>NC_137806.1:4369016-4819016 GCF_963383645.1 Muscardinus avellanarius
AAAAAAAAAGAGCATAATGGCGCACGCTTGTAATCCCATGGGAAGGCTGAGACAGGAGGATGGCACGTTCACAGCCAGCAATATAGTGAGGCCTTCCACAACTGAGCGAGACTCCTATTTCAAGATAAAAAATAAAATAGGGCTTGGGTTTAGCTCAGAGCTAGAATGCCATGGGTTCAATCTCTAGTACCACACACACACACACACACACACACACACACACACACAATTTACCAAAATACTGCTTAGTATCGGGCGTGGCGGTGCACGCTTGTAATCCCAGCATTTGGGAGGCTGAGACAGGAGGCTCGCTGTTCAAGGACAGCCTAAGCTACTTAGTGAGGCCCTTTGCTACTCAGTGAGACCCTGTTCCAAAATAAAGAATAAAAAACAGGGCAGGGGGTGTAGCCCAGAGGTAGAATGACCCTGGTTTCCATCCCTAGTACTGAAAAAAAAAAAAAATACTGCTTAGAAAAAAATATAACAAAATAACTGCTTAGCCAGGCATAGTAAGGTACACTTATAAGTAACCCTAGTACTTAGAAGGCTGAGACAGGAGAATTGCAGGTTCAAGGACGGCCTCAGCAACTTAGACCCTCAGCAATTTCGTAGGAACCTGTAATAATAAAAATAACAAAATAAAAGCCGGGCGTGGTTGTGTATGCTTGTAATCCCAGCATTTAGGAGGCTGAGACAGAAGGATCCAGGTTCACGGACAGCCTCAGCTACTTAGTGAGGCCCTTTGCAACTCAGTGAGACCCTGTTTCAAAATAAAGAATGAAAATCGGGCTGGAGGTGTAACTCGGTGATAGAATGTCCTTGGGTTCAATCCCCTGTAACACACACACACACACACACACACACACACACACACACACATACACAAACTACTACTACTACTCAGCCACAGAAAACTTTAGTCAACAGAGTAAATGCTTTGAAAGTGAGCTAAGGAGCAGTGCCTATCAACTGCACAAACATGCTCCAAGACATTTTGATTTTGAAAGAAAATGCTCCAGCTTTCAAAGAACAAAGAGGTAGGCCTCTCCTTCCTTCCATCCCTTCCTGCTCTCTGCAATTTGACCAATTTTTCTTCCCCCAGTACTGGGGATAGAACCCAGGGGCATTCTACCTCCGAGCTACACCCCCAGCCCTATTTTTTATTCTTTATTTTGAAACAGGGTCTCACTGAGATGCAGAGGGCCTCACTAAGTAGCTGAGGCTGGCGGTGAACCACAACCCTCCTGTTTCAGCCTCCCGAATGCTGGGATGACAAGCGTGCGCCACGACGCCCGGCTTTGACCGAACAATTTTGCTAGTTTTTCTTTATGTCGAGGCCTTTCCTCTCTCCTGGTGACTTTCTTCTCTTCCATCTCCAGGAGCACAGTGCGACTAAAAGATGACGTTCCACACAGGACGCTTACACAGGATGTGGGCCGGAGACGCCACTGTCCGGGACTCAGCCCAACGGATGCCAGAGGTCCCCCTCTACCCCTCGCTTCTCCGGGGAACCCCGAGGCCTGAGCACCCCCGGCTGGGCTGCGGTAAAGAGCGTTTGCCAGGACGCTCTTCCTACACCTGGCAGTTTCTAGGTCGTTCCAAGGAAAAGCATCTTTTGAACGGCCTGGAGGGCCCCAAGCCCCACCTCTCCGGTCCCCAACTCCGAAGCGCTGGGATCACCCCCCTGAGCGCAGGCCCGGCTCCCCCTCGGCCAGAAGGCGGGCTTTGGGTGAGAAGGAAAAAAGTAAGGAAGAGAACCTGCTCGCGCGGTTGTTTTGGTTTCCAATTAAAAAGTGGCCGCCCAGGCGACAGGCCTGCGGTTTTCACAGTGTAAAACGGATTAGCGGGAAAGCTCCAGCCCTTCTCGACTTTCACTTGCGGTTTGCAACCCCCGGGGCGGGTCGGACCCTGCGGCACCTGCCCCGGGGGCGAGCTTCCCCGCAGCTGCCTCGCCCAGGCACCAGCCCGCGCCGCGGCCCCGCCCGGGGCCACCGGGTGGCCAGCCGGCCGCAGCCCAGCCCCGCGGGGTGGCGCCGCGTGGGTGTCCGCGCTCGGCGCGCGGCCCGGGGGGGCGGGGGGGGGTGCTGGGCGCCCAGGGCCGCGCTCTCCCGGGCTCGGGGACCCGGGGACGGGAATCTACTGCGGATCGAGCCGGACCCTGGGTCGCCGATCCTTTCTGGCTCGGGGCTCGCTCGCAGGTCTCCCCCAAGAATCTGGAGTGCGCGGAGGGCACCTGCTTCCCAGAGACGACGCGCTCGCGGGCACAGACCATTCAGTTCAAGGAGGTCGTAAAGAAGGAAGGAAAACTGCCCAGCGATCGCCCCCGCGCTCCGGGTCCCTAAATAAGCTCTGCCGGGGGCGGGGCGCCGAGGCCGGCCGCGCTGGCCGTCCGTCCCGCCCGCGGGGAGGGCGCGCCGAGAAGATCCCGGCCGCCCGGCTCCTGCTGCGCATTTAGGGCGCGAGTCAGTCCTGACCACCCTTTCCCGCTGGCCTTCTGCTTTTCGTAAAAGAAAGCAAAAAAGTTTGCCGTAGTGCTAGAGAAACGCCGTCCGGTCCTTCTGCCCTGGCGCGGGGCTCCGCGTCCTCTTACAGCCGCGGCCGTCCATCTTTACCCCCCCGCGGCCGCGCAGGTGGCGGGGCGCAGGGACCCGGCGGGCGCCCCGGCTCCACCCGGGAGGCGCGGCCGCGGGGGGGGGGCGCCGCGCACCTGCAGGGGGCGCTGCTGCCCCGCGGTTCCGCGCGCCCCGGGCCCGCCGATCGCGGGCGGGGCACCCCCGGGGGTGGGGGCGCTGGGGAGGGAGGGCGAGGGCCGCCCTCCGGTACGGAGCCCGAGCCCCGGGATGCAGACGCGGCCTCGGCCGGGCGATGGCCGGAGCGAGCTCTCCATCCTCCGGCCGCGAGAGGAAGCGCGGGAGGCGCCCTCCCTGCCCCGCCCGCCGCCCCCTCCTCCCGGCTCCGACCCCGGCCGCGCGCCCCAGCCCCTTTGTTCTCCAGGCTGGGCGCTGCCGGGCGGGGGCTCCCGGCCCTCCCCGCGGTGGCCCCGGCGCCCACCGCCCCTTCCCGCGACCTCGTGCTCCCCGCGCCCGCGCCGCCACTCCGAGGGCCCCGGGGAGAGGGTGGGGGCGCGGAGGAGCGCAGCACCCCGAGGCCCGAGCCGGGCTCCGGGCTTGGCCGCGGCGCACAGCCAGGCCGGACCCCGCGCCCGCTGGAGCGGGGGGCGCCGCGGCCACTCGCAGACCCGCGCCCCTCCCGCCCACCTGGCGGGCGCCCCCGCCGCACCCCAGGGCGCCCGCGGGTCCCCCCTGCGCCGTCCGGGCGGCGCGGGGCGTGATCGGCTCCGGGAGGGGCGGCGGGCTCGGAGCCTGAGCGCGGAGGTCGGAGGACCCGGGGTGTGGTCCAGGCCCGCCCCGGGGTCCCGCGCCCGGCGCCCGGGAGGAGGGGCGCTGCAGGGGCGGCCGCCCGCGGCCCCGGGAGCTCCGGCCTCCCCGCTCCTCGAGAGCCGCGCCGGCCGCTCGCTCCGCCGACCTCCGGGACACACCCCGTCCCCACCCCCGGGGGCTGGCGGCCGGCTCGGGATGCCGGGCGGCCGCCGGGCGCCGGGCCAGATTCCGCGCTCCTCTCCGGGAGACGGGGACCTGCGTCCCAGGCTCGGAGAGCGGGCCGGGCGGGCCTGGGACTCGCTCGCCGAGCCCCCCGGCGCCGGGGGCGCCTCTGCAGGTTGAATTCCTGCTCCTTACCACTTCAATTTTAATTAATCTTTTAAAACACCGCTGTCACGTCGCTTGCAGAAAATTAATCAAACTTGAATCCTTGTTGCATAGCAAGAATTTCGATCCGAGTCTTTTAAGAAGGCCTTGACTTTGCAAAGTCACGTCTTTTACAGTCCCCGCACCCCCTCGGCAAGGGAGACACTGCAAAAGTCAAGACGTGCTTGTTTGCTTCTTTCTACCCTCAAAATGAAACTTTGCTTATTTTTGATCTTTATTTTCCTGTCTTGGAACAAAATAACAAGGAGATAAATTGCCTACCTCCATTAATTCAAAATATAATTACTTTGAATGATCTTTGTTTAAGAGCCCAGATAAACTAAGATAATCTTAATTTTAATGTGACACGACCCCTATTTTTCGTTGTGAATAATGAGAATAAAGAAGTCATTAATTAATACTAAGATATCGCCATAGAAGATGGTATCTGGTCGCGCTGAGACGCTCAAACATCAGCTGTATTAGTAATTGATACTGTATAATTGAACATGAAGATAGTTGTCTATTTTTAACCTCAAGGCTCAGAGTTTATTTGGTGATTACTGAGCTCCTAATAATTAATTTTAGTTCCTTCTTGCTGCAAAAAAATAATTCTTATGACTCCCAGTTCCCATGCAACACAGAGGCTTCTCATTAAAATGTACCCCTCAAAATGATTATGAAGCCACAATGTGCAGTAACTATTTCATTATAACATATGTGCTCTATTTTTCCCTGTGACATTCATCTTTACTGTAATTTACCTACTAAAAATGTAGGAATACAACTATAATATCTTCAGCATAGCTTTGTCTTTATGTGATGTGTGGGTTCGGTTTAATACATAATACCTAAAACTTTTAGTTTTCAAGTTTTTAAGATTTGAGAGTGAGTTTCACCGAGAAACAAAAAAATGTCTGTACAGTGAAGTTGCCATAAATTAGACTCCCACTGACACAGAGCCCACATTATCTCACACTTTTCTGTTGCTGAAACAGACTTTGCTAAACACATTGCCTTTTCCCAACAGGAATGGAAGAGCTTTCTCACAAATTCCTGGGTAAGATTTAATGTTAACATAACTTTTGTCATTTAAAAAAAAATTCCTCTCCCAAGTTAAAAGGGAAATCTTCCAAATAATAATGGAAATTACTTTATTTTGGTGGTGCTGGGACTGGAACTCAGGGGCCCTCTACCTTCTGGCTACACTCCCCAGGCCTATTTTATTTTATTTTTTTATTTGGAAGCAATTTCCTTAAATTGTTGAGAGCCTCACTAAGCAGCTGAGGCTGGCTTCCAACCTGCTATCCTCCTGTCTGAGCCTCCCAAGTACTGGGATTACAGGCCTGCAGCACTACCACAGGCTGGAAATTCAGACTCTAGCTTGAAGATACCTGGTTTTCTTCGCATCAATTTGCTGATCACCCTCACTTTTTAACCAGTGGAAAGGGGTTATGAAATTATGCCCCTGTACACACACACACACACACACACACACACACACACACACACACCCATATTTCTCTAGTAAAGTGTCTCCCCAAATAAGTATGAATTTTTTTAAGCACACAGTTGATCTTAAGTACCTACCCTACCAATTCCATGATTTACTTGTCAGCCCATCACTTTTCCTCTTTCATTTCCCCCTTACTACACTTAAAACTTTAGGTCACTATATGATAGGGTAGTTCTTTCTTGAATTTTATACTTTCCCACTATAATTTAGGCTGGAATGGGATTAAAACAGGATCTAGAGTTCTAATCTCGGCTGATATTTTGCTGAGTCCCCCGTAAGGAGTCCTGTTCCCTGGGGTCACGAAGCTCCCGGTGTCAATCAAGCAAACTGATTCAGAAATGCCATTGTTCCCTCCCACGTCACTCTCCTTCCTCTCGTTTTATTTAACAATGCCGGAGTTCTCTGATCAGTCATTCGGAATATGGGGCATTATCTGGGGGAAATTCACAAAGCGTCTTGATGTTTCTTCGCGAGATACTGTTCAGGGGCTTCCGCAAAGCAGAAAGCGCTCGCTTAAATTTCTGCGTGTGGACCGCACTCCCGCTCCAAAGATCCCATGAATACCGCCTGAAAGAAAATCATACCGCAAACCCGTCAAAAATTAATTCGTCCAGTCGAACGTTACATTTCTATTTTCGCGTTGGAAGCACTCGGGTCTGGTCCCCGGAGAAGCGCCCGGGGCCGGGGTCGGGCGGGCAGCCCCCGCTCCACCCCCTCTAGCTCGCCCCTCGAACAGAAGGCGGAGGCGGTCCGTCGACACCGCCGCCGATTTATCTGGGGGAGGGGGCGGCCCGGCCCCGCCGCCCCCGGGCTGGGCCCCCGCCTCGGGCCCCGGCGCGATCGGCGCCCCAGAGCGGGGGCCCCCGCCTGCCCGGCGCGATCGGCGCCCCAGAGCGGGGGTCGCGAGCCCCGCGCCTCCCGCGGGGTAGGGGGCGGGCGGCGGCGCCCCCGGCCCCGGCCCTGGCCCTGCCCGCCCGGCCTCGCGCTTTTCCCTTTCTCAGCACGCGGGACGGCCGGCCGGCCTGCCCAGCGGGCGCCCGCGGCGCTGCCGGGGAGGGGGCCCGCCGGCGCCCCCAGGCCGCGAGCCCGAGCCCCGCCGCCCGCCCGCAGCGGTCCTCCCGGGCCTCGCCGCGGCCGGGCCTGGGGTGGCCAGGGGCTGCGGAGGAAATGATTGTTCTGGAGATTACAGTGGGGCTCTCGCCAGACGTTTCTCCCCCGTCTCCTTTTTCTCGCGCCTTCATGTTAAGTGCAAACTTGTATCTCCCCTCGCAAGAATAGACAGAATTCCTCGCTTATTTGCAGTTTTGCAAAGTTCTACACACAGATCAGTGAACCCTGGGCGCCCTGGTGCACAGACCCACACTGTGGGGGTCTGTCAAGGTCCCTGGGCAGTGAGCGGAATGACAGGTGAATCCAGCAGCCCCGGAGGGAGCCCGACCTAGCCCCCAAGACTTACAATAGGCCAGGGACCCACGGGCTCCTCAGACAGCTTCGAGCCACAGGTACCCTCTGCCAGGGCCGGCTCTCAGGGCCCCAGAGCCCAGGCCCCAGAGCAGAAACTGCTTCTAGTGACCTGGGAGCCAGAGGCCCCACCCGCGCGACTTCCCCCTAAGGAGATTCCTGCTCTGCAGATTAGCCCCTAGTCACACCAGAGCAGGAATCCGACTTCCCACCTGCCCGGGCACAGGCAGGACCTGCTGCAGCTCCTGCAGGCTCCCGCCAGGCAAGCTCCCAGTGCTTTAATACCTATGTGTTTTTTGGGCATGATTTAAATGACAATGAGTGATGGCGCATGCCTGTAGTCCCAACACTTGGGAGGCTGACATAGGAGGATTGCAGGTTGAGGCCAGCCTCAACAACTTGACAAGACCCTGCTTCATAATAAGAAATAAAAAGCCGGGCGTGCTGGTGCACCAGCATTTGGAAGACTGAGACAGGAGGATGGCGGGCGGTTCGCGGGCGGTTCAGGGACAGCCTCAGCGACTTAGTGAGGCCCTTTGCAACTCACTGATGGCCTGTTTCAAAATAAAGAATAAAAAAATAATAGGGCTGGGGGTGTAGCTCAAAGGTAAGAATGCCCCTGGGTTCCAACCCCAGTACCGCAAAAACTAAATAGACAAATAAAAGATTTGGAAGTGTAGCTCAGAGATAAAATTCCCCTGGGTTCAATCCCTAGTACCAAAGAACAAAAAAAATAAAATAAAATAAAGAGAGCCAGGCCTGGTAGCGCATGCTTATAATCCCAGTACTTGGGAGGCTGAGACAGGAGGGTCGCACAGGTTCGAAGCCAGTCTCAGCTACTTAGTGAGGCTCTCAGCAACTCAGCGAGAGCCTGTTTCAAAGTAAAGAACAAAAAATAGGGCAGAGGGTGTATCTTGGAGGTTGACCCGGAAGTAGAGGCCCATGGGCTTCATCCCCAGGACCACAAAAATTAATTAATTTATTTATTTATTTAATTAAATAAAGAGAGAGACGGGCATGGTGGCGCACACTTGTAATCCCAGCATTCGGGAGGCTGAGACTGGAGGATCTCAGTTCGTGGACAGCCTCGGCTACTTAGTGAGGTCCTTTGCAACTCAGTAAGACCCTATTTCAGAGTAAAGAATAAAAAATAGGGCAGAGGGTATATCTTGGAGGTTGAATGCCCCTGGGTTCCATCCCCAGACCCACAAAATAAAAGAAAATTAAAATAAAGAGAAAAAAAGGAAGAAGAGAAAAGAAGCCAATCATGGTGGTGCAGGCTTGTAACCCCATCATTGGTGAGGCCAAGACTGGAGGATCAGGGTTGGTGGACAGCCTCAGCTACTTAATGAGACCTCAGCAACTTAGTGAGACCCTGCTTCAAAATAAAGAATAAAACATAGGGCTAGGGGTGTGGCCCGGAGGAAGAATGTCCCTGGGTTCCATCTTTAGTACTGCAATAATAATAATAATAATAATAATAATAATAATAATAATAATAATAATAAATAAATAAATAAATAGGGCTGGGGGTGTAGCTCAGAGGTAGAATACTCTTGGGTTCCATCTCCAGTACTGAAAAAAAATAAAGGATGAGAAAGGGAAGAGAAGGGTGAGGTACATAAAAAGAGATGAGAAAAGAGAATTAGAGTAAAATAGGACAGTTCCTTTCTTACCCAAATTTCCCTTAACTCAGTCTTCCCCATACCCAAGAAGAGAGATAAGTGGTTTCAATAACTAGTTTCTTTTTTCTGTTTTCTTTCTTTCTTTTTTTTTTTTTTTTCAGTACTGGGATGGAACCCAGGGGCATTCTACCTCTGAGCTGCACCCCCAGCCCTATTTTTATTTTTTATTTTGAAACAGGGTCTCACTGAGTTGCAGAGGCCTAAGTAGCTGAGGCCATCTGTGAACCTTGATCCTCCTGTCTCAGCCTCCCAAATGCTGAAAGATTACTGGGGGTCAGTGCTGGGGATTATAAGTGTGTGCCCCCCACCCATGACTAGTTTCTGAAGGCAATTTTTTTTTTTTTTTTTTTTTTTTTTTGGTACTGGGCATTCTACCTCTGAGCTACACCCCCAGCCCTATTTTTTATTTTAAAACAGGGTCTCGAGCCGGGCGTGGTGGCGCACACTTGTAATCCCCGCGCTTGGGAGGCAGAGATTAGAGGATCGCACAGGTTCGAAGCCAGCCTCAGCTGGCTTAAGAGACCCTGTTTCCAAATAAAAATATAAAAATAGTTCTGGGAGTGTAGCCTGGAGGTAGAAGGGCTTCCAGGAATCCCAGTACCACAATAAATAAATAAATAAACAAACAAACAAACAAACAGGGTCTCACTAAATTGTAGAGGGCCTCACTAGGTAGCTCAAGAAGCTGTCCATGAACCACGATTCTCCAGTCTCAGCCTCTCAAGTACTGGGATTACAAGTGTGCACCACCATTCCCAGCTTGAAGATAATTTTTGTTTTTGTTTTTGTACTGGGCATGGAACCCAGGAGCATTCTTCCACCAAGCTACACCCCCAGCCCTATTTTTCATTTTTTATTTTTTATTTTGAAACACGGTCTCACTGAGTTGCAAAGAGCCTCATTACAGCTCTATTTTTTATTCTTTATTTTGAAACAGGGTCTCATTAAGTATCTGAGGCTGGCCATGAACCTGGATCCTCCTGTCTCAGCCTCCCAAATGCTGGAATTATAAGCAAGCGCCACCACACCTCGCTTGAGGTTAACTTTTTTTTTTTTTTTTTTTTTTTGCAGTACTGAGAAACCCAGGAGCATTCTACCTCCAAGCTATACCCTCAGCCCTATTTTTTTTTTTTTTATTCTTTATTTTTTAAACAGGGTCTCACTCAGTTGCAAAGGGCCTCAGTAAGTAGCTGAAGTTGTCTGGGAATGCAATCCTCCCATTCCAGCCTCCCAAATGCTGGATCACAAGCATGTGCCACCTCACCTGGCTGAAGATAACCTTGTAAAGTGGTATTTTACTCCTGCACCTGATTGGCCCATCCTGAAGAGAGGAGGGACCCATGTAGCTTAGGGGAGATAAACAGCTTCATAGGGCAGAGGAGTCTCCTCTACTGCTCAGCACTGTACAGAAGGCCTGGGAGATGGAGCTGCAGGCACCTGAGTGCTCTCTTCACAACCAATCTCAGCCTTAACCCAGCTGCGGGCAGCCTGAATTAGACCGAAGATAAACGGGGGCTGGAGGTATAGCTCAGTGGCAAAACATTTACCTCATGTGTGCAAGGCCCTGAGTTCAATCCTCTGTACCACACACAAAAAAAAAAAAAAAAAAAAAGAAAAGAAAAGAAAAGAAAAAGAAAAAGAGAGAGAGGAGGAAAGGCTTGGGTTTCCTTCTCCTTCCTAGCACCTACTCTGGTAAAGAGATCTTCATGCAGAGACGTGTCTGATCCTTAGAACCATACTGCAAATGGGAGCTCACTGCCATTGTGATGGATAGACCAAGGGATGGATGGCAGAGAAGGGAGAATTATGTGCAGAGAGAAAGGGAAGGGTTTGCTTCTGGCCAGCTCCACAATCCAGCCTGACTCAGGCCTTCCAAGTTTATCCTCACTCAACCACCAGGGTGAAATAGGCATTGCACTGACCTCTGGGCTCTCAGATGGAGTAGGTGGCTTGCGTGCGTGTGCGTGTGCGTGTGCGTGTGTGCACGTGCGTGTGTGCGTGTGTGTTGGGGGTGCCTTTTCCAAGGCCCACTCGCTTATAAGAAAGCAGGTACTGGATAGGCAGAGACCTCGCAGAGGCAGAGGCCCAGGCAGCCGCGGCCGCGGCCCACACATCAGCCTGAGGAACTCTTCCTCCTTAAAGAAATCCTTTCAAGGATGCCGCGTTTCTTTCCCAGATTCGTAGCGGCTGCGGAAGGAGGAGGCAGCTGCCGTATCTGCTGCTGCTGCTGCTGCTGCTGCTGCTGCTGCTGCTGCTGCTGCATGCAGGCATCCAGCAGCGTGTCCCTAGCAGCAGACTCCGTGTCCCCGGTGTGCAGAGCCCAGGCTTTGCCCATTAGGCTGTGACTGAAAACAATCCCCCAGCTCCAAGCGGCCTCCGCAGTGACTACCCCAATTCCCCGAACAGATTCCTGGACTTCAAGAGCACAGTTCATAGCATAAATCACTAAGAACTGGATCTGGTAGGAAAAAGGAAACACACACACACACACACACACACACACACACACACACCCACAATTCCTGGATTCTTGAGATCAGTAACAGAATCATGTGTGGTGGCGGGTCTTTACGCCTGCATGCATGACAATTTCGTACTTTGGGCCCCAGTACGACACTACAAAAAATATTTCTCCCCTACATAGCACCAGAAGCTGTTTTTATGTCCCACTATTGTGAACCAACCCTCTGTAAACATATTGTGCATTTTTCCCCTGGATTTTAATGAGAGAATTGTGCAAAAGCCACTGCTTTGTCCCAGAGCCAAAACAAAGACTAGGAAAGGCACAGCCTCTCCAAAATGTCCTCTTCTCTGATTTAGGAGAGAAACTCCTAAAGTCACAAGCCCATAATTATGGCTCATATTTAATCCTGCTTGGTACAAAGCGCATCCTCCCGCCATGCAGAAGCACCACTGAGACATGACTAACCTTTAGGGTTATACCCCAAATTGGGAGACCCAGGCTTACACTTATTGTCTGGGCCTCTTCTAACCTGAACAAAAAGGATTTCAAGAAAATCACATTTTCCCCCCTTGCAACAAAGCTTTCCTAATCACTTCAGCTTGTTGGTGAATTTTTATTCCCGTGTCCACTTGGGGTATTGAAATCGATCGCTGCAATATTTAATATATTACACTCCTAGGGTCATTGCTCTCCTAAGACCGAATGCTCTCCCTCTTGCCCTCAACTCAGCCTGGCTTCTACCCTCCCACTCCCATCTGTCCAGACCCTCCATTTATCTGTCCACCTAACACCTTTAATTCCCAGCCCAGCCAGGCAACTTCACATTTATCCTGTTTTCTCCTGGTATGGAAAATCCTGAGAACTCTAGGCAGCAGTGCACTTAAAAGGGAAAATGAGGAGCCCAGTAGATTGGAGAAAATTAACCTGCCACAAACAACCTCATTAAAGAACTGCCTAGCAAGAGTTAAGAATTAATAGCAAAATGGATGGGAAAAAAACCCTTGAGTGAAGAGACCTTACACCTCTTCCCCTGAAAGGTGCATAATTTATAAGCCCAACCTAACATTCAGTTTCATTCCTTTTCCTAGTGACCTGTCCCATAACCTCGTAATCCATTATAGGGGCATTTTCTCTTCGGTCCTGTTCTTCTTTTTACGTACCCACAGGTTTGCAGGTCCAAATACTTACTGATATTTCTGGTTCAAAAATACACTTAAATTGTTTGGGGCCTTTTAATTTCGAAAGACACTTTAAGAGACTCCTGGAATACCCTGTGGGAATTGTTAGATGATTTGAAGAGTGCCCTTAAAAGAATTGTGTTTGGATAGGAGGGGGTGGGGAGTCGTGCAGAAAGAGGCATGAAAACCCATAGTGGGGACATTTTGTAGATTTAGTGTTCTAACGGTGCTGTGGCTTATTTTGTTACATGAAGTTCAAATTTAAGTAAAGCCCATGTATATGGAGTTTAAGTTGCTTTTCTAATGTTTTATTGGGCAGTGCATTCTATCTTGGCATTTATATGCAAAATCTCATTTCAGTGCGGAGCCACATAGCAAGTAGATGGGAATGCTGTATGGATATTACACTCAGTTTCATTGGCCTCAACGAGACTTTGCACATCGCGATTTCCATTGTAATGGCTTATCTTTGGCTAGAATTTTACACACTGACATGCTATTTCTTTGGCCAGGATCCTGAATGAAGAAACCGTGTCAATGGGACAGTCATAATGATTCCATTCACATTACAGCGGTAACTGGGATCAATGGTCCTAACATCATTTAAACAAGGTTCTCTGCATTTCTTTTCTTTAATAATAATTTTTGCACTTTTTTTCTTGAAGGAGATCACATTTAAAATCAATCTTGGAGTCTATGCTAAAGTATTGGTTCAAAACAGAAAAAGATGGGAAATTCACAATCAGGATGCTTCCAATTCATCTGGAAATCTGTTGTGTCAGGATATTATGTGTAGCCCTCATGTGTGTAGGAGCAGATCCTGTTCAGATAAATCAGCCAGAGACTGATACAAAAGACACGATTTTAGAAATACTGGTAAACCAAGTCTTTAAAATACATACTATTTTATGTATATGTAGTTATTTCCTTCCCATTCATGCTCTACAATGTAAGTTGGGTTTTTTTCTCCTATTTAATTGTAATCTCAAATTATAAACAGTACAATGTGTAAGACAATATGAAATGTTGCTATTTTAGGGAAGGTAGATGTTTCAGAGGTAGTTTTTGTTTTGTTTTGTTTAGTATATGTATATTGCTGGGTTCCAACCCAGGGGCATTCTACCTCTGAGCTACACCCCCAGTCCTATTTATTTATTTATTTATTTATTTATTTATTTATTTATTGGTGTTGAGGATTGAACCCAGAGGCATTCTACCTCTGGACTACACCTCCAGTCTGGTTTTATTTCTTATTTGGAAACAGGATCTCACTAGGTTGTCAAAAGCCTCACTAGCCTGGCGTGGTGGTACAGGCTTGTAATCCCAGCATTTGAGAGGCTGAGACAGTAGGATCCGGGTTTGCGGACAGCCTCTGCTACTTAGTGAGGCCCTTTGCAACTCAGTGAGACCCTGTTTCAAAATAAAGAATAAAAGATAGGGCTAGGGGTGTAGCTCGGAGGTAGAATGCCCCTCATTAAAAAAAAAAAAAAAAAAAAAAAAAAAAAAAAAAGCCTCACTAAGTTGCCAAGGCTGGCTTCAAACCTGAGAACCTCCTATCTCAGACTCCCAAGAACTAGGATTATAAACTTGTGTCACCATGCCCAGCTCGATTCTATTTATTTATTTTATTTGTTTGTTTTTTGAGGTATTGGGGATGAAAGCCAGGGGAATTCTAATTCCAAGCCACACTCCCAGCCCTATTTTTTTATTCTTTATTTTGAAACAGGGTCTCACTGAGTTGCAAAGGGCTTCACTAGGTAGCTGAAGCTGTCTGCATACTGTGATCCTCCGGTCTCAGCCTCCCGAATGCTGGTATTACAAGCATGCGCCACCACGCCAGCTTATTTTTTTATTTTGAAACGGGTGCCACTAAGTTGCAAAAGGCCTCATTAAGGTGCTCAAGTTGGCCAGCAACCTGCTGCGATTCTCCTGTCTCAGCTTTCCAAGTACTGGAATTACAGGTATGGACCACCACACCCGACTCAGAGGATTTTTTTTTTTCCCCTAAAGAAGATGGCAGAAGTGTACAACATGTTTCATAATTTACTTTTAAAATTTTTTTGTGGTACTGGGGGTTGAGCTCAGAGGCATTCTACCTTCAAGCTACATCCCAGCCTGGTTTTGTTTCCTTTGGAGAAAGAGTCTCTCCAGGCTGATGAGTCTCAGTATTTGCTGAGGTTGTCCTCAAACCTGCCATCCTACTGTCAGCCTCCCAAGTGCTGGGATTATAAGCATGTACCACCATGCCCAGATACATTTATTTTATTTTTATTTACTTATTTTTGGTACTGGGGATGGAACCCAGGAGCATTCTACCTCTGAGAGACACCCCCAGCCCTATTCTTTATTATTTATTTTTGAAACAGGGTCTCACTGAGTTGCAAAGGGCCGCACTAAGTGGCTGAGACTGGCCCCAAACCTGTGATACTCAGGTCTCAGCCTCCCAAGTACTGGGATTACAAACGTGCACCACCACGCCCAGCTACTTTTATATTTTGAGGGGGCCACTTTTTTTTGTCTTTTTGGAATGGGGATCAAACCCAGGGCAGTGTGTTGGTTATGCAAGCACTTTGCCACTAAGCTACATCCCTACTTTTGTATATATATATGTTTTTGTTTGTTTGTTTGTTTGTTTTCAGTACCAAAGATTGAATCCAGGGACATTCTACCTCTGAACTACACCCCAGCTCTATTTTTTTTTTTTTTTTTTTTTTTTTTGGTGGTACTGGGGTGGAACCCAGAGGCTTTCTACCTCCAGGTTATACTCCCAGACCTTTTATTTATATTTTATTTGGAAACAGGGTCTCACCAAGTAGCTGAGGCTGGCTTCGAACCTGCACGATCCTCCTGTCTCAGCCTCCCAAGCATGGGGATTACAAGCGTGCGCCACCACGCCCAGCTTTATTTTTTATTCTTTATTTTGAAACAGGGTCTCACTGAGTTGCAGAGGGCCTCACTAAGTAGCTAAGGCTGGCCGCAAACCTGTGACCCTCCAAGCTCGTCCTCACAAGTACTGGGATTACAGGCATACACACCACACCCGACTCCTAGTTTTATTTTTTAATTACTTAATTTTTGTAGTATTGGGGATTGATCCCAGGGGCATTCTACCTCTGAGCTATACCTCTATTCCTATTTTATTTCTTATTTTGAAACAGTCTCACTAAATTGCTGAGGTTGGCCAAGAACCTGTGATCCTCCTGTCTCGGCCTCCCGAGTACTGAAATTATAAGTATTCACCACCACACCCTTCTTCCTAATTTACTTTTAAATTTATGCTACGGAAAGGTGTGAAAGGATTAAAAAATGATTAAAATGTTTTTATTATTTTCTTAAAATCATATGAGCAGCAAAACAGTTGGACAATTCAAATGTTAACTAAGTTCGTCTACCTAAAAATCTTGATTGGGGGCTAAGTTAGGTGTAGCTCAGTGTAGGACACTGTGCTCCAGGCCTAGTGGGCTGCAGGCCTTGGGTTCCACACCCACTACCACATAAACAAAAAAAAAAAAACCAAAACAAAAAACCCTTCCTTGTCTAAGAGAGAAAAAAGTACTACCTCCCTTGTTAAAATCAGATAAACACTGTAATGGTAGTGATGTTCACTCTTTTAATTCTCAATCATACATGTTTAAGGTGGTTTCAGAAGTCTTTATTATTAACAGAAAAAATAAAAATTGGCTTTCTGAAGACCAATTTGCCACATGATATATAACACTTGGAACAAAATTAAAAGCATCTCCGTACATTTGCATCTGGCAAGGCACTCCATGCTAAAACCATAGCCATGTGTTTATGGAGTGGAGCTCTCCTGGCCTTGAGATACATGCTGGTTTTTATAGTCTTAACCAGAATAGCTCAGCACAGGCAAGACAGGAGGGTGGGAAACTCTGGCCCCTCAGCCCAGCACGGAAGCCCAGGGTCACTGTGGACTCCCGGACCCCTGTGTCCGCACTGAAGCCCAAGTCTCCCCTCTCCCCACCCCTGGATAAAGGGTTACCAAATACTGGTGTTTCCCTTTCACCTGGGCCCAAGAGTTATGTTGCTGGAGGAGAGAAGCTGAGAGGGTGAGGAAAGAGAAACAAAGGAGGAAGATAAAAGAGGAGAGAGAGAAAGATGAATAGACCTGTTCTTGGCAATTCCTACTTCTATCCTGTAGGTTTTCATTTGAATGGCTGTAATGAGGCATCTGAAAACCCTAACCATCCGCTAGTGTGCATATTTGGACCCAATAGAGAGGAAGAAAACTAATCTTTGACATTTGCACCGCTGACAATTAGGTATTCATTTGAAGGGAAGGAAAGAGAGAAAGAAAGACTGACAAGAGGGGGAATGGAAAGAAAAAGTGCCTTTATTGCTGAGCGATTCAAGAATCTAGGCTCTTTCAGGTCGTTTCAGAGATTGAAACGCTGCCTCCCGACCAAGTGGTAGCCTGAAGAGCTCATATATTTGTGTCATATCTAAGTTTCCCGGGGAAGGGGAGGGCTGCAGTCCAACCTCAGAGCAGGCCCTCTTCCATTCTGCTCTTCCTTCTTGCAGCTCACCACTTAGCAAGACGATTGTGTTTTTCCTGGAGCTGGCCTAAACAGATCTTAAGGAAGGCCGGCACTGACAATGGAAATTATAGTCCAGCCTTGAGGCGCTCTCCATGTACCTCTCCAATGCTCAGGTCGCCAGGAGAAGCCTGACTTGTTTGTTTGGCGGCTTAGGGGAGAGGGTGTGCAGCCACTCAGACTGTTTCCCTTCCCTTCCTTCCTTGCGTCCAGGCTGGGGAGAGCCTTTGCAGAGCTCTTTGCTGGACTGCTGATATTTTAGGGTCTGAATCTATTGACTGCTAAGCCTTTTTCATCCCAAAAGGGTCAGACGCACGTATTGATGGCGCTGATCGGATGAATAAGTGTTTTTTACTGGAGAGCCTCCAGGCCACCTGCCACTCTCTCTCTCTGCCTGGAGTCCTCTAACCTGAAGGAAGGTAGGTCCCGGCAGGAGAGGCTCACTCAACAGTGCTAGCCCAGGTTCTGGGTATCTTCTTTTCAGACTACACATGCATGCACACATCTGCAGGCAGCAGGCTCTAATAACTCTCTTTTGGAGAATGTTCCTGCTTCCACCCAGCATCCCTTGCATTTAGGGTTATAACCCCTGCCTTTCTTTCCCCACAGGTAGGCACTGGCAGCCAGGGTCTGAGCTGCAAAAATTAGAGAGCTGGACGCGCTAAGCGGACCGAAAGAGTTCATCTCTGGCTGAAGAAGTCACCCTGGGGGCCAAATAGTGGTTGCTCCCTTTTCAGTAAAATATTTACTCAATTGGGCAAACTTTTTTTTTCCCCCCCTCAGAGCACACACTAATGGCACTTCTAGGTGCCACTGTTAGGTCCTAGGAAAATAAAGGAAGGAAGGAACGGCACGCAGCAATGTGTGTGAAGAGACCCGCATGGAAGCCACTGACAAGGGCTTAACACCTCACTGTTTGGGGGTCGTGTTTTTCCAAGCAAACCTGGGATGATCTTAGGGAGAACCAAATACACCGGATGAAAACATCCTGTTTTGAGAAGCAAGAAGGATAGAGGAGACTCAAGCCGGCCAGTGAGCTAATCAGTCAGGAAAGGGGCCTGGAGCCCAAGGCTCGAATTTGGTGAATTCGTGCAATTTGGAGCATTTCGACTTAGTATTGATCCCTAAACACAATTTTGAAAGCAGCCTCCACCGCAGATGTGTGGGTTGTGTTATCCTAGTATTTGCACGCATCGATTGGGCTAAAATAAAACGCACCGTGCTCTCCGCAAAGAAGGAAGAGCAGGAGCGGTCACAAGAGGAATAGCAGAAAGTGCATGGTTAATATGGGTTGTATGCGAATCCGCGAAACAAGTGCTTTAAACCCAGGGGGATTTCACGTAATAGCTAATTTGGTGAGCGAGAGTGCGCGAGCAGAGGGCCATCTTAGAAGGGAAGCTGGCTGGATACAGGTTTTTCTGATTGGAATTAACATTTCCTTGTGATTTGCATCGGCTAATGTCCAAGCGTTCGCACACAGTCCACCTAACCCAGTTTTCTTCCACCAGCGTGGGCTCAGGAAGAAGTCCTCTTCCTTCTGCCGCAGCGCCAGAGCTCGGGCTGCGGAGAGGCGGCGGCGGCGGCTGCTTTTCCCCGACCCACCGGGTCCTAAGTCCCGCGAAAGGCAGCGGGGCCGCCCCGGTCGGTCCTCTCCTCAAAGTCGATGCATGAACCCAGGCCCTGTCTGGCTTTGCCCATCCCCTTCCGGGCCCCAAAAGGCTGGGAAGAGAACTGGAAGAGAGAGAAAAGGGGGACAGGAATATTTCATCTTAAAGAAGAAATTCTTTTTCTCGTTAAACAAGCAAATGCCCGAACTCTCCCTCTTGTCCCTCCCAGTTCTGGAGCCCCTTTCAGGTTTCTAATGGAGAGACAGGGTGTGTGTGTGTGTGTGAGTGTGTCCCAGCGCAGGAGCAGAGGGGGAGAGGAGAGAGCGCTTTGAACAAAAGACCAGGAGGCCCAGGCAGGGGCCTGCGGCGCTCCCGGCCAGCTCAGCCTGGAGAACCCGCAGGTCAGGGCCGGCCAGGCTCCTTGGGGGCGCAAGGCTGGGGAGCGGACCAAGCCCCAGCCCCAAGCCCAGCGCGGGCGACCCCGCGGGCGCTGACCAGGGAGGGAGCCGGGCGGCCTCCGCCAGGCCACGACTGCGCGGCCGCGAAGGAGCGCCGGAAGCCTGGCCACTGCTCCGGCCGGCCGCGCGAGGCCTTGCAGGCCGAGCGGCCATTTACAGCCCTCTGACCGCGCGGAGGACCGGGCTAGCTCATAAAGCCTTTCACACTCAACAATGGGGATTTTCTCAACAATTAACAAGAAACAACATCATAAAGCCATTTACAAAGACCTTGCTATTTACTATACATTAGGCACTCTTTAAGGGACCGGTGCGTAATTTCACACACTTTACCACTGGGACTGCGTTTTAAGCACCCGGGAAAAGCAGCTCGCTGCACGCTCGAGGCCCGCGTGCGCGCCTCGGCCTCCCCTCGGCCTCCCCCGGCCTCCCCTCGGCCTCCCCCGGCCTCCCTCGGCCTCCCTCGGCCTCCCTCGTCTCCCCTCGGCCTCCCCCGGCCTCCCTCGTCTCCCCTCGGTCTCCCTCGGCCTCCCTCGGCCTCCCCTCGGCCTCCCTCGGCCTCCCTCGGCCTCCCTCGTCTCCCCTCGGCCTCCCCCGGCCTCCCTCGTCTCCCCTCGGTCTCCCTCGGCCTCCCTCGGCCTCCCCTCGGCCTCCCTCGGCCTCCCCTCGGCCTCCCTCGGTCTCCCTCGGCCTCCCCTCGGCGCCGTGCGGGCTGCGCTCCAGCCCCGGCCGAGGGTCTTCCCAGGTCCCCGTGTCCCGGCCCCCATTCCTCTGGCAGGATGCACTGGGGCAGTCCAGGGCCCAGGCCCCCATTCCTCTGGCAGGATGCCCTCGGGCAGTCCAGGGCCCAGGCCCCCATTCCTCTGGCAGGATGCACTGGGGCAGTCCAGGGCCCAGGCCCCCATTCCTCTGGCAGGATGCCCTCGGGCAGTCCAGGGCCCAGGCCCCCATTCCTCTGGCAGGATGCACTGGGGCAGTCCAGGGCCCAGGCCCCCATTCCTCTGGCAGGATGCCCTCGGGCAGTCCAGGGCCCTCGGAGGGGCCTGCCCGGCGTCCGTGCCCAGGCCAGGGTCTGGGCCCCGGTGGCTGGGCGGAGAGGAGGCCTGGGCGCCGGAGGGAGGGAGGGCGGCGGAGCGGGGCCTCGCGCCTGGGCAGGGGCCCGGGCCGCGCTGGTGCAGGCTCTTCTGTCCCGAGGCGCGCCATCCTCACTCGTTCAGTGGAGAGCAAGATCTGGGCGGGAAGAGAAAAAGCCACAAAGAAATTGGTTTGCCACCGTGCAAGATGGCGGCACCTAAACGTCTTTCTGGTGGTGGTGGCCAAGGCCAGCGCCCGGCGCCGCCGGGGTCAGCGGCGGAGCTCCGGCCGCGCAGGGGGCGCGCAGGGGGCCCGGAGCCCCCGCTCGCTCGCAGGCCGCCCGCAGCCCGGGGCGCCTCGGCCCGGCCTCCCTCCCAGCCGCCAGGCCCCCAGCCCGCGGCCAGCAGCCCGGCCGCTGACCCCTGTTTACAAACAGCCGGGCGGGGTGGGCCGGGGGAGGCCTGCCCGCCCCGAGGACGCCACCGGCGGCGAGGAGCGCGGAGTGGGTGCGCGGGAGCCGAGCGCGCCGGCCCGGCAGCTGGAAAGGACTGAAGGCCTTGTTTTTGAAACTGTCAATTCCCTCAACCCCTATTGTGAGGGTCTCATGCAAAACATCTCAGGCCTTTTAAAGTAGGAGCTTGTGAGGCCGCCACAGTTTGAAAAGGGGCGAGAGGAGCGGGGGCTTAGGGCAGGGGCAAAGAATGATAGCTAGGCCCCCTCCTCTTTTTTTTTTTTTTTTTTTTTTTTTTAAGCAAAAGGCCTGCCAAACAGGTAAAATGCAGCCCTCCCCCACCTCCCGCGACCAGCCCTCTGTCCCCACCCCCCAAGCTAGTTTGCAAAATGCCCTTTGGCCTAGGGAGCAAACCAAAACCATAGCTAGCGTTAAAAATAGTCCTTCCTTACAGGGAAGGGGAAACTCCTGGGGATGACGGGAGTGACCCGGGGGCTAGCCAAGGGGCGCCCGGTTCCTCCTGGCCAATTTCCTGGGGTTGGTTGATGGGGAGCCTTTAATTTTTTTTGTTTCCTTCTTCCCAGTTTGGCTGTGGGAAACCCTTCTTTTCACATCCTTTTCAACAGGAAATCATTTTCAAGGTGAAGCAAAACTCACATTTTCTTTCTTTTGTAGAAGCTAACGCTTTATTTTAAAAAATTTTTGGAGGAATTTTGTTTTCTTGGAAAGAAAAAAATGCTTTTGAGGAATTCGTTTCTTCTACATCTCTTCCTGCATGCAAACAAAACTATCATTCTTATATCAGCTGAAATTCCCCATCCAGTTCTTGTTGACTAGAACTTTGAGAAATTTCTAGACCACTGAGAAGTCACCCAGACACGAGTAAGATAAAAACCCGCTCACTAGCCCATCAATTTGGTGTTATTGCTGTTTAGTGGTGGCTCCTTGTTGATTTTCAGATAAACAACCATTATTGAGATGACTCCACTGCAGTCTAGGAAGCCTGGAAAGGGGCACCACTCCACAAAGCAAATAGTTGGCAAAGCAGCAAGCTGCATTTTCTATACAGGCAGACACCCTGACTACGGAAAAGGAGGGTACATGCATCTCTTAAAAAAATGAGTAAGTCTTCACAGTCGGATCAGGAAACTAACTTTACAGGAGACCAAAGTAATTCTGTTTTCCCAAAAAGTCAGAGACAGACAGACAGACAGACAGACTTTTCCTGTATTTCCCTCATGTTTATGAATGTTGGGCTAATTCAGACATAGGAATCAGTGACCCTGAAGACATATAGCACTTTAAAAAAAAAAACAGTCCTATTCCCTGAAAACATTCAAATGTAAAAATGCAACCTATCAGTAGAGGTAAGTTTTGTTTTTCTCTCAATAAGGCTAAACTTTTGAACAAATGGGACATTTATAGCAGCTTAGGAAAATCTAGATATTGTCATCATAAAATAACCCAAATAAACTGTACTGAGAATAATTCCCACAGCAGAATGGGAAAACAGCTAAGGGGCTACCAGGAATTGAAAGAATACGTTGTATTTGCAAGCCACTACATACTATTTGGTCCACTTTCCTGACAGAAGCCCAACTCAGGCTTTGCTGTAGCTGGCTGGCTTAGGGTAGTACTGTGGGGGTAAAATGTGTGTTGACTATTTAATTTCTTTCCTTTTGATGGTCTCTCTCTGGAATGCCTCGACCTCCATGCTGATCTCCAGCTCCTATAAACAAACTATTGATTCTCTGAGGGCTGGAGACCAAGTGTCAAATCTAAAATATCTGGAGGCCCATATTTTATGTCAGAAATTCCATTGGGTGTATCTGTTTTAATTTGCACTTATTCCTCCCACACCCAAGATCTGTAGACTTCAAATATACCCTCAATTTATAATTTAAGAACAATGAGTCCATAGCCAACAAGGAAAAGCACTGGTCTTTAACGGTAGTAGCCACCATGCTCTGAACTTTCTTGACTTAGTAGTAATTAAGAGTCAAAATTCCAGGCTTCTAGGTGTGTGCTACTCTTTTTAGAGTGATTTTTTCAGGTCATCTCACTAGACCCAAATTGTGTATTGTCTTCCAAGGAGGAAAGAACCCCAACTAAGAAGCCAGTTGTTTAGCTCTGTGGGGCTCTCACTGGTCTTTGGAATTATATACAAACATGAATTCAAAGATAGCATCTCTGAATTTTTGCTTTGACCATATCTACCATTCCAATAAAACTCAATCCGATGAACCTACATCTGGCAACATTCAAAAAAGAAAGAAAGGGAGACAAGAGTTCAAAGCATCTGTTTACTCCATCCAAATGGATTTGGATGCAGGTATCCTCAGCCTCTGTCCTTTACAAGAGGAAAACCACAGAGCATAGAGAATAACTTAGGGCTGAGACCATCCAGACCTATCTTAAACGTTTATAGACAAAAGGAAATTTTCAAAGGGAGTAAGAAAAGATTAGGAAAAAATATATAGACTGAACTTCCATGAGAAGTCATGACTTAAATTCACACAGTAAACAGTTCACTGGTGTTTTGTTTTGCTTTGTGATTTATGATCCATAGATACAACTTCTTAGATTCCAGATAGCAATGATCTGAGATACGTAATTTGTCAGACTAAGGGAGGTGTACCAAAAGTTATCAGATTCAACTTTCATTAAAATAACTGATCTCTTCTTCACTTTTCTTAAACTTGAAACTTTTAGTACTTGACCTGTAACAAGTCTATAAAGTTTTCTTAATATTTGGGGGGGGGGCAAAAAGAAGAAACAAACCCTGCCAGTGTTCTGCACAGAACCTGACTGGCCTCATCACAAAGTATTACAACAAAACACTGCACCCAGTAAATGCATTTCTTTCAGGAAAAAACAGTACAAGTGAAAATGTCAACAAAACCATTCATTCCAGTTAACCGTTCTTCAATCTGGAATAAGTAGAAAGGTATAGAACCAGGAATTTTAAACAGTGTTTTTAATTGAAAATAAAGCTAAAGCATGCTTTTCAACAGTGCAAATTTCCATAATTTTGATTTACTGCTCCCATCATCCACAACACAGTATACCAGCATGGCCCTTACCAAGGGCCAGACCCTAGCCATTCTCATGTTCAGCTACTTTGATTTTAAGTGCAAATATAGATAGTCACCTCTGATTGTCACTTGCAGTAGAAACTCTCCTGCTCTATACACAGGATGGTCTGAAAACAGAAGTTTAGAGAGATGCAGAAAACAGTATAAGGTATTAAGAATCCAAGTGCCTGAGTTCTAGTACCAAAAAGCCCTGAAATACCTGGTATTTTTCATTTGGGGTATTACAACTCTGACCCCTTTTTCTTGGTTGTATTTACTGCTTTGTCACTTTGAAGAGTTAGACTGTAAAATATCCTGCTAGTAACAGAAATATTTTAATTGTATTGAAAGTTTGTGAAGAGTCACGTTCAGACCACAAGATAAGCAGGACAATAGTAAGAGTCATCTTATTTCAGATGTTTGGGTGAGAACACAAAAAGGACTTTTCCAAATGCAAGGAGTGGCTGTAAAGAGTAAAATCACATCCTTTGCCAACAAAACAAAAAAAAAATCCATATTTCTTTTACTTATTATATGAGGCAGCTTTTTATCAGCATTCAATCAGGACTCACACCCCAGTCTTTCCGCTCCAAAAAAAAAAAAAAAAAAAAAAAAAAAGTTAAGTGCAACTACTCTTGGAGAGAGAGTGAGAGGAGCAGAGAGAAAAAGACACTCCACAAACAAGAGCTCCAGAAAATTACATTTTGGGCTCACAGAAACTTCTTGCTACCTCACTGTATAACCAGGTCACCTAACAAACTTTCACTGAATTAACAGTTACACTTTCAGATCTGAAATCTAGTGCATAAACTTAATGGCTCACTGTAATATTTATTATTCAACCTTTTGACATTTATTTGTAGCAGTTGAATTGAGGTACCGGTGCATTATTAGTATTTGAAACAGTAAAGTGTTCCAGCTCTACCATAATAACTGAGTTTTACTCGAGTCTTTAGCCTGAAGTAGTCTGTGGTATGTAAACCAACCCTTCTCCCGCCCCGCCCCCACCCGGCTCAAAAAAAAAAAAAAAAAAACCCGCAATGGAAAAAAAGTAATCCGATTTCTGTCTTCAAAATGTGATAAACCAGGACTCCAAAGGGGGTGTAACACCATTAATGGACTTGTACAAACCATCCTGTGCAGTTACAACAAAAGGAAGGTAATATGGTTCAAGAAAATATCTTCCAAAACATTTTTTATGAATTGAATTTCCTGAATTTGTGACTGGGTGGAAGAGGTATTGCAGAACCGCCCAGCTGCCATTTCCAAATGGGATGGGCCTTGTGAGGAGGGTGGGAATCCTTAGTGGTGTTTAAGGAGTATGCTGGCCACAAATCCCCATCCTTGCCAACAACGAGTGAAGGTGGACAAGGAAAATTTGCCATGAAATTAAATGGCCTTTTCACTGCTGATGCTACATTGCTGGCTACCTTTTTGCGTCTGTTTATAACTGTAAAGTCATCCAGTGTTCCTTCATGTGTCTCGGTTTTACCTGTAGGACGAGGGCTTCTTGCTGATTTCAAATTTGGTTTGACTGGAGGTGTCTGAAGGACAGGTCGTTTCCCCAGTACTAGCGTCCGGTAGTTTTTTCTCACCCTGGCACCAAATTTATATTCCCCATCCTCAGGTTTTGGAGAACCTAAAGTGCATGAAAGGCCCTGACTCTGAGCCAGTGGATTTAAGGAGGGAGCGTCTTTCTCAGGGCATGCAAAACCTTCCCTGGCTGTAGTTAACAAGGCGTCCTCCTGTTTATTTTCAGTCACACTGTAAAACTCACCCTTTGTATCATTGCACTCACACTTTAGCTTATTTGCAATAAGATCAGGTTCATACTCTTCACTAGCACTGCTGTCTTCTACTTTGATTTTAATATTGTGCAGAAATGGCCATGTCTTGCCGCTGATGTCAGTGCAGGGATTCTCGGCTTTAGCGGCGGCTGCTGCTGCTGCTGCTGCACCCGCCTCGGGTTCAGTTTGCGAAGACGGCGAATCCGTAGCAAATTCAGGACAATGAGGGATTTTGGAATCTTTTTCTGAATTTGCCGCTGCTCCTGAAGACTCGTTATTTAAGAACCTAGCAGCTATTGTGTTGCTATCTGCACAGTGTGCAGGAGGAGTTGCTGGTAGGCATTTCTTAGCCTCTCGGAGTACTCTTTGTTGTGGAAAGGCGCGGTTTGTCTTTGGGCTAGGTGAAGAGGCCCCCTCTGCCAGGCAGTTAATTGTCAGGTCAGTTCTCTTTACAGTACTGGAAATTTCAGAGTGTGGGAATGTGATCTCAGATACCCTATCGTTCCTTATCTCTGGGAAACACCTCCCCAGGCCGGTCGGGTAGTACACCGGAGACGCTTTGGGGACCCAGCTCTGCAGACTCCACTCCTCCGGCGCCTCCGCTTTGACGCTGCTCTTGAGGTCGGGAAGTCTGCCCGCATCCTCGAAAGCAGCGGGTTTGGTTGCAGCCGCGGCCGAGGCCAGATGGTACAAGAAGTTGGCCTGCGCCTGCACGCTGGGCGGCTGGCAGAAGCTGGTGCGCCTGAAGCGGATGCTCTGCACTGACACCTGGCTGGAGCCGGAGCTGGAGTCCGACTCGGTCGACGAGTCCTCCTCCTCGGAGCTGACTTCACTGGAATCCGAGGCCCCGCTGCCCCCCCCCTCCTCCTCCTCCTCCTCCTCCTCGCCCTCCTCCTCCTCCTCTTCCTCCGAGGACACGGAGTTGCTGGAGCTGGACCGGCTGGAGCCGAAGTCCGAGTCGTTGGCCGCATGGTCCGAGTAGGAGCTGGACTCGGAGTCGCTGCTGCAGCTCTCGGGGAAGCCGGCGAGCGGGGCCGGCGGCCGGGGGTGCGGCGGGGGCGGGCGGCCCGGCGGCGGCGGCGGCGGCGGCGGCGCGCGGTGGTGGTGGTGGTGGTGGTGGTGATGGTGGTGGTGGTGGTGGTGGTGGGGAGGCGGGCAGAAGCCGCCGACCAGATGGAACCTCTGCAGGCACGTGGCCCCCGCCGCGGCCGCCGCCGCCGCCGCCGCCGCCGCCGCGGCCGCCGCCGCCTGCGCCCGGGAGCCCCGGGAGCCCCGCGCGGCCCGGGGCAGCAGCAGCAGGCGGCGCGCGGCGGGGGGCGCGGGCGGGCCGCGGCGGGCCGGGCGCGGGCGGGCGGGCGCGGGCGCCTTGGGCGGGGGCCGGGCCTGGTAGTAGGCGGCGGCGGCGGCGGCGGCGGCGGCAGCGGCGGCGGCGGCGGCGGCGGCGGCCGGGTGCCGGGCGCACAGCAGGCTGCGGAGGCGCGCGGGCGCGGCGGGCCGGCGCGGCGAGCGCGGCGCGGGGGGCCGGGCGCTGATTGGCGGCGGCCAGCGGCGCGGGGCCCGCCAGGCGCCGGGGCCGGGGCGGGGGGCGGCGGCGCGCTCGGGCGGCGCGGGGGCGGCCGCGGCCCGGCGGCGGCGCGGCGCCCGGAGCACGCGCTGCGTCTTGCAGGAGGTGTAGAGCGCCTCCACGTCCTCGCGGGAGATGAGCGTGCACTTGGCGGCGTGGAAGGCGATGCTGTGGATGGCCTTGAGTTTCCGCAGCTCCTCCAGGTCGCAGTGGTGCTTCTGCACCTTGAGGTGGTCCATGCGCTTGTGCACGGTCGTCCGCGGGATGTTTTTCAGCAGATCCGTGAAGACTTGGGAGAGGGCGAACATTTGCTTCCCTTTGATGACGAGGTAGCCGAGCCGCACGCCATCCACCTCCTCAAAACCTGACTGCAGGTCTCCCATCTCGGGCACTAAATGACCCCACCATCGGCAGTAAGTATATACGTGACGCGCACACACATGTATGTGTGTTGATCCTCCGCCAGATGCTGCGTGCGTCTCACGGCATCCTGCTAATAAAATAACAAAGACTGTTATTCCCGGCCCAGGGAGTGCCAAACTCTAGGCGAAATTACTGGGGGGAAGGACTCCATGAAATTACACTGACTTGATTCTTGCTTTTTTTTTGGTTCTCATTTTTTTAAAAAAGAGGGGAAAAGCCATCCGGTTCCAGGTCTGCCAGTGTGTCTGTCGGTCTGCGTCCTCGGTGCAGATCGGTACCTGGGCCCCTCTGCTCCTTCTCCACTGGAGCACTATGATAATGGAATGTGAGGCTCAGAGAAAGAGAGGAGCGATGCAGCTGCTATTCCCGCCGCTGCTTTAGCTACAAATAAAATGACAGAGTGAAGTGAGCTCGTCCGGAGACACCTTCATCAATTAATTCCCCTAAAGCCAACGCTGATTGGACACTCCTGACAGGTGATGCAATAAAAATTGATATTCCACCCCTTCCCCCCAAAATCTCCTACTAATTAGCATACCCTTATACTGCCACCTCCCCTCCCAAAGTAAATAATACAGTCGGTATATAAATCTTTCCATTAAACTATCGGAGCTCAGAAACAGTCTGACTCACAGACTTCATCACAGGCAGTGTGTGTACGCCTCAAAAAAAAAAAGTATATTCCCCTTTAAAGAAATATTGCCTATTTTCTGCTTTATTTGCATTTTACCCATACAGCTATTACCGTTTCAAAAAAAAGCATTTTACAAACATTACCAAGCCCAAATACACATACCCCACCCCCCCCTTTTCCTTTGGAAACTGGAACTTAAGCGAAAATGTGCAGAATAGCCTGGTATTTCCCTTATGGGAGTGAGGAAGGAGACCGGCTGGGAGCTCTAAAGTTAAACCGCGAGATGAACCATCCCGTATAGACTTACGTTTTTAAGTTTGGAATTTCTCTCGATTTTCCTTTTTTTTTTTTTCCCTGAAATGCTTTTTTTTTTTTTTTTTTTTTAACAACCAGAAACAAAGTTATTTGACCAGGGAAGCAGTTCAAGAATCCAGCTCGCCAACACCATAACAATTCAACCGTATTTCGGTACTCCTCTGGGGGCTGGGGTAGGGAGGAGGAGGTAGTTTCACGTCAGACCCAAAACAAAGCATAGATAAGCCAAAAATGAGTATACTTTTCACGATTAACCAGGCTGGATCAGAGGCAGGATGTCCTAGAGTCCCCAGCACAGGTTTTGCCAGGGTCCT
This sequence comes from Muscardinus avellanarius, assembly GCF_963383645.1. Classification (NCBI taxonomy): domain Eukaryota; kingdom Metazoa; phylum Chordata; class Mammalia; order Rodentia; family Gliridae; genus Muscardinus; species Muscardinus avellanarius. Next base: position 4,397,321 of record NC_137806.1, read on the forward strand.
GTTCACAGATCAGAATTCCAAGGAGCAGACTGCACCGTTCTGCAGCAAAGAAAATATAAAATGCCCAAGGTGCTTCCAGAGGTTTTATGTGTTAAAGGTGAAAAGAAAGTGCTGATGTTAAGTTGCAGACTCTTTCCTGTCTCTGATGCTTCTGGTTGTAGCCTAGTCCTGAACAACTCCCATTCTTTCCACGAAAGCCAAGCATCTGCTTTAGCAAATCACTTTGGATGGATACCAGTGTGGTTTAACCTCTTCTTGGTCAAATGAAGGCAGAGTTTGCTGTTGTTTTCAAGGCTGTCCAAAATATCGCCAAATGAGAGCAGGGGTCTTCCCACTTGCATTACCAGGATCCCAAGGCGGTTGGCTGGCTGCTTTGCAAAATTCGGCAAAATCTTCTTAACCGTTCCATGTTTGCAACTACAGCAGAAATGCAACCCAGGCATTTATATGTTTCCTTCTTCCTCCAGAAATAGACACATCTATGTGGTCAAACAATAAACGGATATTTCTGAGCCTGCAAGGAAAAAATTACACAATAATTTCTTTCTTCAGCATTCAAAAGTTCCATCTTCCCCTGCTCTAGTCTGGCTAAGCAGAAGCAGGTATGGATCAAGGAAAAGAAAAGAAAGAGAAGGGAGAGAGAGAGAGGGGAAAAAAACAGGAATCAGACATACAAAAAGGTAGTTTGCTTGACAAGATGAAATCTCAGCCATGATTCCCCACCCCCACCCTCATCTCCCTTGTAATTTCCCAGGAATTTTGAAGAGAATTGGGAATTTCAAGAAGTACATCCGGAAATTAAGGAAGTCTATTTAAGAGACTCTGTAACTCAGGAGGCTGGGATTTGAAAAGTCAGCCCTGGACTACTGTTGCACTCAGCACAGATGTAATCGCCGCTCTGCAACTTAATCAATGTGTGTACAAACCACGATGTCTAGTTCTTGCCTTTGAAATCTAAGGCTAGCATTTCCATCCAAGAAATCAGAGCTACAGCAAATTACATTTTTGTCCCTTGAACGAGAGAAGGATCATTGAATGGATCTCGTGATATTTCAGGCTTTAAACGTAACCGAGAGGCAGCGATGAACAATGCCTCGTCACAGCTAATACCATCCGCGAGTTGGCTTTCTTTTGCATCTGGATCTACCACACCGCGTTTTTCTCTTTCACTTTCACAGGAGGCAAAATGCACAAGCTTTAAGCAGAAAGCGAAGTTTCCCAGGAAAAGCAGATGCTGGTGTTGGTTTTTAAAAATAGAACGACCAAGGTCTTCCTATTGCCACCGACAATAATGTTTAAAATTCCTCCTGATGCACTTATATACTGCCAGCCCTTTCCCTCCCCCCACCCCGCCCATTCCCCTCCCCCAGCTTTAAGATGTAGACCAGAGTCAAACAGCCAAGAAACAGTAAACTCCAAAGAGCCTTCGAGAAGACATTACAAAAGATTGACTAGAGCTGGGGTTTTTTTTTTGGGGGGATGGGGGGGAAAGCAGGTAGTTTTACAACCCTGATTCCTGTTTAGATTTACACTCATGCGTGTACCCGCGTGCGTTCACACACACACACACACACACACACACACTCTCTCTCTCTCTCTCTCTCTCCTATTCCCCCTGACATAGCAACATGATTTAGTAATCATTTAAAATTTACCTTCTTTTCCTTTCCCTTCAAATTTACCTTCTTTTCCTCTTCCTCTTTCCATCTTTCAAATACTGGCAAAAAGGTAGTTTTGTAAGCTAGAATATTAAGTGTTTTTTAAGCTAAAGGTATAATCTGTTGGGTCAATTAGACAAAAATAAAGGCCAAGGCATTGGGGAAATATGTCTATATTTACTATTTATGCAGGGTGTCTCTGTACAGACACCTTTACACTTATACATTTTTAACACTCTTATTACACATCTTTTTTCTTGTCTAATACATTCTTTTGTTCTTTTAACTTCCCCATCGGTGTGTGTGTGTGGGGGGGTGCCAGCACTGGTGCTGTGTGTGCACGAGCACGCGCGTGTGCGCACACACACACAGAATGTGACAGACAGCTTTCTTGTGGCCATCAGCACACGCTGCATATCCGGGGTCTTCTCCAGGCACATTGGGGGTTGATCCCGATAAAAAGATCTAGCAGAGGCCCCTGAGCGCTCACACATGAAAGGCAGGGGACTTTAAGATGGATTTGCATGCGCACCGGGGATTTCGATCAATAGCTACCAACATTTATGGCTTAGATTATTAATGCAAAAGCTGGCCAAAAGAATGGGGATGAAAAATTAAAGGTGTCTGTTATCAATTATGCTTAAAGTTATGCAATAATTTACTTACTTTGCCTGGATGTGCAAATCCAGATGTATAAAGTACTATTCTTCAAAAGCCAGGGGGTTTCTTTGATAAATTTGTTGACCATGTCAGCTTCCTCTACAATCAAAGATGAACCCAATTCAGATGAGGGACGTTTCTCAATTTTTTTTAAAGAAAGGATATATCAACTTCTGTGTTTCTCAAATTCATGTGCATATGTGGATGGAGACACCCAAATTAACATTCATGTATATATCCATCTCTCTGAGTCCAGGGAATTGCTGTAAATTTAGGCATATATATGATATGCATTGAGTTCGTTAATTAAATGTGATCATTTGCTCAGGAATGCACAATCTCCATACCATCATAAAAAGTATTTTAGCTTTGAAAACAAAGCTGCTTGCTAGAGGGAAATCCTCTAGCAAATAAAGATTGAAATACATTCTTAATGTCTACTTACTTCTTCTGCATTTATTGTGAAAAATCAGCACTTTCAGTTTTTAAAGTGATGTACTATGAAGATCTGAACATACTTGTCTTTACTTATTCCCTATGAATGTGCCAAATTTACCTTCAGATGCTCTATTTTGATTTATTTTCACCGTATTTTATGTTTAAATACCATAGCAATTCAGCCTGACCTCTTTCCTCTGGAGCGAAGTAATGCACAGGGCATTTACAGTCTTTTAAATGGTTAGCTGGGAAACGCAATAGCAATTTGCAGGAGTAGTTTACTAATGGGGAAAGTTCTTTTGAAAACCTGAAGGAAAACCTAAGAGTACTTTTGCATTTCTGCACTACAACTGTCATATAATTAAAGTATTGAAGAGCATTAAAATAATCCTTTTCCTTTTCAAGCTCTCTCCCCCATACATACATAATTTAAATGAGGATCCCACCCCCACCCCCACCTAACTCTTCACCATATACATTTGTTTTAGTGATTGCTGGGCACATTCTGTTCAGAGTGAATTCAGAAAGAGAAAAGAATTAAGGAACATCATAAAGGCTTCAACAATGTAAGTATACTGGTAAGACAAATGAAGGAAGTCCCTTCTGCTGCTAACTAAAAGTAATATTTACAAGAAAAAGTCTAAAATAATAATAAAGTCTCACATGGCCGAACTAGCTGAAAATACAGTACAGTAAAATCTCAACAGTTCCTTAAACTTATCTGATATCACACCTTCTCTGCTGCTGGGGTGGGGAAAATAGGAGGAAGAAATGGTTACAATGAGGAACAACTTATAACTTGGCTTATTTTCCTTAATTTTTCTCCTTTTATCTCATTCAAACCTATCAGGGTAAGTCTCCCAAAGGGCCCATCCTTCTGTTCTTAGGCATTTAAAAATCCTGTCTTTAACAGAAGTTTGAGACACAGAGTATATGCCATGTTGCCTACTGACCCATAATCAAAATGCAGTGACCTTCTACCCTTTTTTTGCCCCTTGACCCATCTTGAATTCAATGCAGCCTTTATAAATTTGCAAATCCTTGGAGGTAAAGGGGTTTTTGTGAGGCTTTGTTCTGGAAAAGTCCTAAGAGTGTGCTTTCTAAATTAGACAAAGGTAGAGCAGGAAACCCTAGTGGATGAGATTTTACACAGGTGAGCAATAGACAGCTCTTCAGATAACACAAATTGTGAGCTAAAAAGCAGTTATAAACAGGCGAGGTTATGGACTGCATCAAATTAGAGTGTGGTGCAAATCACTTTCATGATGAAGAAATGCTTAGGCCACAATCTTCCTGCTCTTCTCATCTTGAGGCTGTGGGGGACCCTAGTGACCAAGGAAAGAATGGGGGGGGGGTGGAGAATGGACGAGAGGAGGGAGGAAGGGAAAGCAAGGGGTGAGACCTGATGTGAATCTGCAGGCACATTCCCTTATCTTTCCTGCTATCAGCCAGCTTAAAGGACACCATAATTACAATGGTGATAAAACAATGCCTGCTTATGTGTGCTGAATAAATAAGAATGTTTACAGCTCAAGAACCTTTTAATTCCAATTAAATGCTATCAAAGAAAAGCCACTTTTCCTACTGCACCCGCCTTTCCCCCCAATTATCTTGTTTTGTTGCAATATTTTCCTATCAGACACAAGGGCCTTTCACAATTGATCCTGAATGTAGGGGGGGGGGAATCAGAGAAAGTAGAGTTCAACGTTCATATATTAAATCATACACAAATTTCAAGAACCATCATTTATTTGGGTTACCCAGGTTTTTACGAAAGCCAAATGTGTAGCCACTGGAGTGATGACACCAAGTATTGAGGCCTACCTATGGGCAGCTGAAGCCACCCTGAAATCCTGAGCACCCAGAGGGGAGACGGAGGAAAGATAAGACAGGAACAGCCTGATGGTCCCTGCAATGGGAATCCTCTGGTTCTGTTTCCCTGGCTTCAGCCCAAATCCTTCTAGGAGCCCTGGAGCCAATCACTGTCTTCCACTGCTGCAGCTACTGGAACACACAAAAAAAGCGGGAGATCAAAAAATCCCAAGTTCGAATTTATGGATCTACAAGTATCATTTCATATTCATGACATCAGCAAATCACATCATCATCAGATTTAAAGGAGGTTTGGGCAGGAATGCCAGTCAGGCTGGGCTCTAAACACTACTATCCAGAACAATGTTATTTTCTACTTGGAGTCATGGAGTGAAAATTAAGTCTTTTAACTTTGAAAACTTACTTTCACTTCTGAGACCAGTTTTTACACTATTACATTTCAAGCAAATGCTTCTTAAGTCGTTCCACAATACTTTAATGCAAATTCTATTTCCTTTTTTTCTCAGTTGTTGTAGTGTTTTTTTTTTTTTTAAAAACACATGGTACAACAAACGTTATGGAAAATGTACTCATTCTGTTAAATGCTGATACAAACCTGCCTTTTACTCCATCTGTCTAACGCATTGCTAAGTATGAAATAAAAACTTTCTTCAAAGAAATAACCAATATTTCTTGGCAAATGTTATTTAGTGATGTGGTGCAAAAAAAAAAAATCAATGGTCAAAAATCTCAGGGTATTTATAAGCTTTCTGGAGAGTTGCAGGCGCCTTTCCTTTTGAAAGTTTAGAGCTCCAATTCCCCCGATTCTAGTGGCAGAATTAGGATAGACTTAGAGGGTCCTAAACGTGACCGATTCACTAAGGGGGGGAGGGCTACAGCTCGCAGCAACGTGCTCGGCAACTTAATCCTACGCTAAAAGAGGGCAGAGAGCGAAAAAGAATGGAATACAAACTCTCCCGACATTCGTAGTTACTTTCAAGGTGGATTGTGTATTTTAAGGCTGATGGGAGCGTCTGGTTTTTGGAGCAAAAAGAAGCGAAGGTAAGTGCTTGTGCCTGTATCCACCAGTTCGTAGAGAAACAATGGAAGAACAAAGGGAACCACTTCCCCATCTGAACATTTTTCAGTCTCTCCCTCCGTTTCAAGCCAAAAAGCTTGCGAGGGGATTCGCTTTAGTTTGCCGTAAGCAGTGGCTGCTAGGCTCCTGGAACTAAGAATGAGAGAAAAGTTGAGTCAGCGTAAAGATAGACTAAATAATAATAACGCAGGCTGGCTGTGGCGAACCTCCGCGGCACCTTTTGCAGCAACTTGCAGCAGAAGTTGCTAAGCGCGCGAAGGCGAGCCCCAGAAATAACCTAGGCGTACCAGAGCTCAGCCATTGACGGCCTTTCGTGCTGCCAGAAGGGGTTTCTGCGCACACGGAGGGCTGCGGGGAAGACAGCGGCGCGCGGTTTCCGTCAAAAATCCAGCTGTGTGGCTAACTGAAAAGACTATTTCACAAATAAGGGGAGGGAGTCGAGTCTTGCCGCCGCCGCTCACGACCAGGAGGGGCGGCCCCGGAGGCTGGCAGGAGGGGCCGAGCGGCGCCGCTCCGGCTCGGCCCGGTCTCCGCGGCGTCCTGGGGTGCGCGGGGCGCCCGAGGCCGGGGGCGCCTCCTCTGCCCCAGGGCGCCCGGGCCCCCGCCGCGGCTACCTGCCCCGCGCGCTCGGGGCACAGGTTCATGTTTACAGTCCTGGTCTGCAGCGGCGTCCAGAGCCGCGGCGAGCGGAGCGGAGGAGGCGGGAGGGCGGGGTGACGCGGCCGCCCCCACTTGTGGAGGAGATTTCCTGCGCGTCCGCCGGCGGCGGCGGGACGGGGCCGGCTGCGGCGGGACGGGGCCGGCGGGACGGGGCCGGCGGGCGCGGGCGGGCGGGCGGGCGGGCGCGGGCGACACAAAAAGCGGCCTCGCGGGCCGCGCTCACGTGGGGCTCCCGCCCGGCCTGACCTCTGACCCCGCGCTCCCGGCGCCGCGGACACCCCTTACCCAGGATGCCGCGCGCGGGCCCCGGGCGCGCTCGGCCCGCGGGCCTCGGCGGCCGACCTGTTGCCTGCCATTGGCCGGGCGGCCGCGCCCCGCCCCCCGCCCGAGGCCGCGGCCCCCGCCCCGGGCTCCCGGGCTCCCGGCGGCCGGCGCCCCGCCGCGCGGAGCGGCCCGGGGAGGCGGGCGGCGGGCGGGCGGGCTGCCTCCGGGCCGCGTCGCCCTCGCCGAGTGCGGCTGCGCGGCCTCCTTTCCGGAGGGAGCTAGCGGGCCGACCTTAGATGGAAGTGAGACTCCTCGCCCGCTTCGGAAGCCAGAGGGGGCGACTGAAACGCGTGCAGGAGGTAGCGGGAAGGAGGCCGCGGCGACGGCGAGGCCGGCCGCCCATTGTTCGGCCCGGAGGCGGCCGCGGGCGCCCAGACCTCGGCCCCGCGCCCGGGAAGCCCGCGCACGCGCCTCCAGCCGACCGCTGGACCACCGGCAAACACCAAGTTTCCTTTTTTCCTTTTGGATCTGGAAAGTTTGAGCCGATCGTATGATACTTGAAATATCCTTAAACGCATGGCTTCGAAAATGAAAATGAGTGTCAGGGCTCAGAGGAGTCTGGAGAAGCACGCCTCGCCGCCCCTGCCGCTGCTCGGTCTTTGTTGTAGCCGAGAAGTCCGATGTTAACAGGGAGGCTGAGCTGCTCTAACAAAAACGGGCTTGCTTTCTTAACGTGAAACGCATTTTCAAAATTGCAGTGGATCTCAAAAGGGAAAAACGCCTCCTGTGTCTTTAAACCACGTTCTATAAACAAACAATCGCCACCCAGCCTACAAAACTTCTCTTGTTTTCTTTTGTGTGTCATGTGGGGAAAAAAATATTTCTGGCAAGCGTCACAGTTTTAAAAAGTAAAGATTTCCAACAAGCGCTCAGGAGTCTTGTAGACAAGACCAAAGTCAGCGTTCCTGAAAGCTTTCGAAGAAATAATTTCAATTCTGTGGTCCAAACCGTACTAGGACAAGAAAGTAATTTCGACTTAGATTTATAATAGACTTTGCGGAAATTCCTTCTAAAATACTTATTACTAGTCTGCATTACACAGCACCGTTTCCCAAGGTGGATTTAAAAAAACCAATTAGAATTGATCTCTAATGGAATATTATATTTTCACGTCATCATAGAAACATCATTTGACAAGAGTTTTGAATTACAAGAAAGAAGTTAACAGATGATGTTCATAAATCACATGTTTGAAAAGACCCCTTAAGAGTCAGTTAAAGGTGATGGCTGAGTTTTTTTTTTTTTTTTTTTTTTTTTTTTTTTTTGCATTTAAAATGTTCTAGAGGTTGTTTGCCTTCTAACACTTTCATTTTGCTGGTCTTGTTCCTAAACCTGGATTTCCTCATGGGAATCATTCAGTTATTTCAAGGTACTGGGAGAAATTCACATGTAAGCAGTCCTTTGAGCAGTAACTAGGGAAAGATTGGAACAACGGCGACAAAAATCGGGGTTGAAAATTAAGTATTTTCAATTTGTTCATTCTGTTCCACATTCGCCCCCTCCCATACTTCCTCCCACCTCTTGGGTTCAATTTACATTTTATATTTACAAGTCTGAATATTTAGAATTGCTTTACAAGTTTACCTCTTACTTACATAGTTGGTAGTAAAAGGTGAATCCTTTTACATCTTTTACTATTTTAGGTATTTGTTTTATTTAAAGTAAAAAAAAAAAAAAAGCATGAGTTACAAGTCAGGATACACTTGTGAGAAAAATGGGTGGAAAAAAAGGGCAGGCGTCGGGGTGGGGATGGAGGAGAGCAGCATTCCTGGTCAGTCTTTGTCATACCTTTCTTTAATATACCGTCATTATATTTTCCACTTATGCTCACACCAAAGATCATTGCTTTCTAATTGGGCTAGAGTGGCACCATATAAAAATTACCTAGAGTCGGCCTCTCAACTGCCACCAAAAGTAAGGCTGACAAAAAGGGAGCTTAACATTCTCCCTGAGATTCGCCCTATGGGGTCATGCTGGTCTTGGGCACTGTTTCTGTATAATATACATATTATAGATCTTAGAAATCTCAAACGTACCAGATAAACAGATTATTAATTGAAGGAATAAAAATGAATTTGTCAAACTCATTCTTTGCGGAACACAATGCACAATTAACATATTCTTGGGCTTATTTCTGAATTTCGTAAGCAGTGGGGCCCTTTTCCGAGAGGAAAACACTTAAATCTTAAAAAGTGAGTTCTTTGGTCGAACTGATATTTTAGCAATTCAGTTTAATTTTTTCTACCTTTTCTTTTTTAGTCCTAGATATGTTTCATTTCTTTCAAGGTTCTCTTCCATTTCAAAAACTGATTTTCCTCTTTCCAAGTCCAGAGTCTTGTCACTTAGATAATCTTATTGTGTCTTATAAACAGACACCTAAATATGTCACTTTAATTACACTTTAATTATAATAGAGATGCAAATCTTCAGTGTCAGTAAAAAAGAGGCCCTCGGCCTTATCCTCTTCCTCTTACATTACATTGAAAATACCCCAAAAAGTCAAAGTGTAACACATTGAAGTATTATTTTGTCACAGAAGAAAAATTGTCCAACTCTACGATATTTGAGATTTATGGAGCTTCTAGAAGATCTAAAGGCATTTTTGAGGTAGTATTTTTATTTGTAATTACATGGTGTTTTGCCCCCCCCCCCATCAAATGCAGCCAAAAATATCCATTTCATTAGCAAAAGGAATAGCTCCAAAACCAAATGGGAGATTAACAAATCAAACTTTGTAAGTTAAAATTGAACCTAGATTCTTTAAAAGATTTTTTATTTAGATTACACACAATTTAAATTTGAAAATTAACTAAATTATCCCAAAAGTAAATGTATTTAACAATATTAATTATGATTGATTCTGAGTATATGTGTTGTAATACAATGGTGATTTTTACATGCAAAAGTGGTTAGCATTTTAGAGCTATTCAAACATAGACAATTCTAAACTATATGGTAAATAAAAGCTCTTTAGGTATATTAATTTCAACTATTGAAAACCTAATGATTCCAATTTAACAGAATAATTTTGTTCATCTCTACTTAGAAATTTTAGTTTAGTTGTACATACAAAATAAAGTTGTACTTTACTCTGAAGAATAAAATCCAGATTGCAATTAACTTTTAAACACTAATACTGTACATTAAACAAATGTTAATTATGGGCCTACTAAGTGTAAGACACTTGCTAGATTCTATCATGATTAAAAAATTCACCTAGTAAAAAGAACATGCTTCATTAAATGGAATCTTACAAAAGTAATTAAGAGAATCTCAACTGAAAACATAATTGAAATGAATACCCTTTAATGAAATCTTGAATACATGATACATACAGGTGCCATGTGTAGGTTTGCATCTATGAGGACACAATATTCTCTTATGGTGAGCTAAAAATTTTAGAAATACTTTAGTATGATAATCAAACTAATATAAATATGACTCTGGATAAACTTCTCACATAGAAGCTAAATTTTTGAGTACCAAATGAACAAAGCAAAATTTCACTAAAATAATATGTAAATGTGAATATATTTGAAAGTCTCTACAGAAAATAAAAAAATTGCCTTTTTGAAACCAGGTATAATGGTGTAGCCCTATAATCCCAGTACCTGGGAGGCTGAGGAAAGAGAATAGCAGGTTAAAAAGCAGCTTCAACAATTTAGGGATATTTTCAGCAACCTAGGGAGACCCTGTTTCAAAACAAACAAGCAAATAAACAATAAAAATGGCTGGGGTTGTAGTTCAGAAGTAGAAAGCCCTTGAGTTCAATCTCCAGAACCACTAAAAGAAAGAAAACAAGAAAAGAAATTGTCTTTTTGAGTTTTCCAACTAGTTGATTTAGAAACAAGATTTTAGTTTTTAGTAATACATGAATTTTAATTTTGTTTGTTTGAAAAACAGCATCAGAGCCTATTTAGAATTTTAAACACTTTGTGGAAGTCAAGATCTAATCTAAGGGTAGTATATATAGTCTTAGTATTATAGAATTAGACCTCATTATATAGAAATAGATCTAAATTTCTATATCTTATTACAGAAATATACTTTAATGATAGGTCAAATAGAATAAATATAATGTGCAGAAATAAGAGAGGTATAAAACTTTGAAAAAGGAGATAAATATAAGCAATGCTAGCCTATGAACCAAATGTGGGTTTACATATTCCTTTCACAGTATCTATTTATGTACATGATTATGGAAAAGAAAATTCAAAAAATTGGTGCCTAGGTTGGGACTAAAGAAAAGTATAAGAAGATATATTACCTCCAGAGTGAAAATACATTTTCCCATTATAGTAGGGTTAGAGGTTACATCATAAAATGCTTAAGATGAGTTTTTTTGTGGTTTGCCTCTGATTAGTTTAGAGAAATAGATGAGCCAGACTGTGTTAGCAGCTATTCTGTGAAGGAGATTATTAGAGACAATAGGCTTTTGTGTTATTCTACAGGTACTAGATATTTTGGGAATATGAAATTAAACAATAACATTATTTTGAATTGAAGCTGTCCTTTTCTATGAAGTTATTCTAGAAATTGTATGTTTGTTTTTACATCACTATATATTTTTAGAAATTTACCTGAACTTCAACAATCCTAGCAATTCAATGGCAAGTTTTATACATTCTAGGATGTAATAATTAGCATATTAGCCAAGTGCCATGTGTGTGTTGTCTATACACGCATCTTTCATAGAGACAAATAGAACTTTCTCAATGCTGTATTCGCTATATCCCAAACAGTCGGGCACACAGTTAATGTTCAACAAATATTTACTGAATGAATAAACAATTCGCTGTATATTTTACGGTTTTATTCTGCATATTCTTCTCTTTCATTTACTATTTTATAGGAATATACTAAATAGATTTTTATATATAAGAAAAAGTTTAATATGTAGTGTATGAGTTAAAATTAAAATGACCTATTTACAACCACGTTTTCTTATCATTTTCATAACACATTAAAATCAGTTTATATAATTTAAATTATACTTTGTGAATGTTAAGGCTTTGCTGGTTTTTAATTTTTAACTTATTGGTACTGGGGACTGAACTCAGGGGCATCCTCCCTTCCAGCTACATCCCCAGCCTTATTCTTCTTTTGTATTATTGATTTTAAACAGGGTCTCACTGAGTTACCAAGGGCCTCACTGAGCAGTAGCTGAGTGTGGTAAGAGAACCATGATCCTCCTGTCTCAGCCTCCCAAATGCTGGGATTACAAGTATGCATCACAACACCAGGGTCCCAGCCCTATTTTTATTATTTCACTAGGAGCAGGGCGTGGTGGTGCACTCTTGTGATCCCAGAGCTGGAGAGGCTGAGATAGGAAGATCCTACAGGTTCAAACCCAGCCTCTGCTACTGAGTGAGGCTCTCAGCAACTAGTGAGACCCTGTTTTTATTTATTTATATTTATATTTATATTTATTTTTATTTTTTGGTGGTACTGGGGGTAGAACCCAGAGGCTTTCTACCTCCAGGCTATCCTCCCAGCCCTATTTTTTTTAATATATATTTTATTTGGAAACAGGGTCTTACTAAGTTGCTAAGAGCCTCACTAAGTAGCTGAGATTGGCTTCGAAACTGCGATCCTCCTGTCTCAGCCTCCCAAGCGCAGGGATTGCGCCACCACGCCTGGCTTCTTGTTTTTAAATAAAGTATAAATAGGTCTCAGAGTATAGCCTGGAGCTAGGAAAGCCCCTGGGTTACACCCTCAGTACCACCAAAAAAAAAAAAAAAAAAAAAAGGGTTTCACTAAGTTGATGTCTCACTAACTTGCTGAGGCTGTGTTTGAACCTGTGATCCTCCTGTTTCAGCCTCCCAAGTACTGGGATTATAAACATGGGCCAGTTTACATTTCTGTTTTTCTATGTCTTTAACAAACTTTGTTTCCAAAGCAGATACTAGTACTTATATTCACATCTTTTATAAACTAACGTATACTCCCTGTTATTGTTGGTACTGGACAGTGAACTCAGGGGCATTGTACTTTTGAGCTAAATCCACAGCCCTTTTTATTTTTTATATTTTTTGTACTGAGGATGGAACCCAGGGGCATTATGCCTCTGTGCTACACCCCAGCCCTATTTTTAATTCTTTATTTTGAAACAGGGTCTCACTGAGTTGCAGAGGGACTCCTAAGTAGCTGTGGCTGTCCACAAACCGCCATCCTTTGACCCTCCTATTTCAGCTTCCTGAATGCTGGGATTACAAGCATGCACCACCATGCCCGGCTTTTATTTTTTTATTTAATTAATTAATTAATTAATTAATTTTGTGGTATTGTGGGTGGAACCCAGAGGCTTTCTACCTCCGGGCTATACTCCCAGCCCTATTTTATATTTATTTTGAAACAGGGTCTCACTAAGTTGCTGAGAGCCTCACTAAGTAGCTGAGGCTGGCTTCAAACCTGTGTCATCCTCCTGTCTCAGCCTCCCTAGTGCGGGGATTACAAGCATGCGCCACCACGCTCGGCTTTTTTATTTTTTATTTTATTATTATTTTTTTTGGTGGTACTGGGGGTGGAAGCCAGAGGCTTTCTACCTCCAGGTTATACTCCCAGACCTCTTATTTATATTTTATTTGGAAACAGGGTCTCACTAAGTTGCTGAAAGCCTCACTAAGTAGCTGAGGCTGGCTTCAAACCGAGCGATCCTCCTGTCTCAGCCTCCCAAGTGCGGGGCTTACAAGCGTCCGCCACCATGCCCGGCTTCTTTTTTATTTTTAAACAGGGTCTCCCTAAGTTGCTGAGACTGGCATTGAACTTGCGGCCCTCCCTGTGGATCTTCCCCTTTAGCGATCCCCCCATGTGTGACCCTCCCACTTGGTGCTGGAACCCAGGGGCATTTGACCTCTGAGCTATACCCCCTGCCCTATTTTGTATTCTTTATTTTGAAATAGGGTCTTACTAAGTTGCAGAGAGCCTCAGTAAGTAGATGAGGCTGTCTGCAAACCATAGTCCTCTGGTCTCAGCCTCCCAAATGCTGGGACTACAAGCATGTGCCTGCCATGCCTGGCTTTTTTTTTTTTTAATTAAAAAAAAATCTCTTATGAATGACAATTTTTGTTTTGTTTTGGAAAGACCAAGTGCTTACTTACATTTCTTTTATTGTTACAGAATCAGTTAAGGTTATCATTCTTCTTTATACACAAATTAATTCCATCACAAGAACTAATCTCCAGTGCATTAAAAATGAAACTAAGGTCTTTTTATTTATTTATTTAATTAATTTATTTATTTTGGTGGTACTGGGGGTGGAACCCAGGGGCTTTCTACCTCCGGGCTATACTCCCAGACCTTTTTTATATTTTATTTGGAAACAGGGTCTCACTAAGTTGCTGAGAGCCTCACTAAGTAGCTGAGGCTGGCTTCGAACCTGTGCGATCCTCCTGTTTCAGCCTCCCAAGCGCGGGGATTACAAGCGTGCGCCACCACACCCGGCAGGTCTTTTTATTTTTTACTTTTGCAGTACTGGGAATTGAACCCAGAGGCATTGTACACCTCAGCTACAACCCAGTCCTAATTTTAAATTCTTTATTTTGAAACAGGGCCTCATTAAGTGTGGAGGGCCTCACTAAATAGCTGAGGCTGGATACAAACCTGGATCCTTCTGTCTCTTCCTCCCAAGTACTGGGATTACAAGCCTGAGCCATCACACCCGGCTCCTATTTTATGTTATTTTATATTATTATTTTGTTCGGTAATAGGGATGGGACCCAGGGGAATTCTACCTCCCAGCTACACCCCCAGCCCTATTTTTTATTCTTTGAAACAGGGTCTCACTGAGTTGCAAAAGTAGCTGAGGCTGTCTGAGAAGCTGAAATCCTCCTGTCTCAGCCTCCCAAATGCTGGGATTCCAAGCATATTTTATTCTTTTTTATTTTATTTTGTGGTTCTGGGGATGGAACTCAGGGACCTTCTACCTCTGGGCTACACCCTAACCTATTTCATATTTTTATTTGGAAACAGGGGAACCCTAAATTGTGGAAAACCTTCACTAAGCTGTTGAGGCTGGCTCTGAATCTGTGATCTTTCCTGGGATTATAAGCATACACCACCATGCATGGCCTCTATTTGTGTGTGTGTGTGTGTGTGTGTGTGTGTGTGTGTGTGTGTGTATGTGTGTGTGTGGTACTGGGGATGGAACCCAGGGGCATTCTACCCCAGTCCTGTTTTTTATTCTTTATTTTGAAACGGTCTCACTGAGTTGCAAAGGGCCTCAGTAGCTGAAGCGGTCCTTCAAACCTCAGTCCCTGTCTCAGCCTCCCAAATGCTGGGATACAAGCATGCACCACCACACCCTGTTTTCTAGTATTTATTATTTATTTGTTTATTTTTGGTGGTACTGGGGTTCCCGGAAACCCTTCTACCTCTGGGCTACACTCCCAGACCCATTTTATATTTTTATTTGGAAACAGGGTCTCTTAAGTCAGCACGGCTTTGAGCCTGCGCGATCCTTCTAGTTTATTTTTCTCACTAAATTACAGAGGACATTGCTAAATTAGTTGCTCAGACTGGATGCAAACCTGCAAACTTCCTGTCTCAGCCTCCTAAATGCTGAGGTTACAGGTGTGAGCCACTATGCCCAGCTTTATTTGTTTTTTTAAAATTATTTATTTATTTATTTACTTATTTTTTGTGGGTCTGGGGATGGAACCCAGGGTCACTCGACCTCTGAGCTACACCCCTGGCCTATTTTTTATTCTTTATTCTTTATTTTTTATATTTGGTGGTACTGGGGTTAGAACCCAGAGGCTTTCTACCTCCGGGCTATACTCCCAGACCTTTCTTTTTTTTTAATATTTTATTTGGAAACAGGGTCTCACTAAGTTGCTGAGAGCCTCACTAAGTAGCTGAGGCTGGCTTCGAACCTGTGGGACCCTCCTGTCTCAGCCTTCCAAGCATGGAGATTATAAACCTGTGCCACCACACCCGGCTTATTCTTTATTTTGAAACAGGGTCTCACTAAGTTGCTGAGAGCCTCACTAAGTAGCTGAGGCTGGCTTCGAACCTGTGGGACCCTCCTGTCTCAGCCTTCCAAGCATGGGGATTATAAACCTGTGCCATCACACCCGGCTTATTCTTTATTTTGAAACAGGGTCTCACTAGGTTGCAGAGGGTCTCAATGAGTAGCTGACGTTGTCTGTTAGCCATGATCCTCTGGTCTCAGCCTCCGGAATGCTGGGATTACAAGCGTGTGCCACCACGCCAAGCCTTTATTCTTCATTTTGAAACATGGTCTCACTGTGTTGCAAAGGGCCTCACTAAGTATTAGTGAGGATGTCCTCAAACTGATCCTCTGGAATGCTGGGATTACAAGTGTGCCTGGCTTATTTATTTATTTTTGCCGGTCTGGGGACAGAACCCAAGGGCATTTGACCTTCAAGCTACACTCCCTGCCCAATTTTTTATTCTTTATTTTGAAACAGGGTCTCACTAAATTGCAGAGGGCCTCACTAAGTAGCTGAGGCTGTCTGTGAACCGCGATCCTCTGGTCTCAACCTCTCGAATGCTGGGATTACAAGCGTGCGCCACTACACCCAGCTGGCTAATTTATTATTTTTTTTAATAATTATTTAAGGAGCCGGGCATGGTGGTGCAATCTTTTAATCCCCGTGCTTGGGAGGCGGAGACAGGAGGAACGCACAGGTTCAAAGCCAGCCTTAGCTACTTAGTGAAACTCTCAGCAATTTAGTGAGGCCCTGTTTCCAAATGAAGTATAAAATAAGTCTGGAAGTAGAGCCCGGAGGTAGAAAAGCCCCTCCCAGCCCTAGTTTATTTTTTAGTTTGTTTTTAATTTTTTCAGTACTAGGGATGGAACCGAGGGGCATTCTACCTCGGAGCTATACACCCAATCCTATTTTTTAAATCTTTATTTTGAAACAGGGTCTCACTGAGTTGCAAAGGACCTCACTAAGTAGCTGAGGATGTCTGCAAACCCAGATCCTATTGTCTCAGCCTCAGAAATGCTGGGATTACAAATGTGTGCAACCATGCCTGGCTTTTTTTTTTTTTTTTTTTTTTTTTTTTTTTTTTTTGTGGTACTGGGGATAGAATCCTTCTACCTCCGGGCTACACTCCCAGACCTATTTTATATTTTATTTAGAAACAGGGTCTCTTATACCAGAGAGGCTTGCTTCGAACCTTTGTGATCCTCCTGTTTCCGCCTCCCAAACCCGGGGATTACAAGCCTGTGCTACCACGCCCGTCCAGGCTCATTTTCTTTAACAGTTTTTTTATGCGGTGCTGAGGATGGAACCTAGGGCATTCTATCTCGAGCTACACCCCCAGACCTATTTTTTTTTTTTTGAAGATTTAAAGAAGTTTATTAGAAAGACTGAAATACAGAAAATAGAAATACAGCCCCATGCCAAAATGGCATAGGGGGGTGACTCGAAATGAATACACCCTAGACCTATTTTTTTTATTCTTAATTTAAAACAGGGTCTCATTGAGTTGCAAAGGGCCTCACTAAGTAGCTGAGGTGTTGGTGAACAGCAGTCCTCCTGTCTTAGCTTCCCAAATGCTGGGATTACAAGCATGCCACACCACACATGCCCCGCTAGCACTTTTTTTTATGTTGAAACAGGGTCTTGAGCCAGGCATGGTGGCTCACAATTTTAACTCCAGTACTTGGGATGCTGAGACAGGAGGATTATAGGTTCCGGGACGGCCTCAGATACTAGTGAGGCCTTCAGCAATTTAGGGAGACCTTGTTTCGTTTCAAAATTAAGAATAAGAACCCGCGGGTGGTGGCACAAGCTTGTAATCCCAGCATTTAATAGACTGAGACAGGAGGATCACAGGTTCGAAGATAGCCTCAGTACTAAGTGAGGCCTTCCACAACTCAGTGAGACCCTGTTTCAAAATAAAGAATGAAGAATCGGGCTGTGGGTGTAGCTCGGAGGTAGAATTCCCCTGAGTTATTTATTTTTTTTAATTTATTTATTTATTTTTGTGGTACTGGGGTTCCTGGAAGCCCTTCTACCTCCGGGCTACACTCCCAGACCTATTTTTGCATTTTTATTTGGAAACAGGGTCTCC
Source organism: Muscardinus avellanarius (assembly GCF_963383645.1). Classification (NCBI taxonomy): domain Eukaryota; kingdom Metazoa; phylum Chordata; class Mammalia; order Rodentia; family Gliridae; genus Muscardinus; species Muscardinus avellanarius. Next base: position 4,415,018 of record NC_137806.1, read on the forward strand.
TAAGCCAGTGCGCGCGGGCTGGCTTCGAACCTGCGCGATCCTCCTGTCTCTGCCTCCCAAGCGCGGGGATTACAAGCGTGCGCCACCACGCCCGGCAGAATTCCCCTGAGTTAAATCTCCAGCAACATAAAAAATAAATAAAGAAAGAAAGAAAGAAAGAGAGAGTGAGTCTGGCGTGGTGGCACACACTTGTAATCCCAATATTTGGGAAGCTTAGACTGGAGGATCAACAGTTCACAGACAGCCTCAGCTACTTAGGCTCTTTGCAATTCAGTGAGACCCTGTTTCAAAATAAAGAATTAAAAATAGGGCAAGGGGTGTAGCTCAGAGGTCAAATACCCCTGGGTTCCATCCCCAGACCCATAAAAATAAAAAAAAAAAGAGAGATAAGAGGATCATGGTTTGTGACCAGCTCAGCTATTTAGTAAGCCCCTTTGCAAGTCAGTGAGACCCTGTTTCAAAATAAAGCCTAAAAGCCTGCATAGGTTGGGCTTGGTGGTAATCCCAGCATTTGGGAGGCCGTTAGAGGACAGCCTCAGCTACTTAGGGAAGCTCTTCGCAATTCAGTGAGACCCTGTTTCAAAAAATATAAACACTAAGCCGGGCGTGGTGGCCCATGCTTGTAATCCCTGCGCTTGGGAGGCTGAGACAGGATCACACAGGTTCGAAGCCAGCCTCAGCTACTGAGTGAGGCTCTCAAGCAATTTAGTGAGACCCTGTTTCCAGATAAAATATAAAATAGGTCTGGAGCATAGCCCGGAGGTAGAAAGCCTCTGGGTTCCACCCCCAGTACCACCAAACACACACACACACACACACACACACACACACACACACACACACACTAGGATGGGGGGGTAGCTCGGACGTACACCTGGGTTCCATCCCCAGTACCGAAAAACAAAACAAAAAAACCCAACCAAAAAACCGAGGCCTGGGGGCACATGCTTGTAATCCCAGCATTTGGAAGGCTGAGACAGGAGGAATCTGGTTCTGACCAGCAGCCTGAGCTACACGGTGAGGCCCTTTGCAACTCAATGAGACTCTGTTTCACTTTTTTTTTTTTTTTTTTTGGTGGTACTGGGGGTGGAACCCAGAGGCCTTCTACCTCTGGGTTATATACTCCCAGACCTATTTTATATTTTATTTTGAAACAGGGTGTCACTAAATTGCTGAGAGCCTCACTAAGTACCTGAGGCTGTGCGATCCTCCTGTCTCAGCCTCCCAAGCACGGGGATCACAAGCGTGCGCCACCACACCCGGCATGAGACTTTCAAAATAATAAGAGTGGGGCATGGTGGCACACGCTTGTAATCCCAGCATTCGGGAGGCTGAGACCAGAGGATCGCAGTTCGAAGACAGCCTCAGCTACTTAGTGAGGCCCTCTGCAACTTAGTGAGACCCTTTTTCAAAATAAAGAATAAAAAAATTGGGCAGGGGGTATAGCTCAGAGGTCAAATGCCTCTGAGTTTCATCCCAGACCAGCAAAAAATAAAAGATAAAAAAAAAAAAAAAAGTAGGTCTGGGAGTGTAGTTCCAAGGTAGATTGCCCGGAGTTCCATCCCCAGTACCACAAAACCAAAAACAAACAACAACAACAACAACATCACAAAATAAGGAATAAAAAATGTGGCTGGGGTTGTAGCTCGGAGGTAGAATGCCCCAGGGTTCCATCTCCAGTACCGGGGAAAAAAAAAAAAAGAATATAAAATAGGGCTGAGGTTGTAGTTCTGAGTTAAAATGGCCCTGGGTTCCATCCCCAGAATTGCAAAAAAAAAAGTCTCTAAATTGCTAAGGCTGGCCTTGAACGTTTGATCCTACTATCTCAGCCTTCCAAGTACTGGAATTCAGGCATGCACCACCAGGCTGAGCTGTGTGTGTGTGTGTGTGTGTTTTCCCAGCACTGGGTTGAACCCAGAGGCATGTTACCTCCAAGCTACACCCCCAGCCCAATTATTTATGTATTTATTTTTATTTTATTATTATTTTTTTCCATACTGGGGATGGAACCCCAGTATGGAAGGCGCATGGGAGGCTGAGACAAGAGGATCGCACAGCCATACGTGGGATGGAACTCAGTTCTCACTGAGTTGCAAAGGGCCTCACTAAGTAGCTGAGGTCGTCCGCGAACTTCAATCCTCCTGTCTTAGCCTCCTGAATGCTGGAGTTACAAGTGTGCGCCAGGCCAGCTCATATATTCTTAAATTTTTTTTTTTTTTCTTTTGGTTCTAGAGATGGGACCCAGGGGCTTTTCTAACTCCGGGCTATCCTCCCAGACCTATTTTTATACTTTATTTGGAAACAGAGTCTCACTAAGTTGCTAAGAGCCTCACTCAGTAGCTGAGGCTGGCTTTGAACCTGTGCGATCCTCCTGTCTCAGCCTCCCAAGCGCTGGGATTACAAGCTTGTGCAACCATGCCCGGTTTATTATTATTATTATTATTATTATTATTAATTATTATTTGCGGTACTGGGAATGGAACCCAGGGGCATTCTACCTCCAAGCTACACCCCCAGCCCTATTTTTTATTCTTCATTTGGAAACAGGGTCTCACTGAGTTGCAAATGGCCTCACTAAGTAGCTGAGGCTGTCTGCAAACCCTGATCCTCCCTCCTCAGCCTCCCAAATGCTGGGATTACAAGTGTGGGACACCACACCCGTTTGTCAAGACCTTTTAACCACATAATTTCTTCCTCTCTCTAAACCTACCCCCTCACCCTGCCCCGAGTGTCTGTCTGTCTGTCACACACACACACTGTCTTTCTTTCTTGGTGATGGGGGTTGGGGGGGGCATTCTACCTCTGAACTACACTCCCAGTCCTATTTTATTCTTTTATTTTGAAACATCTCACTAAGTTGTGGAGGGAGGGCCTCACTGAATTGCTCAGGCTGCTGTTAACTTGCAGTCTTCCTGTCTCAGCCTCCCAAGTACTGGGGATCACAACTGTGTGCCACCAACCCGCTCAGAACATAATTTCTATAGACCCAGAAATTTATCTGTTGCCATAGCCCTTCTTCCCCCAAACTTTTTTTTTTTTTGTTACTCGGGATGGAACCCAGGGGCATTCTACCTCTGAGAGACACCCCCAGCCCTATTTTTTATCCTTTTTTTTTTTTTTTTTGCGGGTCTGGGGCTGGAACCCAGAGGCATTTGACCTCTGAGCTACAACCCCTGTCCAACTTTTTATTCTTTATTTTGAATGTGGGTCTCACTGAGTTGCAGAGGGCCTCACTAAGTAGCTGAGGCTGTCCGCGAACCGCGATCCTCCGGTCTCAGCCTCCCGAATGCTGGGATTACGAGCGTGCGCCACCACGCCCAGCTCCAAGTTTGTAGTACTGGGGATTCAACCTCTACCTCCAAGCTACATCTACAACTCTATTTTTTTTTTTTAATTTAATTTTTTGCGGGTCTGGGGATGGAACCCAGGGGCATTTGACTTCCAAGCTACACCCCCTGCCCTATTTTTTATTCTTTATTTTGTTTGTTTATTGGTGGTACTGGGGGTGGAACCCAGGGCTATACTCCCAGACCTATTCTATATTTTATTTGGAACCGGTTTCACTAAGTTGCTGAGAGCCTCACTAGGTAGCTGAGGCTGGCTTTGAACCTGTGCGATCCTGTCTCAGCCTGCGAAGTGTGGGGATTACAAGCGTGCCCATGCCCAGCTTTATTCTTTATTTTGAAACAGGGTCTCACTAAGTTGCAGAGGGCCTCACTAAGTAGTGGAGGCTGTCAGTGAACTGTGATCCTCCAGTCTCAGCCTCCCGAATGCTGAGATTAGAAGTGTGCACCCCAATGCCCAGCTATATTTACTTATTTATTTTGCAGTACTGGGTATTGAACCTAGGAGCATTCTACCTCCGAGCTACACCCTCAGCCCAATTTTTTATTCTTTATTTTGAAATAGGGTCTCGCTAAATTGTGGAGGACCTCATTAAGTAGCTGAGGCTGGCTACAAATCTGTGATCCTCCTGTCTCAGCCTCCCAAGTAAATGGGATTACAAGCATGTGCCACCATGCCTGGCTATTTTTTTTTTTTTTTTTCGAGTCTAGAAATGGAACCAGGGGCATTTGGCCTCCGAGCTATACTCCCTGCCCTATTTTTTTATTCTTTATTTTGAAACAGGGTCTAAGTTGCGGAGGGCCTCACTAAGTACCTGAGGCTGTCCACGAACTGCGATCCTTCTGTCTCAGCCTCCCAAATGCTGTGATTACAAGCGTGTGTCACCACACTCGGCTCATGCCTGGCTATTTTATATTTACTTTTTTGTGGTACTGGGGATGAACCTAGGGGCATTCTACCTCTGTACCTCTGAGCTACAAGGGCCTCACTAATTAGGAGAGGCCAGCCACAAACTTGAGATCTTTCTTTTTCAGTGTCCCAAGCACTGAGATTATGAGAGTAAGCCACCATGTCTGGTTCTATTCTTTTTTTTTTTTTTTACAGTACTGAAGATGGAACCCAGGGGCATTCTACCTTCAAGCTATATCCCCAGCCCTATTTTTTTATTTTTTATTTTTTATTTTTTTGTACTCGGGGTGGAACCCAGAGGCTTTCTACCTCCAAGCTATACTCCCAGATGTATTTTATACTTTATTTGGAAACAGGGTCTCACTAAGTTGCTGAGAGCCTTACTAAATAGCTGAGGCTGGCTTCGAAAACCTATGTGATCCTCCTGTCTCAGCCTCCCAAGCTCGGGGATTACAATCATGCACCACCGCGCCCGGCTCTATTTTTTTACTCTTTATTTTGAAACAGGATCACAATGAGTTGCAAAGGTCCTCACTAAGTCGTAGCTGAGGCTGTACTCAAAGGGTGATCCTCCTGTCTCAGCCTCTCAAACACTGGCATTACAAGAATGCCTCACCATGGCCAAATCTATTTTTTTTTTTAAATTTGAAACAGGGTTTCACTAAGTTGAGGAGGCTGGTGGTGAACCTGTGAGCCTCTTGTCTCACTCAAGTATTGGGATTACAGGCATACCTGGTTTAGTATGTATGTAAGTAAGTATGTATGTATGTATTATTATTATTTTTTTTTTTGCGGGTCTGGGGATGGAACTCAGGGGCATTTGACCTCCGAGCTACATCCCCTGCCCTATTTTTTATTCTTTATTTTGAAACCGGGTCTCATGGAGTCGCAGAGGGCCTCACTAAGTAGCTGAGGCTGTCCGTGAACCGCGATCCTCCAGGTCTCAGCCTCCCGAATGCTGGGATTACCAGCGTGCGCCACCACGCCCGGCTCTGTATGTATTATTTTTATCTTTTTTTTTGCCTTACTGGGGATTGAACCCAGGACATTCTACCTCCTAGCTACACCTTGAGCCCTATTTTTTATTCTTTATTTTGAAACAGGGTCTCACTAAGTAGCTGAGCCTGGCCCCGAACCTTCAGTCCTTGAGCCTGGCCCCGAACCTTCAATCCTTCCGTCTTAGCATCCCAAACAGTGTGATTACAAGTGTTTGCCACCACATCTGGCTCTATATTTTTCTTTGGCGGTACTGAGGATGGAACCCTGTGGAATTCTATCTCTGAACTACACCCCTAGCCCGATTTTTTATTCCTGTTTTTCTTTTTTTGTGTGTAGTGAGGGTGGAACCCAGGGGCTTCTCTACCCCCGGGCTACACTACTAGACCTATTTTATTTTTTTTATTTGGAAACAGGGTCTCAATGAATTGTCTCACTGAATTGCTGAGAGCCTAAGTAGCTGAGGCTGGCTTCGAACCTGTGCGATCCTCCTGTCTCAGCCTCCCAAGCGCTGGGATTACAAGCGTGTGCCACCATGCCTGGCTTTTTTATTCCTTATTTTGAAACAGGGTCTCAATGAGTTGCAAATCAGCCTCCCAAAAGCTGAGATTACAAACCAGCGCCACCATGCCCGGCTACTTCTGGATCTCCCCCCCCCCCTCAAGGGCATTCTACCTCTGCCATACACTCTGCCCAATTTTATTTTTACTTGAAACAGTCTTAAAGGGGGCCTCAGTATTTTATTTACTTTTTGCAATACTGGGGATGGAACCCAGGGGCATTCTACTTCTGAGCTATACCCTTTTTTAATTTTGAAACAAGGTCTCACTGAGTTGCAGAGGGCTTCACTAAGTAGCTGAGGCTGTCCTTGAACTTCGGTCCTCTTCAGCCTCCCAAATGCTGGGATTACAAGTATGCACCACCATGCCAGGCTGGGTCTCAGTATTTGCTAAGGCTGGCCTCCCACCTGCAATTCTGTCTCAGCCTCCAGAGTACTGGTTTTACAAGCCTGTGCCACCATGCCAGGCTAGTGAGACCCTGTTTAAAAATAAAAGATTATGCAGAGCTGGGGGTGTCGCTTAGAGATAGAATGCCTCTGGGTTCCATCTCCCGTAGATACCCCCCCAACACTCGTCGGACTCCAGCTCATTAATCTATCTGGATAGGCCTAATTCACTTTTTATTTGTACTTGAGGAGGGGGCGCCTATATTAATGCCACTTAAATGACCTCACATATCCAAGAGTAGTTCAGAAGAACTGGATCGAGCGATCCTCAATCGGAAGTGAATCCCGCTGCTTTAGCGAGTGTCTCGGGAGTCCGGTGTCCGACGCGGAGACCCTGGCTTCCTTCTAGCTGGCTGTCGCGTGGCGGCGCGGGCCGGGTCACCAGGCCACTCGCCGCCCGGGCTCGAGCGTCGCGGCGACACGCTTCGGCCTCCGGCGCCGCCCTCCGCCAGGGGCCGGCTCCCGCGGCGGGCTCGGGGCGGGCCGGGGCGCCCAGCGCGGCCGGAGAGCCCGGAGCCCGGGGCCTGCCCTCCGCGCCCGGCCGGCTCCCGCCGCGCACGCGCGGCCCCAACGCCCGCCCGCGCGCGCCCCGGCGACGCCCGCCGGCCCCGCCCCCGGCGCGCGCACGCCGGCCCCGCCCCCGGCGACGCCACCAGGCCCCGCCCCCGGCGCGCGCCGGCCCCGCCCCGCCCCGCCCCGCGCCGCGCCGGCCGCGCACGCCGGGTGACGCTGGAGGAGGAAGCGCAGCCTCTCCCCTCCCTCGCCGCCCGGGCCCGGCGGGACCCCGTGCGCCTGTGCGGGCCTCCTGCTCTGCGTGCCCTCTGCGGGCGCCGGCGCCAGCGGCCGGGCGGAGCGGGGCGGGGGGACGCCGGGCGGGAGGCGGCGGCGGCGGCGGCGGCGGCGTGGCGGGGCGGCGGGGGGAGCCAGCAAGGACATGGCTCCTGACTCCTGCGCGGAACGTGAGTGACCGGCGGCGGCGGCGGCGGCGGCGGCGGCGGGCGGCGGGCGGGGCCGGCGCTGGCGCGGGTGCTAACGCTGCCCACTCCCTCCAGATGGTCTCTAGCGACCGGCCCGTGTCACTGGAGGACGAGGTCTCCCATAGTATGAAGGAGATGATTGGAGGCTGTTGCGTTTGCTCCGACGAGAGAGGCTGGGCCGAGAACCCGCTGGTTTATTGCGACGGGCACGGCTGCAGCGTCGCGGTGCATCAAGGTAAACACCCAACGGCCGCCGCAACCGCCGCCCCTCCCCCGCCGGCCGGCCGCCGTCATGTGACCGCCGCCGGTGCCCGCCCGCCCGCCCGCCGCCGCGGAGCAGCGCTGCCGACTGGCGGCGTCGGGCCTGGCGGCGCCCGGCGACGGGGCCGGGCACTAACGCTGGGTGCTTCGGGAGGTGCAAAAAAGCCCAGGACACCACTCGGAGGCTCTTTTGCACTTTGGAGTTTCTGAAATTTCCTACGAGTACTAAGGAATCGAGGGCCTAAAAACCCGGGGTAATTTTTTTTTTTTTTTTTGGTGGTTCTGGGGGTGGAACTCAGGGACTTTCTACCTCCGGCCTACACTCCCAGACCTATTTTGTATTTTATTTGGAAACAGGGTCTCACTAAGTTGCTGAGAGCCTCACTAAGTAGCCGAGGCTGGCTTCGAACCTGCGCGATCCTCCTGTCTCCGCCTCCCAGGCGCGGGGATGACAAGCGTGCGCCACCACGCCCGGCCCGGGGTAATTTTTGGTTGGTGGTTCTTCTTGGGGTGCCACGAATGGGACCTACCGACATTCTATTTCTGAATTACATCTCAGCCTAACTTTTAAAATTTGCAAGTCTTAAGTTGGTGAGGGCCATTCTAAATTGCTGAAGCTGGCCTCTAAGTCTGTGATCCTCCTGTCTCAGCCTCCCAAGGACTGGGATTACAAGCGTGCGCCACCATGTCTGCCCAGCCTAGGTAATTTGTTATTCACCAGCCCAGCTCCCCTTCCCATTTATGAAACTTGAGTGTTGCAGATGATATTTAATAGTCTAATGAAGGAACGATACTAAAGGGCAGAGAGGAATCTCAACATAAGATGCCAAATTTCTTTTTTTCTTCCTTTTTGTGGTACTAGGGATTGAACTCAAGGGTATTCTACCTCTGAGCTACACCTTCAAGCCCTATTTTATTGATTTTTTGTTGTTGTTGTTGCAGTAATGGGGATGGAACCCAGGGGGGGCAGTCTACCTCTGAGCTACAACCCCAGCCCCGTTTTTTATTATTTATTTTGAAACAGGGTCTCACTGAGTTGCAAAGGGGCTTTCTGAGTTGCTTAAGCTGGCTTCGAACCTGTACAGTCTTCCTGTCTCAGCCTCCCAAATACTGGGATTACAAATGTGTGCCACTACATCCAGTTTTTTTATTGGTATTCTTTTTGAAACAAGGTCTCACGAAGTTGCTGAAGGCCTCTATAAATTGCTGAGACTGGCTTAGGACCTGGGATGATTCTGTCTCAGCCTCTTAGGTACTGGGATTACAGGTGCACCACTGTGCCTGGCTCCAGACTCTATTATTATTTAGTGTGTATGGTACAGGGGATTGAATCCAGAGGCATCCTGCCTCTGATATACGCCCCCAGGCGCCTTTTCAAAATTTTTGTTTTAGGCAGCACATGCTTGTAATCCCAGTACTTGGGAGGCTGAGACATGGATCCCAGGTTTGTGGCCCAGCTTCAGCCACTTAGTGAGACTCTGTTTCAAAATAAGAAGTAAGATGGGGGGGGGTTGCTTGAGGTAGAATGCCCCTGGGTTTAACCCCAGTACAAAAATAATAATATAGAGAATAGAGCAAGCCGGGTAATCGCAGCAGTTTGGGAGGCCCAGACAGGAAGCTTAGGGTTCACTGACAGCCTTAGCTGTTGGGCCCTTTGCAGTCAGTGAGACCCTTTTTCAAATAAAGACTAAAACTAGGCTTGGGCGTGTTATTCAGAGGTAGAATGCCCCTGGGTTCCATCCCCAATATTGCAAAAAAAAAAAAGAACATCCCAGTTGGGGAGACTTAGATATTAGAGTGGTGGTTCTGAGATGGTAAGCTAATCTGAAAATATGACTAGTCCCACTTTGTTTTCAAGGGCAGAGTTGTCTTTCTGCCTTTTCTTTCCTTTCTTCCTCCTTTCCTTCTTTCTTTTCTTTTGTGTGGTACTGGAGATTGAACCCCAAGGCATTGTACCTCAGAGCATCACCCAGCACTGTTTATTTTGAAGCAATGTCTTGTTGAGATTCTCACAACTTCTGAGGCTGGCCTCATGTGTGATCCTCCTGTCTTACCCTCTCAAGTACAGGATTACAGATATGTGACACCATAATTGGCTTTATACTTTCCTTTATTTTTATTTTTATTTTTTATATTTTTTGGTGGTACTGGGGGTGGAACCCAGAGGCTTTCTACCTCTGGGCTATATTCCCAGACCTTTTTTTTCAAATATTATTTGGAAACAGGGTCGCACTAAGTTGCTGCGAGCCTCACTAAGTAGCTGAGGTTGGCTTTGAACCCGTGCGATCCTCCTGTCTCAGCCTCCCAAGTGTGGGGATTACAAGCGTGCGCCACCACGCCCGGCTATACTTTTTAAAATTTATTTACTTATTTATTTATTTATTGCAGTCCTGGGAATGGAACCCACGGGCTTTCTACCTCCAGGATACACCCCTCCCAGACCATTTTATTTTTTATTTGGAATCAGGGTCTGGCTAAGTTGTTTAGAGCTTCACTTAAGTTACTGACTTTAAACTTGTGATTCTCCTGTCTTAGCCTCCTAAGTACTGGAATTACATACTTAACTGTTTTTTTTTTGCAGTACTGGGGATGGAGCCCAGTGGCATTCTACCTCTGAATTACATCCTAGTCCATCCGTCCGTCCATCCTTCCTTCCTTCCTTTCTTTCTGCAGGTTTTGGGATGGAACCCAGGGGCATTTGACCTCTGAGCTACACCCTCTGCCCTATTTTTTTATTCTTTATTTTGAGGCAGGGTCTCAGTAAGTTGTGGAGGGCCTCACTAAGTAGCTGAGGCTGTCCGCGAACCCCGATCCCCTGGTCTCAGCCTTCCGAATGCTGGGATTATAAGCGTGCGCCACCACACCCGGCTCTTTCTGTTTTTTGTGTGTGGTACTGGGGATAGAACCCAGGGGCCTTCTACCTCCATGCTACATCTCCAGACCTATTTTATATTTTATTTGGAAATATGGTCTCACTAAGTTGCTGAGATCCTCACTAAGCTGCTGAGGCTGGCTTTGAACCTGTGATCCTCCCAGCTCAGCCTTCCAAGTACTGGGATTACAAGCATGTGCCACCATGCCTGACTTATTCTTTATTTTGAAACAGGATCTCACTGAGTTGCAGAGGGCCTCCTTAAGTAGCTGAAGCTGTCTGCAAACCAGGGATCCTCTTGTCTCCGCCTCCCAAGTACTGCGATTGCTAGTGTGCTGAACCACGCCCAGCTCATACTTTCCTTTTTTAAGGAATAAAACCAGGTGTGTCAAAACTAGATACTGGAGCCAGGCATGTTTCCTAGCCGGGCGTGGTGGCACACACTTGTAATCCCAGCATTTGGAAGGCAAAGACAGGAGGATCGCAGTTTGAGGACAGCCCCAGCTACTTATGCCCTTTGCAACTCAGACCCTGTTTCAAAGTAAAGAATAAAAAATAGGGTTGGAGGTGTAGCTCAGAGGTAGAGTGCCTCTGGGTTCCATCTGCAGGACCCCCAAAACAAAACAAAACAAAAAATGGGTGTGGTGGCGCATGTTTCTAATCCCAGCATTCTGGAGGCTGAGACCAGAGGATCATGGTTCGCGGACAGCCTCAGCTACTAAGTGAGGCCCTCTGCAACTTAGTGAGTGAGACCCTGTTTCAAAATAAAGAATAAAAAATCAGGCTGGGGTGTAGCTTGGAGGTCAAATGCCCCTGGGTTCCATCCCCAGACCCGCCAAAAAAAAAAAAAAAAAAAGGATTCCATCCCCAGACCCGCAAAAAAAAAAAAAAAAAAAAAACAAACAAAAAAAAAAATCCAAAACAACAACAACAACAAAAAACCCTAGATACTGGACCCAGGTGTGGTGGTGCATACTTGTAATCCCAGTACTTGGAAGGCCAAGACAGGAGGATCGTGCAGGTTCGAAGCCAGCCTCAGCCACCTAGTGAGGCTCTCAGCAACTTAGTGAGACCCTGTTCCAAATAAAATATAAAAAATAGGTCTAGGAGTATAGCCTGGAGGTAGCTGGCTCCTGGGTTCCATTTCCACTACCACCCAAAAAAACCAAAAAACAACTGATACTGGGGCCTGCTGTGGTGGTGCACACTTGTAATCCTAGTACCTAGGAGGCTTAGACAAGAGAATTTTAGGTTCGCAGCTGGCCTTATGTACTTATAAGCCCTCCACAATTTAGACCCTATTTCAAAATAAAAAATCAAAATAGGACTGAGGGTGTAGCTCAGAGGTAGAATGCCCTTGGGTTCAATCTCCAGTACAAAACAAACAAAAAATCCTAAGTACCGGGGAGCTGGGCATGGTGACACACCCTTGTAATCCCAGTACTTGGGAGGCTGAGACAGGAGGATTGCAGGTGTGCAGCTAGCCTCAATTATTTAGTCCTCTGCAATTTAGTGAGACGACCCTGTTTCAAACTAAAGCAGCCAGGTGTGGTGGCGTACACTTGTAGTTCCAGTGCTTGGGAGGCTGACACAGGAGGATTGCACAGGTTCAAAGCCAGCCTCAGTTACTAAGTGAGGCTCTCAGCAACTTAGTAGACTCTGTTTCCCAATAAAGTATAAAATAGGTCTGGAATATGGCCTAGAGGTAGAAAAGCCCCTGGGTTCCACCCCCTAGTACCACCACCAAAAAAAAAAAAAAAAAAAAAAGGCCTGGGGGTTGTGTCTCAGGTAACATGCCCCTGGGTTGAATCCCCAGAACCATAGAACAAACAACAAGCACACACCCTAGCTACTGGGGATGGCAGTCTGGTTCAAAATGGAATGCTGCCGGGCATGGTGTCACAGAAACAAGTTCAAAGCCAGCCTCAGCTACTTAGGATCTCAGCAATTTAGTGAGACCCTGATTCCAAGTAAAGTATAAAATAGGTCTAGGATGCTGGGCGTGGTGGCGCACGCTTGGAAGCCCCGCGCTTGGGAGGCTGAGACAGGAGGATCGCATGGGTTCGAGGCCAGCCTCAGCTACTTAGTGAGACCCTGTTTCCAAATAAAATATAAAAAAGGTCTGGGAGTAGAGCCCGGAGGTAGAAAGCCTCTGGGTTCCACCCCCAGTACCACCAAAAACTGGGGGGGGGGGGGGGGGGGAATGGAATGCTTGTCATACCTTGCAAGGACTTGGCTTTCCCAGTCCCACACATGCGCAAAGAAAACTAGATACTGGTGTTAAGGCCTTAGGTTTACTATAAAGTTCTCTAACAGGGTTCACTGGCATTTTGGTTTACTTCTTATGAATTAGATGACAAATTATAACTGATCTTTGTCTCCAAGTACAGAAAATGTTCATCTTAATCTAAGTCTTTTTTAGAAGTACTCCAAATAAAGCATGCTTGAACACTGATGCTGTGCTTCTTGTTTGGGAAGACATTTTTCTGACATAGTTATACATGTATAGAAAGGGATTAGGAGTTCTAGCCGTTGGAGTTTTAAAAAGTCCTGATCTTATAGTCTTATTTCTTCCCAATATTTTAGATATTTTCATATTTCTGCTGACCAAACTCATGTGAGAATGCCGAATGTGATTTTTTTGTGTGGTAAAGGGAATTCAATTGCTCAGGAGTATTCTACTTCAGAACTGCATAATCAGTCCTAGCTATCTTATCCATTTATTTATTTATTATTGTTATTTATTATTATTATTATTATTTTTTTTTTTTTTTTTGCTGTTACTGGGGTTCCTGGAAGCCCTTCTACCTCCGGGCTACACTCCCAGAGCTATTTTTATATTTTTATTTGGAAACAGGGTCTCTGAAGCCAGCCTCGAATCTGCGTGATCCTCCTGTCTCTGCCTCCCAAGCGCGGGGATTACAAGTGTGCGCCACCACGCCCGGCTCCTTTTATTTATTTAGTGGTACTAGGGATTGAACCCAGGGATATTTTATCTATCACACCCCCCCCACACACAAATTTTTGTGGTACTGGGGACTGAACCCAGGGACGTTTTATCTCTGAGCCTCACCTCCAGCCCTAATTTTTTTTTTTAATTCTTTTATCTTTTTATGGTATTAAGGATGGAACCCAGGGACATTCTACCTCTGAGCTATACCTCCAGCCCTATTTTTTATTTATTTGGAAACAGGGTCTCACTGAGTTGCAAAGGACCTCACTAAGTAGCTGAGGCTGTCCACGAACCGTGATCCTCCTGTCTCAGCCTCCTGAATGCTGGGATTACAAGCATGCGCCACCATGCTTGGCTTATTCTTTATTTTGAAACAGGGTCTCATGAAGCATGAAGTTGTGGAGGGCTTCACTAAGTAGTTGAGGCTGGCAGAGAACCTGTGATCCTCCTGTCTCAGCTTCCCAAGTATTGGGATTACAAGTGTGTGCCACCATGCCTGGCTCGATTTAATATTTTTATTTTTTGTGGTACTGGGTAGTGAACCCATGGGCATTCTACCTCTGAGCTATACCCCCAGCCCAAATTCTATTCTTTTAATTAGAAACAGTCTCACTATGTTGCGGAGAGCCTCACTAAGTTGCTGAGGCTGGTTGCGAACCTGGATTCCTTCTGTCTCAGCTTCCCAAGTACTGGGATTATAAGCAAGCACCACCATGCTTGGCTTCACTTCATATATATTTATGTATATGTATCTATAATTTGGGGCATTGTACCTCCGAGCTATCCCCCAGCCTTATTGTTTTGTCTTTTTTTTTTTTTTTTTGGTGATACTGGGGTTCCTGGAAACCCTTCTACCTCTGGGCTACACTCCCAGACCTATTTTTATATTTGTATTTGGAAACAGGGTCTCTTAAGCCAGTGAGGCTGGCTTAAAATCTGCACGATCCTCCTGTTCTGCCTCCCAAACGCGGGGATTACAGACGTGCGCCACTACGCCTGGCTTGTCATTTATTTATTTATTTATTTATTTATTTATTTATTTTTGCGGGTCTGGGGATGGAACCCAGGGGCATTTGACCTCTGAGCTATACCCCCTGCCCTATTTTTTATTCTTTATTTTGAAACAGGGTCTCACTGAGTTGTGGAGGGCCTCACTAAGTAGCTGAGGCTGACCACGATCCTCCTGTCTCAGCCTCTCAAATGCTGGGATTACAAGCGATTGCCACCACACCTGGCTATGATTCTTTATTTTTAAACAGGGTCTCACTGAGTTGAAGAGGGCCCCCACTAAGTAGCTGAGGCTGTCCTTGAACCACAGTGCTCCCGTCTCAGCCTTCCAAATGCTGTGATTACAAGTGTGTACCACCATGCCTGGCTTAAAAACCAACTTTTATTTATTTTTATTTTTGTTTTATTTGTTTGTTTACTGTTGGCGGTACTAGGGATGGAACCCAGGGGCATTCTATCCCTGAGTTCTATTTTTTATTCTTTTATATTTGAAACAGGTCTCACTGAGTTGCAAAGGAACTTAACTGAAATCCTTCTGTCCAAGCCTCCCGATTGCTGGGATTACAAGCGCCACCAGGCCCAGTTTAAAAACCAACTTTTAAGCAATGAGGCTGTGAATTAGTTATGTGATAATCAGAGTACTTGTTGGAGCATTCACTTTATTAAATTTTTTTTGCTGGGTGTGGTGGCGCACCTGTGCTTGGGAGGCTCAGACAGGAGGATCACATAGGTTCAAACCCAGACTCAGCTACTTAGGCTCTCAGCAACTTTGTGAAACCCTGTTCCAAATAAAATATAAAATAGATCTGGGAGTGTAGCCCAGAGGTAGAAAAGCCTCTGGGTTCCACCCCTTGTACCACAATAAATAAATAAATAAATAAATAAATAAATAAATAGTTTTTTTGTGTGTGTGGTACTGAGGACTGAACTTAAAAGGTATTCTACCTCTGATCTATACTCTTAGCCCTATTTTTATTTTGAAAAAGGGTCTCACCTACTATATGTACCTGAGGTGGTCTGCGAACCACGATTCTCCAGTCTCAGACTCCTGAATGCTGGGATTACAAGCGGGCGCCACCACGCCCAGCTTTATTTTTAATTTTTATTTTTTTTGTGGGTCTGGGAATGGAACACAGGGGCATTCGACCTCCAAGCTACACCACCTGCCCTATTTTTTTATTCTTTATTTTGAAACCGGGTCTCACTGAGTTGCAGAGGGCCTCACTAAGTAGCTGAGGCTGTCTGCGAACCAGGATCCTCTGGTCTCTGCCTCCAGAATGTTGGGATTACAAGTGTGCGCCACCACGCCCAGCTTATTTTTTATTTTTGAAACAGGGTCTTACTAAGTTGCTGAGGCTGGCCTGAAATCTGTGATGTTTCTTTCTCCGTCTTAACAAGCTCAGAGGCATATGGCATTACTCCAGGCTGCATTTTTCTTCTCTAATAGCTTTATTTTATTTTATTTTTGTGGTACTGGGGATTGAACCCAGGGGCAATCTATTTCTGAGCCACACCCCTAGCCCTATTGTTTTATTTTGAAATGGTCTCACTAAGTTGCTGAGAGCCTCACTAATTAACTGAGGCTGCCCCTGAACCTGGGGTCCTCCTGTCTCAGCCTCCCAAGTACTGAGATTACAAATGTGTGACACTGCCCAGCTTTTAATAGCTTTCTGAGACATAATTCATGTACCATCAAATCACCATTTGAGACTCTACAGTTGTTTTCTGCTGTATTCGTAGAGTTGTGCAGACATTACTACAACATTTAGATTCTTTTCATCACCCTACTAAGAATCTTTGGACCTTTTAGCAGTCACTTCCCATTTTTCCCAAACTGCCAGAGCCCTAGGAAACCACTAATCTATGTATAGATTTACCTGTTCTGGACATTTCATATAAATGGTAGCATTTTACTTCTAAGATTACATTTTGTTTTGTTTTCTGTAATGTGTCAATCTTTTTGGAAGTGAATTTTATTATATGAATCTGAACAGCTTGCTATTAAATGTATAGGGTAGAGGAATTATTTATTTATTTTTTTGGTGGTACTGGGGGTGGAACCCAGGGACTTTCTACCTCTGGGCTATACTCCCAGACCTTTACTTTATATTTTATTTGGAAACAGGGTCTCACTAAGTTGCTGAAAGCCTCACTAAGTAGCTGAGGCTGGCTTCGAACCCGTGTGATCCGTGTGATCCTCCTGTCTCAGCCTCCCAAGCGTGGGGCTTGCAAGCATGCGCCACCACGCCCGGCTTATGGTAGAGGAATTAATGAATTTTTTTTCTTTTTTTTTTTTTTTTTGGTGGTATTGGGGGTGGAACCCAGGGGCTTTTCTACTTCTGGGCTATACTCCCAGACCTATTTTTTACTTTATTTGGAAACAGGGTTTCACTAAATTGCTGCGAGCCTCGCTAAATAGCTCAGGCTGGCTTTGAACCTGTGCGATCTTCCTGTGTCAGTCTTCCATGCACTGGGGTTACAGTTGTGTGCCACCATGCCCAGTTTAAGGAATTAATGAATTTCTAAGTTACCCAATGCAAAAGGATCTTTATCTGTTGAAGTTTCCTTGGTTTTAATATAGTACAAACCATCACAGTTAGGTATGGTGGTACATACCTGTAATCTCAGGGATTTTGGAAGCTGAGGCAGAATTACAATATGGAGGTTAGCCTGGATAGCAGTAAGACCTTGTCTTAAAAAGAATTGGGAGCTGAGCATGGTGGCGCACGCTTGTAATCCCAGCATTTCGGAGGCTTAGACAGGAGGATCGTGGTTCAAGGGCAGCCTCAGCTACTAATTAGTGAGGCCCTTTGCAACACAGTGAGACCCTGTTTCAAAATACTAAGCTGGCTGTGGTGGCGCACGCATTCGGAAGGCTGTGACCACAGGATCGCAGTTCATAGACAGCCTCAGCTACTTAGGCCCTTTGCAATTCAGCAATACTCTATTTCAAAATTAAGAATAAAAATAGGGCGGCAGGTGTAGCTCGGAGGTAGAATGTTCCTGGGTTCCATCCCCAGTACTGCAAAAAAAAAAAAAAAGACTTAAAAAGTAGGGCTCGGGGTGTAGGTCAGAGGTAGAATGCCTCTGGGTTCCATCCCCATTACCACAACAAAACAAAAAAGAACTAGGAATGTATTTCAGGGTTACAACACTGGCCTAGACTGAGACAAAACCTTGGTTTCCATCTTCACTACCACAAACAAAAAACCTCATAAATTAATTTTTTTTGACAATACTGGGAATTGAACTGAGGGGCCTTTTTATCTTTGAGCTATCCTCTATCGCTGTTTTATTATTTATTTTGAAACATGGTCTCACAAAGTTGCACAGCCCTCATTGAGTTGGCAAAGCAGTCTGAACCTTCATCCTCCTCTCTCAGTCTCTCAAGTACTGGGATTATAGGCAGCGGCCACCACTCTCGGTTTGGCCTTGAGTTTTGTTTTGTTTTGTTTTCTTTCACTGGAGATTGAACCCAGGGGCATTCTACCTCAGAACTACACCCCCAGCCTTTTTATTTTTTTTTAATGGCACTAGGAATTGAATGTAGAGGCACTTTACCTGTAGTTACACCCCTAGACTGATTTCTTTCTTTCTTTCTTTCTTTTTTTTTTTTTTGGTGGTACTGGGGGTGGAACCCAGAGGCTTCCTACGGTCTGGGCTATACTCCCAGACCTATTTTTTATATTTTTATTTGGAAACAGGGTCTCACTAAGTTGCTGAGAGCCTCACTAAGTAGCTGGGGCTGGCTTCGAACCTGTGCGATCCTCCTGTCTCAGCCTCCCAAGTGCGGGGATGACAAGAGTGCGCCACCACGCCCGGCTTCTGATTTCATTTCTTATTTGGAAATGATATCTCACTAGGTTTCCATTGCTGAGGCAATTGTGATTCTCCTTTCTCAGCCTCCTAAGTACTGGAATTACAGGCATGTACCACCATACGTGGCTCCCCCAGCACCTTTTTACTTTTATATATATATATATATATATATATATATATATATATATATATATATATATATCCCCCCCCCCTTGGTACTGGGAATGGAACCCAGGGACACTCTACCTCCGAGTGACACCCCCAGGCCTATTTTTAAAAATTTTTTTATTTTTTTGCAGGTCTGGGGATGGAACCCAGGGGCATTTGACCTCTGAGCTACACCCCCTGCCCTGTTTTTTATTTATTTTGAAACAGAGTTTCACTAAATTGCCAAGGGCCTCATTAAGTAGCTGAGGCTGTCTGCAAACTGAGCCTCCAGTCTCAGCCTCCCAAATGCTGGGATTACAAGTGTGGGCCACCACGCCCGGCTTCCTATTTTTTAATTCTTTATTTTTTAACAGGGTCTCACTGAGTTGTAAAGAGCCTCACTTCCAAATGCTGGGATTACAAACGTGTGCCACCACGCCCAGCTACTTTTTATTTTGAAACAGGGTCTCACTAGATTGCTGGAAGTCCCAGTACTTGTTGAGGCTGTCCTGGAACCTGTGATCCTCCTGTTTGAGCCTCCCAAATACTGGGATTACAGGCATGAGCCACTGTACTAGGCCTGGAGTTTCTTTTTTCTACCTTGATGGGATTACAAGGGTCTGCCACCATGCCCAGTTGAAACTTAAAATTTTTACTTAAATGTCATACAAAAGCAAGTACTTTACTTGAAGAGTTTGAAAGAACTTTGAAAAGGTTATTTGCTTTCCCATAATTTTCAGATCTGAACATTACAAACATTTTGTTTCCCAACAGCTTGCTATGGCATTGTTCAAGTACCCACTGGACCATGGTTTTGCAGGAAATGTGAATCTCAGGAGAGAGCAGCCAGAGTGGTAAGGACTGTTTATCAAAGACCCTAAAAGTGCTTCAGAGTAGCGTAGGATATCATAATTATTTTGCAGTTTGATGGGTTGTCTTTGTTGAAATATTACAATTTAAGAGAGTGGGCCAAATATTGACTGGGAGTTTTAAGCAGATTATTTAAAATCTGAAAAACAAATGGGACCAAATAAGCGTATGTTGATGGTACTCTTGACAACTGAAACACAAAGTCACATTCAGGCTTTATTAATTATAGCTACAGTGGCCGGGTGTGGTGGTGCATGCCTGTAATCCCAGTACTTGGGAGGCTGACACAGGAGGATTGCAGGTTCGAGGACAGCCTCAGCAACCTAGCGAGACCCTGTTTCAAAACTAAAAAATAGAGGTATCTAGGAGGAAGAATGTCTCTGGGTTCAGTCCTCACTTACCCACATACACACACCAAAAAATATACATATGCTCATGTACGTGTGTGCATATGTAAGTGTGTAGCTACAGAATCAAGGAAGCCTGATTGGTGTGCAGGGTACATTGGCTCATCATAAACCGTAGTGACAGTGGAGTCATTAGGACATCTCACAGACATTTCTCCTAGGTTTTGTTTAATGGCGGGGAAAAACAAATCAAGAATTTTAACCACTCTCCTAATTCTTTTTACATCTGTGTGTTTATAGTTTAATTTTGAAAACTCATTATTTTCATACATTCAGTTCTTTGACAAAACAATATAAAAAACTTCTTTTTTTTTGACATGACTGGCTCCTTTCTTTCTGAACAATGTTGTAAACCTGTAAGAACAGGGAGGACTGTTTATTCTTGGTCCAAACCATTTTCTGCAGTTGAGTTTCTGGAAACATCAGGAGAAATGGATTACAAAAGTATTACTATTTGTAATGTGATAGTGTCATTGTTGATTAGAGAATTTGACAGAAGGTAAGAAATATTAGAACCCATGTTCTTAGGCGTATAGTAAAAGTAGAAGTTTTTATTTTGGCCTGGTGGTATTGGGTCAGAAATTATGGCCCAGTAGCTGGATTGTGAGTGTGAGAGTGAAACCTGTGTAGTTGTATTGATGCTTTGTGTGTGAGGATGCTCTGTGGTAGTGTTGAAATAATGGGACGTAGTAAATGGCGGGCAAGATCGTCCTCTGCCTTTTTCTCCTTGTGGCATGCTATGGTTTGGGGTGGACAGGTCACCAAGAAAAGGAATGCTTAATTTATGAGTAGACATGATGGTGAGTTGAGGCTTCTGGGGGGTTGCACAGTAGATTTAAAAACCAGAAAAGATGAAATGGGCAAGGAGGTAGCCAGAGAAGGATGGAGGTGATTGGGCTGTGGTAGAATGCTTCAAATATCACTTGTTTTCTGTTTTTATTTTGTTTTTTTTCCCCTTCTTTTTGGATATGGTTGTGTTATAAGAGGTATATTGGAGGCCATGTTTTATTTCAACTACATTTGGTGTGGGATGTAGAGATCATTAAAGGTTTTAAAGAAGAAGCATACGTGGTGTGGTGGCACATGCTTATCCCAGTATTTGGGAGGCTGAGACAGGAGGATCATGGTTCACTGCCAGCCTCAGCTACTTGTGAGGCCCTCTGCAACTTAGTGAGACTCTGTCTCAAAATGAAGAATAAATAATCGGGCTGGGAGTGGAACTCAGAGGTAGAATGCCCCTGGATTCAATCCTTAGTACCATAAAAAAAAAAAAAAAATCTCAGAGGTAGTTCTTGTTATGTAGATAAGACATTATAGTTTTTTATTTTTTGTGGTACTAGGAATTATACTCAGGCATTCTACCTCTGACCTGTACTCCCACCCATATTTTTGGTACTGGGGCTGTCCATGAACTACGATCCACCTGTCTCAGCCTCCCAAATGCTGAGATTACAAGCATGCGCCACCACGTCCGGCTACAGCCCTGTTATTTTAAATTATTAATTTTTATTTTTTTTGCAGGACTGGGAATTGAACCCAGGGGCATTCTACCTTCAAGCTACACCCTTATTTTTTATTCTTTATGTTGAAACAGGGTCTCACTGAGTTGTAAAGGGCCTCACTAAGTAGCTGAGGCTGTTCACAAACTACAGGCCTCCTGTCTCAGTCTTCCAAATGCTGGGATTACAAGCGTGCGCCACCATGCCCGGCTCTAATTATTAATTACTTAGTTAATTAATTTTGTGGTATTCAAGATTGAACTCGGCCGTCCTACCTCCAAGCTAAACCCCTAGTTCAATTTTATTTATTTATTCCTTTATTTATTCTGTGGTATTGGGGATGGAATTCAGGGACTTTCTACCTCCAGGTTACTTCCAGACTTTTTTTCTTTTCTTTTTTCTGGTGCTGGGGGTGGAACCCAGAGGCTTTCTACTTTCCGGCTACACTCCCAGACCTATTTTCTATTTATTTGGAAACAGGGTCTCACTAAGTTGCTGAGAACCTCACTGAGTAGCTGAGGCTGGTTTTGAACCTGTGCAATCCTCCTGTCTCAGCCTCCCAAGTGCTGGGATTACAAGTGTGCGCCACCACGCCTGGCCAGACTTATTTTTTGCATTTTGTTTAGAAGCAGGGTCTCACCAGTTACTGAGAGCCTTACTAAATAGCTGAGGCTGGCTTCGAACCTGTCCCATCCTTATGTCTTAGCCTCCTAAGTGCTGGGATTACAATCATGCCCTACCACACCTGTCTTTAATTTCAGTGTTTTATTTTGAAACGGTATCTTTAAGTTGCTGAGGCTGTCAGTGAACCTGCAGTGCTCCTGTCTCAGCCTCCCCAGTCTTGAGATTACAAGTGTGCTCATGCTTATTTCTTATTTTGAAATAGTCTTGCTAAGTTGCTGAGGCATGCACCACCAAGCCCACCTGCTTTTTTTTTTTGTTTTTAATTGCAATTATTCCAGAGATTGTGCATCATCAGAGTGGATCTGCTAGACAGAATGAAAACCAGGGCTTCAAGGGTCAATCTAGGTTTTGCTGTGTACTCTCTGCCCTTCCCTCCCACCCCACCCCCGCCCCAATAGCATTTTTTTTTTTTTTTTTTTTTTTTTTGGTGGTACTGGGGTGGAACCCAGAGGCCTCCTACCTCTGGGCTATACTCCCAGACCTATTTTCTATTTTATTTGGAAACAGGGTCTCACTCAGCAACTAAGTAGCTGAGGCTGGCTTCGAACCTGTGCGATCCTCCTGTCTCAGCCTCCCAAGTGCTGGGATTACAAACGTGCGCCACTACGCGTGGCCTCCCAATAGCATTTTGTTGAGTTAAGGTTGACCCTGATTTTGCCATTCTCCTGCCTTAATCTTCAAATTAGCTGTAATTTAAGTATGCACCACCTTGCCTGGCATATGCTATAGTTTTTTTCAATTTTTTTTTTTTTTTTTTTTGTGGGTCTGGGGATGGAACCCAGGGGCATTCTACCTCTGAGTTACACCCCAGCCCTAATTTATTTTTAGTCTTTATTTTGAAACAGAGTCTCATTGAGTTGCAAAGAGCCTCACTAAGTAGCTGAGGCTGTCTGCGAACCATGATCCTGTAATGCTGGGATTACAAGTGTGCACCACCACACCTGGCTTATAGTTTTTATTTACTTTTGGTACTGTGGATGGAACCTAGGGGCATTCTACCTCTGAGCTTCACCCCCAGCTCTATTTTCTTTCTTTATTTTGAATTGGTCTCACTGAGTTGCAAAGGGCTTCACTAAGTAGCTGAGGTTGTCCATGAACCAGGATCCTTTTGTCTCGGCTTCTCAAATGCTGGGATTACAAGCGTACACCACCACGCCCAGCTATAATTTTTATTAAATGAAGATATATATGTAGAAATAAATCAGTATGTGTCTGTGAAACCATATGATATACTTATATGTTTATATTAGTTTTAGTAGGGTTATATTAATATATTTTTTGTTATTATAGATATTTTATGTGTGTGTGTGGAACTGGGGATTGAACCCAGAGACATTCTACCTTTGAGCTACAGTGCCAGCCGATTTTATTTCTTATTTGGAAACGGTCTCCCTAGGTTGGAGAGTCTCACCACTTGCTGAGGTGGTTCTTTGAACCCGCGAGCCTCCTGTCACAGCCTCCTGAGTACTAGGATGATAGTGTGTGCATCAGCACACTCAGCCAGTGTAACTGTAATTATTAAAGCCATCCCCTGCGCTATTTTATTTTTTATTTGTAAACAGTTTCTCACTAAGTTGCAGAGGGCCTAAGTTGCTGAGGCTGTTCAGGAATCCATGATCCTCCTGTTTCAGCATCTCAAGTACTGGGATTATAAGCACATACCACTATGCCTAGTTTATGATAGGTTGTTTTGAACTATATGGAGCATATTATAAATTTATATGCAGCTGGGCATGGTGGCTCATGCTTGTAACCCAAGTACTTGGGAGACTTGCCAGTTCCTGCCCAGCTTCAGTTACTTAATGAGACCCTGTTTCAAAATAAAGAATAAAAAATAGGGCTAGGGGCCAGGCATGGTGGTTCACACTTGTAACCCTAGCATTTGGGAGGCTGAAACAGGAGGATCACGGTTCGCAGACAGCCTCAGCTACTAGTTAGGCCTTTTACAACTCAGACCCTATTTCAAAATAAAAAATAGGACTGGGAGGGTATAGCTCAGAGATAGAATACCCCTGGGTTCAATTCTCAGTACTGAATAAAAATAGCATAAAACTATGCATTCTTACCTAGAACGAACAAATGTGAGTCATAAATATTTGCTTCAAACTTTCCATTATAAGAAATAATAGATTAGCTGGGTGTGGTGTGGTACATGCTTGTAATCCCCACATTCAGGAGGCTGAGACTGGAAGATGGTGGTTTGTGGATAGACTTAGCTACTTAGGCACTTGGCAACTCAGTGAGACCCTGTTTGAAAATTAAAAGACCAAAAAAAAAAAAAAAATAGAGCTAGGGTTGTAGCTCGGAGGTACAATGCCCCTGGGTTAGGTCTCCAGTACTGCCCCCATCCAAAAAAAAAAAAATAGTAAATTAAGCTGGGTGTGGTGGCTCACACTTAGAATCTGAGCATTTGGGAAGCTGAGACAGAAAGAGCACAGGTTCATGGCCAGCCTCAGTTACTTAGGCATGGTGGGGAAAGCTTGTCGTCCCAGCATTTGGAAGGCTGAGACAGAGTCACAGTTTGCAGACAGCCTCAGCTACTGCTTAGTGAAGCCCTTTGTAACTCAGTGAGACCCTGTTTCAAATGAAAGAACAAAAAATCCGGCTGAGAGTGTAGCTCGGAGGTAGAATGCCCCTGGGTTCTATACCTGATTCTCTCACAACACACACACACACACACACACACACACACACACACACACACACAAAAGGAGCTGGAGCTGGGCATGGTGACACATGCTTGTAATCTTAGTACTTGGAAGACTGGGATTACAAACATGCACCACCATGCCCAGCTCAGGATGATCACAGGTTTGTGGCCAGGCTTAGCTACTTACTTACTTACTTACTTATTTATTTATTTATTTATTTATTTATTTATTTATTTATTTATTTTCTTTTGAGGTACTGGTTATGGAACTCAGGGGGCATTCTACCACTGAGCTACACCCCTAACCCTATTTTTTAGTTTTTATTTTGAAACAGGGTCTCACTGAGTTGCAAAGGGCTTCACTAAGCAGTAGCTGAGGCTGTCTGCAAACTGTGACTCTTTGTCTCAGCCTTCCAAATGCTGGGATGACAAGCTTTCCCCACCATGCCCAGCCTCAGCTACTTAGTGAGGCCTTCCACAACTTAGTAAGACCCCATTTCAAAATAATAATAAAAAAAAAAAATCGGGCTGGGGGGGTCGCTCAGAGGTAGAATGCCCCTGGGTTCAACTCTCAGTACTGCAAGAAAATAAAAGTAAACAAGTACTTTTTTAAGCTGGGTATGGTGGAGCACTCTTGTAATCCCAGCTTCAGGAGGCTGAGACTGGAGGATTGTGATTCGAGGGTAGCCTCAGCTACTTAGGCCCTTCGCAACTTAGTGAGACCCTGTTTCAAAATAAAGAATAAAAACAAATAGGGCAGGGGTGTAGATTGAGGTCGAATGCCTCTGGGTTTCATCCCAGACGCCAAAAACAAAACAACAACAACAAAACAAGTACTTTTTTACTCTTCCCCAGTCTGGGTCAACCATTATCATTTTATTGTCTTCTATGTTATATATGTACATATACATATATGAACAACATACATAGAGTATTTTGTATTGTTTTTCAGAAATACATATTGTATATATATTCAATAATTTGTGATTTAGCTGTGTGAATGCATACCAGTTTAGTGGGGTTTTTTTGTGTGTGTGGTACTGGGGATTGAATCTAGGGACATTCTATCTCCTAGCTACTCCAGCCCTATTTTTATTTTTATTTTGAAACAGGGTCTCGCTAAGTTGCTGAGAGCCTGAGTTGCTGAAACTGACTTTGAACCTACCATTCTCCTGTCTCAGCCTCTCAAGTCCTGGGATTATAAGCGTGTGCCATCATGCCTGGGTATTTAGTGAGTTTTTATTTTTTTGGTACTGGGGATTGGACCCAGCGACATTCTACCTCTGAGTACTGTATTTTTTATTCTGGAACAGGGTCTTGATGAGTTTTACTGAGTAGTCTTAAACCTGTGAACCTGCGTGATCCTCCTGTCTCAGCCTCCCAAGCACGGGGTACAAGCGTGCGCCACCACACCTGGCTTAGTTTTTTATTTTTGAAACAGGGTCTCACTGAGTTGTGAAGGGCCTAAGTATCTGAGGCTATCTGGCAACTGGGATCCTCCAGTCTCTCCAGTCTCTGCCTCCGTAATGCTGGGAAGTGTGTGCCACCACACCCGGCTTTTCCTTTTTTATTTGAAACGGGGTTTCACTGTTGTGGAGGGCTTCACTAAGTAGCTGAGGCTGTCTGTGAACCGCCATCCTCCTGTTTTAGCTTCCCAAGTACTGGGATCACAAGAGTGTGCCACCATGCCCGACTTTTGTTTATTTATTTATGCGGTGCTGGGGATGAAACCCAGGGGCATTCTACTTCCAAGCTATACCCCTAGCCCAATTTTATTTTTCTTTTCTTTTTCTTTTTTTGTTTTTTGGTGGTACTGTGGATGGAACCCTCTGGGCTACACTCCCAGACCTATTTTTTGTATTTTATTTGGAAACAAGGTCTCCAATCCTCCTGTACAATCCTCCTGTCTCAGCTTCCCAAGTGTGGGGATTACAAGCATGCACCACCACTCCCAGCTCCAATTTTATTTCTTATTTGGAAACAGGGCCTCTCTAAGTTGCTGAGGCTGCTTTGACCTTGTGATTCTTCTTTCGCAGCCTTCCAAGTACTGGGATTACAGGCATAATCACAAGTACTGGGATTGCAGGC
This sequence comes from Muscardinus avellanarius, assembly GCF_963383645.1. Taxonomy (NCBI): domain Eukaryota; kingdom Metazoa; phylum Chordata; class Mammalia; order Rodentia; family Gliridae; genus Muscardinus; species Muscardinus avellanarius. Next base: position 4,441,509 of record NC_137806.1, read on the forward strand.
ATGTGGCACATAACCTGCTAAGTGCTCGTTTGAATTCTAGGGTAATAACTGTTTTTCTGGAACTCAGATTTTTTTTTTTTTTTTTGGGTACTGGGGGTGGAACCCAGGGCTTTTCTATCTCGGCTACACTCCCAGACCTATTTTATACTTTATTTGGAAACAGGGTCTCTCTCAGTAAGTTGCTGAGAGCCTCACTAAGTAGCTGAGGCTGGCTTTGAACTTGTGTGATGCTCCTGTCTCAGCCTCTCAAGTGCTGGGATGACAAGCATGCGCCACCACGCCTGGCTGTAACACAGATTTTGTTCTAGTCATCGTGTGCTAATGGACAGTCTGTCGACAGTCTGCTGACGTATTTGAAATTTGCCCTTTGTCATTCTGAGAACTTGGTGTCTTCCTTTCACTTTGGAATATTTTCTTCTCTGTTCAGATGTTGATGCCATATTAATTTTCTTCTACCTGGGGTTGGTGGCAAATGCCTGTAATCCTGTTACTTGGGAGGCCGAGACAGGAGGATTGCAGGTTCAAGGCCTCACAATTTAGCCAGACTCTGCAGCTTATTGAGACTGTTGCAAAACAAAACAGAAAGGGGCTGGGGGCTTAGCTCAGAGGTAGAATGCCCCTGTATTTAATCTTAAGTACCACTAAAATTTTTTTCTATCTTACATCTGTTTTATGGGTAACTTTTAACTCTGTTCTTCATATTTATGTTTATTGTTAATCCAATGAGTAAATTTTTTCACAGTAAACTATATCTAGAACTTGTTTTTAATAGGACTGGGGATTGAATCCAGGGATAGTCTGCCTTTGAGCTATAACCCTAGTCCTATTTTATTTTATTTATTTATTTATTTATTTATTTTGGTGGTACTGGGGTTCCTGGAAGCCCTTCTACCTCCCGGCTACACTCCCAGACCTATTTTTATACTTTTGTTTTTATTTGGAAACAGGGTCTCTTAAGCCAGCGCGGCTGGCTTCCAACCTGGGTGATGCTCCTGTCTCCGCCTCCCAAGTGCGGGGATTACAGGTGTGCGCCACCAAGCCCGGCGATTTTATTTTATTTTAACTAATGAATTAATTATTTTTGTAGTACTAATTATTTTTGCAGTACTGGGGATGGAACCCAAAGACATTCTACCTCCAAACTACACCCCAGCTCTATTTTTTCTCTTTATTTTGAAACTTTTTTTTTTTTTCCCCCGGTACTGGGGATGGAACCCAAGGACATTCTACCTCTGCGCTATACCCCCAGCCCTATTTTTTATTCTTCTTCTTCTTTTTTTTTTTTTTTTGGTGATACTGGGGATGGAACCCAGGGTCCTTCTATTTCCAGGCTACACTGCGAGACCTATTTTATTTTATTTTATTTTATTTTTTGGTGGTACTGGGGTTTCTGGAAGCCCTTCTACCTCTGGGCTGCACTCCCAGACCTATTTTATATTTTTATTTGGAAACAGGGTCTCTTAAGCCAGGATGGCTGGCTTCGAACCTGCGCGATCCTCCTGTCTCTGCCTCCCAAGTGCGGGGATTACAGGCGTGCGTCACCATGCCCGGCTATATTTTATTTGGAAACAGGGTCTCTTAAACCAGCCGAGGCTGGCTTCAAACCTGCACGATCCTTCTGTCTCAGCCTCCCAAGTTCTAGGATTACAAGCATGCACCACCATCCATGTCCGGCTTTATTCTTTTATTTTGAAACTCACTCAGTTGCCTCACTAAGTAGCTGAGGCTCTCTAGGAAGGGTGATCCTCCTGTCTCAGCCTCCCCAGTGCTGAGATTGTAAGCATGCGCCACCATGCCCAGCTGAAAACGGTTCTTAACTAAGTAGCTGAGGCTGTTTACAAACTGCGATCCTCCTGTTTCAGCCTCCCAAATGCTGGGATTAGAAGTGTGCGCCACCACGCCTGGCTCCTGTTTTATTTTTTTATTTTGAAATAGGGTCTTGCTAGGTTGATTAGAGTCTCACTTCTTGCAGAGGCTATATTGGAACCTACACTCCTTCTGTTCCAGCCTCCCAAGTACTGGGATTACAAGCGTGCACCACAGTGCCCAGCAGGGATCTTATCTTTCTGATCTGGTGGCTCTTAGTCATTGCTTCAAATTTAAGACAGGCTCTAGTTAGTTTAGAAGGTCTCTGTCGGTAGGGTTTCTTCCTGTCCGAATACTTTATAGGTGATCTCTTAGTTTATTCAGGGAGCAACCTCCAATCGTCTGTTTGAGGTTAAGAAACTTGGTTACCAGTTTTTTGTTTTTGGTGTGGAATGGCACCCAGAGGCTATACCCCAGCCCTATTTTTTTCTTTTATTTTGAAACAGGGTCTAAGTTTCAAAGCACTTCACTGAATTGCTGAGGCTGAGCTGGAATGCGGTCCACTTAGCCTCCCAGGTACTGGGATTACAGGCGAGTGCCACCATGCCCAGCTTATTTTTTTGTTTTTTTTCTTGCGGTATTGGGGATGGAACCCAGGGGCATTCTACCTCCCAAATGCTGGGATTACAAGCATGTGCCACCATGCCCAGCTTTATGAGTAGTTTTTGAACTAGGTAGATGCTGGAATTTTAGTAAGTAGAATTAAATTTACTTTTTTCCCCCTTTTTTAGTATGATGTTCCTTTCCTCAACTGATCCTAGTGTCCCCAAGTCTGGGTTTCTTCCAGTTTATTCTTTCCAGAAAAATATCCACTTCTGTTATTTGGAATAGGAGATAGTTTTTGGTAATGTGTAGTGGAGGAGATTGTTTTGATTACTTTTTAGGTTGTATCTAGTTCTTTCTGGTTTTAGTCTTACCTGAAAACATCTTTTTTATATACATAGGATATTACTGTGCATTTTTTCCTTTTTTGATACTTTTATTTTTTTATGATACTAGGGGTTGAATTCAGGGACATTCTACCTTCAGGATACACCCCCACTCCTATTTAATTTTATTTTGCAGGCTCTCATTAGGTTGATGAGAGTCTGACTGCTTGCTGAGACTGTCCTTGAACCTGTGATCCTTTTGTCTCAGTCTCCAGAGTCCTGAGATTACAGGCATGTGCCTTCGAGCCAACTTCTTTGCATTCTCACCCCATATCCTGGTATTTGGGGCCCTAAAGTTCTTCCAGTTTCTGCTGCTGTGTTCTGAAAATTTATTACTTTGGGGTTTATTATATTGCAGCAACCTTTTCTGCTCTGTGAAATCCTTGTTTTCGTCGTCTGCGGATTGAGCCCGTGGCCTAGCAACACGCTCTACCACTGAGCTGCCCCATTCTCCTGTGAAGTCGTTTACTACTGTCTTTCTCCTTCCTAGCATCTGAAGTTTTATGGCTATTGTCTGTCTTTGTGTTCTTACTCGTATTTATGACTTCATGTCCTTTTACATCGTGATTGTAATTTGGTGTTCAGGAAGGATAGGCAGAAGTTTTTAGGTGGAATTAACTACCTGTGCTTCTGATGTGGTCTTTGGAAGGTCTTGTTTTTATCAATTACTAGTGATGTCTTCTCTCTTGAGTCTTTTCTCTCGATTTTCTCCACTCAAATCATGAATATTTTTGGATCTTCCCATGGGCTCCAGTTTTCTTTTACCTGTTCACCATATCCTCTTTTCCCCTTCATTGTCAAACTTCCTGAAAGAATAAAACTAAAATTGGTATCTCCACTTCTTCAATTGCCTACTATTAATTGAGAGATAACTTAGCTGTCATTAAAAGGAGTGACATCAAGAAGATTTATCGCCCTCAGGGATCTGGTGGATCTTCTGCTTTTTTGTTAGAGAAAAGAAACACATCCTGTTTTTCTTTTTTTGTGGATCCCAGGTTACCCAGAACCAAACCTGTTCTCTAGTTTCAGCTATATTAATCTCATTGTGAGTATGTTTGCTTTCACTTCCTCCTTCCATTGGTTTAGGACTTTACCTCTCATCTCTGTTTCTTTGCGTGTTGATTTCATTCTCTCATACTGCAGACTCTCTACTACATGAGGCTGGAACCTGACTGCTGACAGCTCTTGACTCTCACCTTCCAGCCCCTTCTGCCAGGAGAAGGGGCTCTCTTGAAGAATTCTGAGGACTCTGACCTGTCTTGGATCATGTGCCCACCATCCCTTGGCTGGAATGGGGAGGGTCCTATGAATGGCAGCCCTCACTAGAGCTCCGTAGTTGGAGTCAGGGGTAAGAGCAGTTTCCCTGTGTAGGGTGGGTGCTGTTCACAAAGGAAGAGGGAGCGGGCATGGAAGGCAGGCGGACAGCAGCTGTCCCGCACTGGCTCTTCTCTTGTAATTTTTTATTGTTATAATATAGATTGCTTATTGTAGCCTGCCTCAATCCTTTTATAAAAACATTAGGAAGGGTACTTAAAATAGCTGGGAGTGGTTGATGCATGCTTTTAATTCCAGTACTAGGGAGACTGCGACAGGAGGCTCCCAGGCTCACAGCCAGTCTGAGCAATCCAGGCCCTCTACAACTTAGGGAGACCATTTCAAAATAAAGAATAAAGTAGGGCTCAGATATAGAATGCTGCAGGGTTCCATTTCCAATACCACAACACACACACAAAATTAACAAAAGATAAAACGGCTGTGGACGCACCTCTGAAGTAGCTGGGTGTGGTGGCGCACGCTTGTAATCCCGGCATTCCGGAGGCTGAGACTGGAGGATCGTACTTTGCGGACAGCCTCAGCTACTTAGCCAGGCCCTCTGAAACTTAATGAGATCCTGTTTCAAAATAAAGAATAAAAAATAGGAGCCGGGCATGGTGGCGCACGCTTGTAATCCCCACGCTTGGGAGGCTGAGACAGGATCGCATGGGTTCGAAGCCAGCCTCAGCTACTCAGTGAGGCTTCCAGCAACTTAGTGAGACGCTGTTTCCAAATAAAATATAATAAAGGTCTGGGAGTATAGGCCAGAGGTAGAAAGCCTCTGGGTTCCACCCCCAGTACCACCAAAAAAAAAAAAAAAAGAATAAAAAATAGGTCTGGGGTGTAGCTCAGAGGTCAGATGCCTCTGGGTTTCATTCCCAGACCCACCAAGAAAAAAAAAAGGTAGAATGTTCCTTGGTTCAATCCCCAATAAATGAATGAATGAATGAATGAATACATAAGTTCTTAAAATGTCATAAACTTTTATTTTCGTTGCCCTTTAGACTATTACATTTGACTCTTTATAGCTTTGTTAGTATTGCCCTAAACTTCAAATGATTTTCAGTTTTATCATATTTCTAGACCTATTATCAGCATATAAAATGACAGTGCTAGCCAGGTGTGGTGGCACTCGCTTGTAATCCAGCACTAGGGAGGCTGAGACAGGAGGATCGCATAGGTTCGAAGCCAGCCTCAGCTACTTAGTGAGGCTCTCAGCAACTTAGTGAGACCCTGTTTCCAAATAAAAAATAGGTCTGGGAGTGTAGCCTGGTGGTATAGAAAGCCTCTTGGGTTCTACCCCCAGTAACACACACACACACACACACACATATCACAGTGTTAAATACTATACCCAGGTGTGGTGGTATATGCCTGTATTTCACCTGTTCAGGATGTTGGGGCCAGGAGTATTGTGAGTTTATGTCATGACTTGCTGACATAGTGAAACCATGTCTCAAAGAAAAAAGGATCATGTCATCCACTGTTTTTTGTCTGTGTTGGAGATTTGAATGCAGGCTTCATTGGCTAGGCAAATGCTCTACCACTAAGCTAATTCCTAGCTCTCATGCCATATTTCTTTTTTCTTCTTTTTCCTTTTTATTTATTTATTTTTTTTTGGCCTGTCTTGGGGGTGGAACCCAGGGCATTTTACCTTCAAGCTATACCCCCTGCCCTATTTTTTATTCTTTATTTTGAAACAGGGTCTCACTGAGTTGCAGAGGGCCTCACTAAGTAGCTGAGTCTGTCTGTGAACCCTGATCCTCCTGTCTCAGCCTCCTGAATGCTGAGATTACAAGCCTTGAACTTAGGATTCTACTGACTCAGCTTCCCAAGTATTGGGACAACAAATGTGTGCCACCGTGCCTGTCTCAGGCTCTTACTTTAAAATTTACATTAAGCCAGGGCCTATGCTTGTAATCCTAGCATTTGGGAGGTTGAGGCAGGAGGATCTTGGTTCTCAGACAGTTTCACCTACTACTACTTAGTGAGGCCCTCTCCAACTCAAAGAGACCTTTCAAAATAAAAAGAAATCCGGCTGGGGTGTAGCTCTGAGGTAGAGTGCCCCTAGGTTCCATTCCTAGTACTGCCCCCACCCCCCCAAAAAAAAAAAAACTCTCAGTGGTAGTACATGATTGTAAACCGGTACATGGGAGACTGAGACAGGAGAATCACAGGTTCTCCTGGCCAGCCTCAGCTACTTAAGGAGGCTTTTTGCAACTTAGTGAGAGACTGTTTCAAATTAGGAATAAAAAATAGGGCTGGAATGTAGCTTGGAGGTAGAAAGCCCCTGTGTTCAATCCTGAGTACCACAAAAAAATTAAAATAAAAATACAATTTAAGTTACATGATTGCTTTGTTAGCCTGTTTCTTTGATTCCTTTACCCTCAGAATTTTTTTTTTTTTTTTTTTTTTTTTTTTTTTTGCGGGTCCGGGGATGGAACCCAGGAGCATTCTACCTCCGAGCTATTTTTTTATTTATTTTGAAACAGGGTCCCACTAAGTTGTGAAGGGCCTCGCTAGTAGCTGAGGCTGGCTGCGGACCACAATCCTCTGGTCTCAGCCTCCTGAATGCTGGGATTATAAGCGTGCGCCACCACGCCTGGCTCCCCCTTAGAGAATTTATGCACACTCATAGAGGATACTTCTGAACATCCGTATCATGACCTGAACAGTGTTCCCCAGCCTTCATATTTCTCAGGGCTTCATTCACATTTTCTTTTCTTTTGTGGTACTGGGGATGGAATCCTGGGCATTTTACCTCCAAGCGACACCCCCAGCCCTAATTTTTAGCCTTTTAAATTTATTTTTATATTTATTTATTTATTTATTTTGGTGGTACTGGGGTTCCTGGAAGCCCTTCTACCTCCGGGCTGGGAGGTAGCCCTTCTACACTCCCAGACCTATTTTTACATTTTTATCTGGAAACAGGGTCTCCTAAGCCAGCGCGCGCGGCTGGCTTCGAACCTGCGCGATCCTCCTGTCTCTGCCTCCCAAGCGCGGGGATTACAAGCGTGCGCCACCACGCCCGGCCTAGCCTTTTTTATTTTTGAAACAGGGTCTCACTGAGTTGCGAAGGGCCTCATTAAGTAGCTGAAGGTGTCTGCAAACCTCGATCCTCAGGTCTCTGCCTCCCAAATACTGGGATTACAAGGGTGCGCCACCATGCTTGGCTTCATTCACATTTTTTAAGGGCCTTCTCGGTATTTCTACCAGGCTTGGCACACTCATGTGATCCCAGTACTTGGGAAGCTGAGACAGAGAATTGTAGTTTTAAGGCCAGCCTCAGCAACTTAGACTTTCTTTCAAAACAAAAAATAAAAATGGCTGGGGGGTTAGCTTGGAGGTAGAATGACCTTGGGTTCCATTCTCAGTACAAAATTTTATTTTCCTTTTTGCTTTAGGAACTTAGAAGGTCTGTAGCAACTTTGTAAGATTTAAAACCCTGTTGCAAAATAAAAAGTGCTATGGATGTAGTTCTGAAGTAGACTGCCCCTGGGTTCAGTCCTCAGTGCCAAGAAATGAAAAACAATAACCAGAAACGTTGCTCCTAATGATTGGGAGTTTAGCTCAGTGATAGAGTGTGCTTAGCCCTCATGAGGCCCCTGATCAGTCTTTAGCACTAAAAAGAACCAAAAAACTTTTATTCCCGAAACTTTTTTCTTTTTGTGGTACTGAGGATTGATCTCAGGCATTCTTCCTCTGAGCTACATCCTAGCCCTTTTTATTTTTTATTTTATTTTGGTTCTGGGGATAGAACCCAGGGGCATTTTACCTCTGAGCTACACCCTGAGCCCAATTTTTGTTCTTTATTCTGAAACGGGGCCTCACTGACTAAGTTGTGGAGGGCCACACTACCCTGCGATCCTCCTGCCTCAGCCTCCAAGTCCTGGGATTACGAGTGTGCACAAGCACATCTGGCTCCCTTCTGCAACAGGGTCTCTCTAAGTTGCAGAGGAGCCCCCTAATTATTGAAGATGTCCTTGAACCTTGGCCTCCCCTGCCTCCCAAGTACTGGGATTACAGACATGGGTCACCATGCCTGGCTTCCCCAGCCCATCCATTTATTTATTTATTTATTTATTTATTTATTTATTTATTTATTTATTGTGTGGTAATGAAAATCAAACGCCGGGTTGTTTTACCTCCGAGCTACATCCCCGGTTCTTTTTTTAAACAGGGTCTCACTAAGTTGCCATGGACCTTACTAAGTTGCAGAGGCTGGCTATGAACCTGCAGTCCTCCTTTCTCAGCCTCCCAAGTACTGAGATTACAAGTGTGCACCACTATGCCCCCTCCTGTTTAATTTTTATTTTGAAGCGGGATCTTAGCAAGTTTTTGCCACTGGCATTGAACCTTTTGTTTTCCTCTCAGCCTCTTAAGTACTAGGATTACAGGCACACACTCCACTACTGGCTGCCATTCTCCTTTCATTACGTCTTCCCTGTGTCTCACTACAGATAAATAGATTGCCATTTCCGTTCTTAAAAACATCTGATGAGCCGGGCGTGGTGGCGCGTGGTGGCGCGTGCTTGTAATCCCCGCACTTGGGAGGCTGAGACAGGAGGATTGCACGGGTTCGAAGCCAGCCTCAGCTAGTCAATGAGGCTTCCAGCAACTTAGTGAGACCCTGTTTCCAAATAAAATAAAAAAAAAAAAAAGAGGTCTGGGAGTATAGCCCAGAGGTAGAAAGCCTCTGGGTTCCACCCCTAGTACCACCAAAAAAAAAAAAAAAAAATGTTTCCTGGTTTACTGGAGATTTACCAGAGGGCCTTGGGCATGTTAGGCAGGTCAGCACTTCACTTCTGAGCCACATTGCCAATTTCCCGCACCCCCAGCCTTATTTATTTATTTTGTGGTTCCAGGGATGGAACCCAAGGGCCTTCTACCTCCGAGCTACACCTCAAGACCTATTTTATATTTTATTTGGAAACAGGGTCTCACTAAGCTGCTGAGACTGGCTTCAAACTTGCAATCCTCCTGTGTCAGCCTCCCAAGTACTGGATTATAGGCATATGCCACCACACCCAGTATCAGCCTTACTTTTTTATTCTGGGGCTTGAACCCAGAAGCATTCTATTCTGAGCTATGCCCCCAGCCCTATTTTCTTTATTCCATTTTTCTCTTGAAACAAAGTCTCACTAAGTTCCTGGGGTTGTCCTTGAGCTTGTGCTCCTTCCGTCCCAGCCTCCCAAGTCCTGAGGATGCAGGTCTGCATCACCGTCTGCCTCCCGGCCCTCTTGGTTTTTTATTTTGAGTTAGGGTCTCCTTAAATTGCTTAAGTTGGCCTTGAACTTACGATCTCTTCTCAGCCTCCTGAATAGCAGGGATTTATGGTTGTACACTACTATCGCAGGAAAAAAAAGACCACAACCCTTTTATTTCTGCATCATTTGTACAGTAAAAATATTTGTTCTGCTCTATTTTCACTAAGAAAAAATAGCTTTGTCAGTAATAGTACAGGCACACTCACTTTTGAATAATGGTGGAAAGGAAGGTAAGTAGAAAATAGTAATAGTGTTAACGTAATGGACTTTGGGTCTGATGAACTAGATTTGTGATTGCTCAGGCTTCTTATCTACGCCTCTGTTTTTCTGGCTCAAAAACAGCGTTGTGTGCCAGGCACCGTCAGGTGCTTATATAGAGGAGTATATTATTTTATCTCTTAGGACAATTTGATGCAGGTACTACTGTGTGTGTGTGTGTGTGTGTGTGTGTGTGTGTGTGTGTGTCACTGGGGATTGAACCTAGAGGCATTCTACTTCTTGTTCTATACTCCCACTCCTATTTTGTTTGTTTGTTTATTTATTTATTTATTTATTTAGGTGGTACTGGGGATGGAACTCTTCTACCTCTGGGCTACCTTCCCAGACCCATTTTATATTTTTATTTGGAAACAGGGTCTCTTAAGCCAGTGAGGCTGGCTTCGAACCTGCATGATCCTTCTGTCTCAGCCTCCCAAGCGCGGGGATTATAAGCGTGTGCCACCACGTCCGGCTATTTATTTATTTATTATTTATTTATTTATTTATTTATTTATTTATTTATTTATGGTACTGGGAATGGAACTCAGGGGCATTCTACCTCCAAGCTACACCCCGTCCTTTTTTTTTTTTTTTTTTTGGTGGTACTGGGGATGGAACCCAGGGGCTTTTCTACCTCCGGGCTATACTGCCAGACCTTTTTTATATATTGTATTTGGAAACAGGTTCTCACTAAGTTGCTGAGAGCCTCACTAAGTAGCTGAGGCTGGCTTCGAACCTGTGCAATCCTCCTGTCTCAGGCTCCTGAGAGCTGGGATCACAAGTGTGTGCCACCAAGTCCAGCGTTATTCTTTATTTTGAAACAGGGTCTCAGTGAGTTGTGGAGGGCCTCACTAAGTAGCTGAGGCTGTCTGCAAATCGCTATCCTCCTGTTTCAGCCTCCCAAATGCTGGGATTACAAGCGTGCACTACCACGCCTGGCTCCTATTTTATATTATGAAACAGGGTCTTGCCAAGTTGCTGAGGCTGGCCTCGAATCTGCCAAGTCCTAAGCCTCCCAGGTACTGGGATTATAGTAGTATGCCACCATACCAGGCTTTATTCTGTTATTTTGTGTAGAGCACTGCATAGATATCACTTTGGTCAGTTTTGTTGATGATACTGTTTAAGGCTTTTCTATCTTTACTGATAACTTTCTCTGTCTCTTTGCCTGCACACACCTACCTACCTATCTACCCCCCCCCCCCTCGTACTAGGAATGGAATCCAGGGGCATGAACTACATACAGCGTTGACCCTATTTTACTTTAATTAATTAATTAATTAATCAATTTATTTATTTTTGCAGTACTGGGGATTGAAACCAGGGCATTTTACCTCCAAGCTACACCTCCAGCCCTATTTTTAATTCTTCTTTCTTTCTTTTTTTTTTTTTTTTGTGGTACTGAGGATGGAACCCAGCCGCATTCTACCTCCAAGCTATACCCCCAGCCCTGTTTTTTATTCATTATTTTGAAGTAGGGTCTCACTGAGTTGCAAAGGGCCTCCCTAAGTAGCTGAGGCTGTTCGCAAACCCCAATCGTCTTGTCTCAGCCTCCCAAATGCTGGGATTACAAGCATGAACCACCATGCCTAGCTAATTCTTTATTTTGAAACAGGATCTCCTTAAATTGCAGAGGGCCTCACTAAGTAGCTGAGGCTGGCCGCGAGCCTGAATCTCCTATTTCAGCCTCCCAGGTACTGGGATAACAAGCAGCATGCCACCACACCTGGCTTCACCTTTATTTATTTATTTTTTTTGCAGTTCTGAGGGTGGAACCTGGGGGCATTTGACCTTCGAGCTATACCCCATGCCCAATTTTCTATTCTTTATTTTGAAACAGGGTCTCACTAAGTTGCGGAGGGCCTCACTAAGTAGCTGAGGCTGTCCGTGAACCTCCCGAATGCTGGGATTACAAGCGTGCGCCACCACGCCTGGCTCTGCCTTCACTTTTTTTTTTTTAATTTTTGTTTATTTTACTTTTTAAAAATTTTTTCACTTTTATTTTTGAAACAGGATTTCCCTAGGTTGATGAGAGGCTCACTACTTGTTGACTCTGTCCTCAGACCTACAATCCTCTTGTCTTAGCCTCCCAAGTACTGGGACTACTGGGCATGTGCCACTGTGCCTGACCTTTCTTTTATTTATTTAATTTGGTTCTTTTATTTATTTTTTTGGTACTGGGGATTGAACCTAACAGGGCCTTTAACTTCTGAACTTCACCCACAACTTTATTTTTAATGCACTGGGAATTGAACCCAGGGGCTTTGTACCCCTGAGCTACACCACCCAGTTCTTTTTATTTTTATTTGGGAATGAGGCGTGATTAGGTTTAGTCTGTCCTTGAACCTGTGATCCTCCTGTCTCAGCCTCCCAGGTACTGGATCACACCTGTGCCTAGCACTCCTGGCGAGGCCTCACAGTGTAAAGTCTCCCTTGTGCTTCATTTGGGTTAGTAAAGCAGCTACTACCTTGTTTTATGTGCTGTACATCTCTTAGTGCGCTTGTCATCTTAGATCTTGTAATTTTCATCTTTAAGAGCTCAAACTTTATTTTTTTTTTCTTACTGGAGATTGAACCCAGGGGCATTTTACATCTGAGCTATACTCCCAGCCCTATTTTTTTATTCTTTAATTAGAAACAGGTCTTAGTAAGTTGCAGAGGGCCTTGCTAAGTAGCTGAGGCTGGCCTTGAACCTGTGATTCTCCTTTGTCTTAGCTTCAAATACTGGGATTATAAGTGTGTGCCACCACACCCAGTTTAGAAGTTCAGTCTTTTAGAAATATTTTGTTTTGTATGTTACCTTTAGTTTTCTGATTATAGGATATTGAGTCATAATTGTCTTAAAGGAGTTGTCTACTAATTTTCTGTTATTTCAGGTTTGCTTTTATTAGTTAATGTTTCATTTTAGGGATTTTTTTTTTGTGTGTGTGTGGTACTAGGGATGGAGCCCAGAGGCTTTTCTACCTCCGGGCTATACTCCCAGCCCTATTTTCTATTTTATGTGGAAACAGGGTCTCACTAAGTTGCTGCGAGCCTCACTAAGTAGCTGAGGCTGGCTTTGAACCTGTGTGATCCTCCTGTCTCAGCCTCCCAAGTGCGGGGATTATAAGCGTGCGCCACCACGCCCGACTTTTAGGGATTTTTTTCTGCTTCTGCATGATTCTTTTAAATTTTGATTGAAATTTAGTCTTGGGTTTTTTTCCTCTTTTTTCCTTTTAGTATGCTTAAAAATGTTTGTGAAGGTTGTTCTTTGGCATGGTTAGGTTGTTGGGAAAGAAGTGTTTCCTTTGTGTCTTGCTTTGTATTTCCTTAGGATTGACTGGAGCTGTGTTTAGCGAAGGATTAATTTTTTCCTTCTGAGCCATTTCCTTTATTTGTATTCTGATGTGATATGATTTATAGTTTTATTGGAAAGTGGTACTTCTCCCCTCCTTCCTTGTGTCGGTTCTTGGCAGGGTTAGCTGAGTTCTGGTCGTTCTCTTTGTGGCCGTGTGTAGGTCCCTCACGTGCGTGCTGACTCGGCGCGGCGAGCTCGTGTGGACCTCTTCATCTCTCTCTCCAGCTCTCTGCCCAGTGCTGGTCTCCCTTGTGAGCGCTAGCCGCTTTGGCCTCCCTGGACTCCCCGCTCCATTTCCTCTCCTGGGGAGACCACAGGCTCTGCCTGAGCTGGCTTGCCCCGTCCTCCGCCCGGAAACTCGCAAGGCAGTAAGCGGGGCAACTGCGTGGCTTGTGTCATTTGTTTCTTGTCTCTCAGGGGTCACTGTCTTGACTTTACTTGTCCAGTATCTTCAGTGCTGTTTCATTCATTTTTTTAGGTTTTTATTATTTCATACATGAAAGCTAAATCTGGTCCTCTGTACTCACTCCATTTTGACTGGAAGTGGTATCATTGTGGTGACAACGTACATTTTCACAGTGACTAGTGTGATATTGAGCATGTTTTCATTTGTGTGTTGACTGTTCATGTGTTTTGTGAGAGTTCACTCATCCCTTTATTTCCTTTTCTTTCCCATTTTGAGTTGCAGAGGTCTTTATTTGTCCTAGATACTGGTCCCTTGTTAGATACATGTTTTGTAAACATTTTACCCAAGCTTGTATCATTTTCTTAACTGTGCCTTTTGATGAGCAGAAATATTTAAATCTGATGAAGTCTAATGTATCAGTGTTTTCTTTTATAGTTATTGCTTACTGTGAGCTAAGACACTTTTGCCTAACCCGAAGTCATGAAGGTAATTTCCTTTATTTCTTCTAAAAGTTTGCATTTTTGCTAATTTATATTTAGGTCTGTGATGCATCTCAGATTATTTTTTGTAGGCTTCGTTTTCTGAACGTGGCTGTTGATTGTTTTTGTGCTGTCTGTTGAAGAGTTTCCTCCTGGATCGCTTTGGGTAACACATGGCTGCATAAGTGGGCTCTCCTTCAGGGAACTGACTGACCCAGTCATCTGTAGAGTTGTCTAGCCTCACGTTGCTATTACACCGTAACTTTATAACCTCTAAAGGCAGAATTAAGATCCAACCTCTGTTTCCTTTTTCAAGATTGCATATTCTAAGTCCTTCACATTTTCATATAAGTATTAGGTGGCTTTTTCATTGTCTAAATAAAGATCAATGGGATTATGAGAATAAATTGCTTTGAATCTGTGGGTCAGTTTCAGGGAAATTGACATAACAATGTTGAGTTTTTCTGTGCCTTATCCTAGTTTATCTTTCCATTTACATGGGTCATTTTGGTTTTTCCCCTCATTAATTAATTAACTAATTAATTAATTTTGTGATACTGGGATTGAAGCCAGGGGCGTTTTACCTCCAAGCTACACCCCAGCCCTATTTTTCATTCTTTATTTTGAAACAGGTCTCACTAAGTTGCAGAGGGCCTCACTAAGTAGCTGAGGCTGTCCATGAACCTGTGATTCTCCTGTCTCAGCCTCCCAGGTGCTGGGATTACAAGCGTGTGCCACCAATCTGGCTGTTTTGTTTTGCTTTGTTTTTTTCAGAGCAGTATTCTGTAGGTTTTTTCCTGTCTCAACTTCCATAATGCCGGGATTACAAGCGTGAGCCATCATGCTCGGCTACTTAAGGTTTTTTTTTAATTGATTCTTTAGGTGGAAGCACAGTTCATTAATTTTACCTTTTTTATTTTTGGGTGGTGGCACTGGGGATTGAACCAGTGAGCTATATATACCCCCCCACCCACCCACCCACCTTTTTATTGCTTGCTTTGAAACAAAGTCTTACTAAGTTGCAGGGTCTTTGTTGCTGAGTCTGGCTGTGAACCTGTTAACCTTTTGTCTCAGTCTCCCAAATATTAGGATTACAAATATGTACCACCACACCTGACTATCTTTTTTTTTTTTTAATGTGGAGAACATAATTCTCATTTTATTTGCTTTAAATTTATTGTGTCTTGTTTTGTGGCCCATTGTGTGTTTTTACTTGATGAGTGTACCATGTTGACCTGAAAAGAATGTGTGATTTAGCTGGGCATGGTGGCACATGCTTGTAATACCAGCCTTGGGAGGGTGAGACAGGAGGATCGCACAGGTTCGAAGCCAGCTTCAGCTACTTAGTTGAGGCTCTCAGCAACTTAGTGAGACCCTGTTTCCAAATAAAGTATAAAATAGGTCTAGGAGTATAGCCCGGAGGAAGAAAAAGCCCCTGGGTTCTACCCCCAGTACCACCACCCCCCCAAAAAAAAAGAGAGATTTATAGCTTTGCTCAGATCTATATTTTTATTTTTATTTTATTTATTCTTTTATTTTGCGGTACTAGGGATGGAACCCAGTGGCACTCTACCTCTGAGTTACACCCCCAGTCTTATTTTTTTATTCTTTATTTTTGAAACAGGGTCTCAGCCTGGTGTGGTGGCACACGTTTGTAATCCCAGTACTTGAGAGGCTGAGACAGGAGGATCCGAGTTCGTGGACAGCATTAGCTACTTAGGCCCTTTGCAACTCAGTGAGACCTAGTTTAAAAAAAAAAAAAAAGAATAAAAAATAGGGCTGGAGCATAGCTTGGAGGTAGGATGACCCTGGGCTTCAACTCCAGTATTGCCAAGAGAGAGAGGGAGAGGGAGAGGGAGAGGGAGAGGGAGAGAGGGAGGGACGGAGAGAGAGAGAAAATAAGTAAAGCCATCTCCCTACTATGTTGCTGAGGGTGTTGCTAAGTGGGGAGGCTGGTCTTGGGGAAAAAAAATAAAACCATCTCACTATGTTGTTGAGGGCATTGCAGAGTCCTGAGGCTGCTCTTGAACTTGTTATCCTCCTCCAATCCTGGGATTTCAGGCTTGCACAACCATGCGTGACTGTCTTCCTCATTTTAAAAAGAGAAATTGGCCATCTTTCAGTCGTGGTACCTTTGTATGATCTGTCATTTTCTTTTTTCCTTCTTTTTTTTTTGTGTGTGTGGCTGCTTTAAGACTTTTTCTCTGCATTTGCTTTCCAGCAAAGTTTGCCTGGTTGGGGTTTGGAGAGCTTTTTTTTTTTTTTTTTTTTTTTTTTGGTGGTACTGGGGTTCCTGGAAGCCCTTCTACCTCCGGGCTACACTCCCAGACCTATTTTATACTTTTGAAACAGGGTCTCTTACACCAGCGCGGCTGGCTTCGAACCTGCGCGATCCTCCTGTCTCTGCCTCCCAAGCGCGGGGATTACAAGCGTGTGCCACCACGCCCGGCAGGAGAGCTTTTTTTTTTTTTTTGTGGGTCTGGGGATGGAACCCCATGGGCATTTGCCCTCCGGGCCATACCCCATGCTCTATATTTTATTCTTTATTATGAAGCAGGGTCTCAATAAGTAGCTGAGGCTGTCTGTGAACTGCGATCCTCTGGTCTCAGCCTCCCGAATGCTGAGATTACAAGTGTGCGCCACCATGCCTGGCTGAGAGCTTCTTGAATATGTGAATTTGCCTTCAAATTGAGGAAAAATTGGTCATTATTTATTTAAAATACTTTGCATGTCTGTTCCTCCCCTTTCTTTTTCTTTTATACCTCACTCAAACATTTAAGCCCCTTGGAATTGTCAGTAGGTCTCTGGAGACATGTTTGCGATTTTCTTACTGTTTTCCCTTTCCTTTTCAGGTTAGATAGATTGCTATATCTTCAATATCAATAAGTAGTATCTATTCTTTTTTAACCTCAATTCTGTTAAGTGTATCCAGTGAATTGTTCAAGTAACACACTGGATTTTCAGTTTAAGGATTTTCATTGAGTTCTTTTGACCCTGGGCCTCACACATGGTAAGCATGTTCTCTACCGTTGAGCTACATAGCACCCTCAAACTCCACTTCATTTTTTTTTCGGTACTGAGGAATCCAGCGGTATTCTACCTCCGAGCTATACCCCCAGCCCTATTTTTTTATTTTTTATTTTGAAACAGGGTCTCGCTGAGTTGCAGAGGGCCTCACTAAGTAGCTGAGGCTGTCTCCCGAGTGCTGGGATTACAAGCATGTGTTACCATGCCTGGCTTCCAGTTTATTTTTAATTTGTATTCATTTTATTATTATTATTACTAATTTTTTGGTACTGGGGATTAATTTAGGGGGTGTTCAACCTCTGAGCTATACCCCCAGTCCTTTTATTTTTTTGTGGTACTAGGGATTGAAGCCAGGGGCATTTTACCTCCTAGCTACACCCCTAGCCCTATTTTTTATAGTCTTTTTATTTTTGAAACAGAGTTGAGTTGTGAAAGGCCTTGCTAAGTAGCTGAGGCTGTCCATGAACTGTGATCTTCCAGTCTCAGCCTCCGGAATGTTGGGATTACAAGTATGCACCATCATGCCTGGCCCTATTTTTATTCTTTATTTTTTGTTTTTATTTATTTATTTATTGTGATACTGGGGGTGGAACCCAGAGGCTTTCTACCTCCGGGCTATACTCCCAGTCCTATTTTTATATTTTATTTGGAAACAGGGTCTTTAAGTTGCTGAGGGCCTCGCTAAGTAGCTGAGGCTGGCTTCGAACCTGTGCAATCCTCCTGTCTTAGCCTCCCAAGCGTGGGGATTACAAGCATGTGCCACAACGCCCAGCTTTTATTCTTTATTTTTGAGACAGGGTCTCACTGAGTTACAAAGGGCCTTACTAAGTACCTGAGGCTGGCTACAAACAGCGATCCTCCTGTTTCAGCCTCTCTAATTGCTGGGATTACAAGAATGTGCCACCACACCCAGCTCCCAGTCCTTTTATTTTTTATTTGATTCAATCAATTTTTTTTTTTCTTTTACAGTGCTGGGGACGTAACCCAGAGGCATTCTACCTCTGAGTTACACCCCCAACCATATTTTTTATTCTTAATTTTAAAACAGGGTCTCACTGAGTTTCAAAGGGCATCACTAAGTAGTTGAGGCTGTCTGCGAACTGCGATCCTCCAGTCTCAGCCTCCCAAATGCTGGGATTATAGAGGGTTTGGGGCTTATTTTTTAATTTTGAAACAGGATGTTACTAAATTGCTGAGGCTGACCTCTAGTTTGTGATCTTGTCTGCATCTTTAGTACTGGAATTATAGGCACATGTATGCCACTGTACTTAGTTAAGTTCTTTTTTCTTTTTTTTTTGGCGGTACCAGGGATGGAACCCAGGGGCGTTGTACCTCCGAACTACAACCCCATTCCTATTTTATAGTCATTTATTTATTTATTTATTTATTTATTTATTTATTTATTTATTTATTTATTTTTGGTGGTACTGGGGTTCCTGGAAACCCTTCTACCTCCAGGCTATACTCCCAGACACCTATTTTTTATATTTTTTATTTGGAAACAGGGTCTCCTAAGCCAGCAAGGCTGGTTTTGAACCTGCGCGATCCTCCTGTCTCTGCCTCCCAAGCGCTGGGATTACAAGCGTGTGCCACCACACCCAGCTAGTCTTTTTTGTTTTTGAAGCAGAGTCTCACTGAGTCCCGAAGGGCCTTGCTAAGTAGCTTGAGGCTGGCCGTGAACCGCGATCCTCCCGTCTCAGCCTCTGAATGCTGGGATTACAAGCATATGCCACCACGCTCAGCACTAAGTTCTTTTTTTGTTCTTTCAGATTTCTTTTCTTTTCTCTCTCTCTCTCTTTCTCTCTTTTTTTTTTTTCAGTCCTGGGATTGAACCGAGGGGCATTCTACCTCTCAGCTATTCCTCCAGCCCTATTTTTATTCTTTATTTTGAAACGGGGTCTTACTGAATTGCAAAAGGCCTCATTAAATAACTGAGGCTGTTTGTGAACCGCAATCCTCCTTTCTCAGCCTCCCACCCAAATGTTGGGATTACAAGTGTGTGCCACCATGACTGGCTTTTTCAGATTTCTTTCTTTTTTTTTTTTTTTTTTTGGTGGTACTGGGGTTCCTGGAAACCCTTCTACCTCCAGGCTACACTGCCAGACCTATTTTTATATTTTTTATTTGGAAACAGGGTCTCTTAAGCCAGCGCGATCCTCCTGTCTCAGCCTCCCAAGCGCGGGGATTACAAGTGTGCTTCACCACGCCCGGCTTCAGATGTCTTATTTCACCTATTAATGGTATTCTTTCATTCACCTCATGGGACTTTTTTGAAATAGTGCCCTTAAAACTTTTTCTGGCTGGGCCTGGTGGCGCATGCTTGTAATCCCTGCACTTGGGAGGCCGGGACAGGAGGATCGTGCAGGTTCGAAGCCAGCTGCACTGGCTTAAGAGACCCTGTTTCCAATTAAAAATATTAAATAGGTTTGGGAGTGTAATCCGGAGGTAGAAGGGTTTCCAGGAACCCCAGTACCACCAACAACAAAAAAACGTTTTCTGCCAATTCTAATGTCTGGATCATTTTAGTGGGATTGACTTTTTTTTTTTTTTTTTTTTTTGAGTGTGTGGTATTGGGGATTGAACCCAGGGGCATTCTACCTTCAGGCTACTCACCCTAGTTCTTTTTTTTTTTTATTTTGAAACAGAATCTCGCTATGTTGATGAGAGTACTAACTTGCTGAACCTGCAGTCTTTCTAGCTCAGCCTCCTAAATTCTAGAATTACAGGCTCATGGGCAACTACTCCCAGCATACTATCATGTCCTGCTAGAATTGACATTTATTGTCTTTTTTTTTGCTTTGCTTCTTCTACTGGAGATTCAGTCTAGGGACATTGTACCCTTAAGCTACTCCTCCAGCCAAGTAACCTGAATGACTCTTAAGTATTGTATATGTTGTGTCAAAGCCATATTATATTCCTTAGAAGAAATTAGTATTCTTAAAAGTTAGTCAGAGCCGGGCGTGGTGGCACATGGTTGTAATCCCAGTACTTGGGAGGCTGAGACCGGAGGATCACGCAGGTTAGAAGCCCGGCTCAGCAGCTTAGTGGGGCTCTCAGTAACTTAATAAGACCCTGTTTTCAAATAAAATATAAAATAGGTCTTGGGAGAGTAGCCCGAAGGTAGAAGGCCCCTGGGTTCCACCCTTAGTACCATATACACACAAAAGAAGTTGGTCATTTGATTTGCTACTTGCCTTCTGTAGATGTGGTCAAAGGTCAGCAAAAGATCTAGGCTGACTGTATACCTAAGAATCTGGAGCTTTTTACTCTCATTCTCTCCCAGCCTGGTTTGATTTGATTTGATTTTTTTTGCTTGCAGTACTGGGGATGGAACCGAGGGACATTGTACCCCCTGAGCTACACCCCCAGTCCTATTTTTTAGTATTTTTATTTTTTGAAACAGGGTCTCACTGAGTTGCGAAGGGCCTTGCTAAGTAGCTGAGGCTGTCCGGGAACCAATCCTCCGGTCTCTGCCTCCTGAATGCCGGGATTACAAGGGTGCGTCACCACATCCAGACCGGATTTTATTTTCTAATGTTGAAACAGGGTCTTGCTATGTTGCCGAGGCTGTTCTCGAACCTGTGATTTTCCTGTTTCAGCCTCCCAAGTACTGGGATTATAAGTGTGTGCCACCATGTCTCCCTTTTGCTTTTATTTCCAAACGGTCTCACTAAGTTGTGGAGGGCCAGGGCTGTCCTCCTCTCTGAGGCCCAAGTCCTGGTCTTAGAGGCCTGCACCGAGGTGTGTGGCTCATCTTCTCTGTGCTGTTCTCTCACCTTGCAGTTCCTAAGGCTGCTGTGAACTTCGTCTTCTGGCTCTTAGGTATTAATAATACAGGGGCCACTTTGGGTTCATTGTGGCTTGTCATGAGCTAAAAGTTCTAAAAAGTTGAAACACTCTTGAAGATGCTGCTCCCAGCCAAGCAAGCATGGTGGCGCAGGCTTGTAATCCCAGCGTTCCAGAGGCTGAGACAGGAGGGTCGCGGTTCGCGGACAGCCTCAGCTACTTAGTGAGGCCCTTCGCAACTTAGTGAGACCCAGTTTCAAATTAAAGAATAAAAATTAGGGCAGGGCGTATAGCTTAGAGGTTGACCCCGGGTTCCATCCCCAGACCCATCAGAAAAAAAAAAAAAATGCTGCTCCCTTCCGAGTTTTGACTATGTATGGAATATAGATAGTGTTTTTTTCAGGTAGCTGTTATTTGTATTTTGTCCATAATTTATAGTTGTTATCTGTGTTAAGAGTTGTTTAAGATGACCAGTTTGCAAGTGAACGTTTTATTATGGATTTTAAAATATTTAATATATTCTTATCTATTGCATTATCATGTCAGTTCGCCTTAATTGATTTCATCTTTGGCTAGTAGTGGCCTCTTTAGATAGTCTCCTATGTCCTTTTGACATAATTTACATAGTCTTTGATAGCTTCCTATCTTCTGCTCTTTTTCTGATAATGGTCACAGTCCCAGTAAACTGGAATAGTTCATTAGATTGTTATTACATAGCCAGTCTCCTAATAGTGAACTTTTTTTTTTTGCAGGTCTGGGGATGGAACCCAGAGGTATTCGACCTCTGAGCTATGTATACCTCCTGCCCTATTTTTTATTCTTTATTTTGAAACAGGGTCTCACTGAATTGCAGAGGGCCTCACTAAGTAGCTGAGGCTGTCTGCGAACCGCAGTCCTCCAGGTCTCAGCCTCCCGAATGCTGGGATTACAAGAATGCTGGGATTACAAGCGTGCGCCACCACGCCCGGCTAATAGTGAACTTTTTAAGTGAGTTGTTAAAAAATGAATTCAGTGAGCCGGGCGTGGTGGCGCACGCTTGTAATCCCAGCATTCCGGAGGCTGAGATCGGAGGAACACTGTTTGCAGACAGCCTCAGCTACTGCTTAGTGAGGCCCTCTGCAATTTAGTAAGACCCCCCTGTTTCAAAATAAAGAATAAAAAAAAAAAAATAGGGCAGAGGCATAGCTTGGAAGTGGAATGCCTCTGAGTTCCATCCTCAGGCCCGCAAAACAAAAACAAAAACAATCTAGTGTTACAAAGACAAAAAATATATATACCATAATGTGTGGTTTGTAAAAGAAGGTACTGGTCTGGGAATGTAACTCAGCAATAGATCCCCCAGCACTGGGAAGTAAGAAACAAAAGAACGATTTTATATAGCTTCAACTTGTTTTGGCTTTTTCAGTTATTTCTCCTGATAAATTGCAGTGAAGCCAGGCATGATGGCACATTATTTTTGTAATATCAGGAGGCTGAGACAGGAGGATTACAGGTTTGCGGACAGTCTTAGCAAGTAATGAAATTCTCATCAACTTAGCAAGACCCTGTTTCAAAAATAAAAGTAAAAAGGTGCTGGTGGGGATAACTCAGGGTAGAATGCCCTTGGGCTGAATCCCCAGTACACAAAATAAGTAAATAAATACATTGCGGTGAGATCTTGGGTATACTCTTTCGGTCTCCCTTTCATCTGTTGTACCCTTTCATGGGATCTACTTGTGCCTTCTAGCACTACTTTTCATTTATTAAGAGGAATCATTGGTGTGTTGGTGCATATCTGCGATCTCAATACTTGGGAGGCTGAGACGGAGGATCACAGGTTCAAGGCCAGCCTTAGCAACTTAGCCAGACCTCAGCAATGTAGGGAAACCCTGTTACAAACTTAAGAAAAAAGTCAGGGGAGGGGGCATGCCTGCAGTGCAACTAGGGTAGAATCCTGGGTATAATCTCAAGTGTCCCTTCCTCCCCAAGCAAAAAACAAAAGGAAGACTCAATTGAATTCCTTTATTTTGGGAGGGGGCAGATTAGGTATTGAAATCCGTGGTGCTTTACCACTGAGCTATATCCCCAGCCCTTTATTGTTTGTTTTGAGACAGGGTTTCACTAAGTTGCCTAGGTTAGCCTTGACTTTGGTGATCTGCGTCAGTCTTCCAAGTCGCTGGTATTATAGGCTTGCTCCATTATGCCCAGCTGGGTCTGAGTGAATTTTATTAGCAATAGGCGTAGATATAACCTGCCTATGAAACTTAGTTTGGAGATTTTTGGAGCTTCATACCAGATTTCGATCTCCGCTTCCTCCTTTTCTTTTTCTTTTTCTGCCTCATCTTCCTTTTTTCTTTTTCTCCTCCTCTTCCTGTTTCTCCCCTTCTCCTTCTCTTCCTGCTCCTCTTTGTCTTGTCCTCCTCTTCCTTTTCTCTTTCTTCTTCCTTCTCTTCTTCTCCTCCTTCCCCCTCCTCCTTCCCCTCTGCTGTGGTAAGCTACCTCCCCAGCCCTTGCCCTGCCTCCACTTCATTTGAGATACAGTTCCCCAGGTTGTCCAGGCTGGCCTTGGAATTGTCATCCTTTTTCAGCCTTCTTCCAAGTGTGTACACCAAAAACAGTTCCAAATAATTTCTTTTACCTGTAACAACCTTTTGTCTCCTTTTTCCTGTAATCATTTTTCCTATTAAGCCACCTATATAGTTAGCTTCCCCTCTCCCTCCCTCTCCCCCGTGTGTGTGTGTGTGTGTGTGTGTGTGTGTGTGTGTGTGTATTGCTGGTTGAGCTCATGGGGTTCTACTTCTTACTATATCCACTTTTTGTTTATTTTATTTTTTAATTTATCGATTTTTGCAGTTCTAGAGATGGAACCCAGGGGCGTTCTACCTCTGGATGTATACCCCCAGCCCTATTTTTTATTCTTTATTTTGAAACAGGGTCTCACTAAGTTGCGAAGGGCCTCACTAAGTAACTGACGCTGGCTGAAACCTGGATCATCCTGTCTCAGCCTTCAAGTACTGGGATTATAAGTGTGTGCCGTCATGCCTTGCTTATTTTTATTTTTTATTGGTGTGTGTGGGGGGAGAACATTGAGGATTGAACCCAGGGACATTCTGCCTCTGAGCTATATACCCCCAGCCCTATTTTTTACTCTTCATTTTGACACCGGGCCTCACTAAATTGCTAGGGCTGCCTGAGAACCTGTGATTCCTCCTGTCTCAGCCTCCCAAGTACTGAGGTTATAAGCGTGCACCATCATGCTAGGCTTGAATTTTATTTTGAAACGGTTTTGCTCGGTTAGCGAGAGTCTCACTGTTTGCTGAGACTGTCCTCGAACCCACAATCCTCCTGTCTCAGTCCCTCATGTACTGGGATTATAAGTGTGTGCCACCAACCTAGGATTTTGTGTATTTTTTTTCTTAGTACTGAGGATGGAACCCAGGGCCGTTCTACCTCTGAGATACACACCCAAGCCTATTTTTTAGTTTTTCTTTTCTTTCTTTTTTTTGGTTGGGTTTTTTTTTTTTTTTTGTGGTACTGGGGTTCCTGGGAGCCCTTCTACCTCCGGGCTACACTCCCAGACCTATTTTTATATATTTTTATTTGGAAACAGGGTCTCTTAAGCCAGCGTGGCTTGCTTTGAACCTGTGTAAATCTCCTGTCTCCGCCTCCCAAGCGTGGGGATTACAAGCCTGCGCCACCACGCCTGGCTTTAGTTTTTATTTTCATACAGGGTCTCACTGAGTTGTAAAGGGCCTCACTGAATAGTAGCTGAGGCTGCTATGAACTGCAATCCTCCTGTCTCAGCCTCCCAAGTGCTGGGGTTACAAGTGTGTGCCATCACACATGGCTGATTTTGTGCATTTCTGAGTCTTTTCTTTGTTGATTTCCTTTTTCCACTGTGGAGTAATGCTTGGGATAGAACCCAGGGCCTCTTCCATGCTGGGGAAGCACTCTGTTAGGAGCTATACTCGCAGCCTAGAATTATCTTTTTTTTTTTTTTTTTTGATGGTACTGGAGGTGGAACGCAGGGGCTTTTCTACCTCTGGGTTATACTCCCAGACCTATTTTATACTTTATTTGGAAACAGGGTCTCACTAAGTTGCTGAGAGCCTCACTCAGTAGCTGAGGCTGGCTTCGAACCTGTTCGATCCTCCTGTCTCAGCCTCCCAAGCGCTGGGATTACAAGTGTGCGCCACCACGCCTGGCTCAGGGATTATCTTTTAAGGAAGCTTTGTTCGTGATTCATGTTGATAATCCTCTGGATGTGAGGCTTAAATATTTTCTTAATATATTTTACGTGTCTCCATTTTTAATTTAAAAAAAAGTTTCAAGAACCTAGTTGTGGTGGTACTCACCTGCAATCCCCAGTACTTGGGTATATGGAAAAGGGGCTTGGGTTCCAGGATGGCCTCAGCAATTTAGTGAGGTCCTGTTTCAAAATCACAAATGGCTGGGGTTTAGTTCAGATGTAGAATGCCGTGGGCTTAACTCCACCTCCCAGAAAAAGAAGCTTCAGCAAATGCTTTTTTTTCAATTGGCTGTTCTAGTGTGTGTGTGTGCTGGGGAGAGCCTGGTGATTGAGCCTGTGGCATTCTACCCCCACCAGTCCTACTTTGTTTTTAATTTTGAAATGGTTTTGCTAGGTTGTTGAGGCTGGCCTGGAACCTACAGTCTTCCTGCCTCCATCCTAAATTTAGGGAATTTTTTGGTTTTTAGAGATGGGATCTTGCTGTGTTCAAAATGGTCTCAAAAAATTGTTTTTTCTTTTGCGTTAAGGATTGAACCCAGGCATATTCTACCTCCGAACTATACCATTAGTCCTATTTTGTTTTTTTGAAATGGTGTTTTACTAAGTTACCGAGGCTAGCTTTGAACCTGCGATCCTTCTGTCTTAGCCTCCCAAGTACTAGGATTACAGGTGTGCCCCACCATACCTGCCTTGAAATGGTGGCGCACGCTTGTAATCTCAGCGTTTAGGAGGCTGAGACAGGAGGATCACAGTTCACAGACAGCCTCAGCTACTTAGTAAGGCCCTTTGCAACTCAGTGAGACACTGTTTCAAAATAAAGAAATAAAAAAATAGAGCTGAGGGTATAGCTCTGAGGTAGAATGCCCCTGGGTTCCACTCCCAGTGCCACAAAAAAGGAAGTTGTTAGCAGGACGTATAGGCTCACTTTTAATCCCAGAATTTGGGAGGCTGAGACAGGAGGATCATGGTTTGAGGACAGCCTCAGCTACTACTTAGTAGGCCCTTTGCAACTCAGTGAGACTCTGTTTCAAAATAAATAATAAAAAACAGGGCTGGGGGTGTAGCCCAGTACCGCCAAAAAAAAAAAAAAAAGTTGTTAATTTATTGTTATAAGGAAGCTCATGTCGTAAAGAACAATTATGTTTCCAGGAAAGTTCTGGGATATTCTTGCGGCAGGTAGTTCAAATATTGTTCCTGTATTTTCTAGAAGTTTTAGGTTGCAGGGAAGATGATATACTTTTGATAATCTGAAAAAAATCTCATTTTTTTTACTTTTTTTTTTTAATAGAGATGTGAACTGTGTCCCCATAAGGATGGAGCTTTGAAAAGAACAGATAATGGGGGTAAGTACAGATGTTTATTTATTTTGGGGGGGTTACTGAGGATGGAACCCAGGAACATTCTATGTCCGAGCCATAACCCCCGCCCTATTTTTGATTCTTTATTTTGAAACAGGGTCTTGCTGAGTTGCAAAGGACCTCACTAAATAGCTGAGGCTGTCTGCGAACCGTAATCCTCCTGTCTCAGCCTCCCGAATGCTGGGATTACAAGCATGCGCCACCAAGTCTGGCTTCTTAATCTTATTTTTTATTATTATTATTATTGTTGTTATTATTATTGTTATTTTTGCGGTACTGGGAATGGAACCCAAGATTGTTCTACCTCCGACCTACACCCCCAGCTCAATTTTCAGTCTTTATTTTGAAATGGGGTCTCACTAAGTTGCGGAGAGCCGGTCTCCGCCTCCCAAATGCTAGGATTTCAAGCATGCGCCACCACTCCTGGCTCTCTTAATCTTATTTTTAATATTTAAAATTTTTCATTATTTTTCCATTTATTTATTTATTTATTTATTTATTTATTTATTTATTTATTTATTTATTGGTGGTACTGGGGTTCCTGGAAGCCCTTCTACCTCCGGGCTACACTCCCAGACCTATTTTATATTTTTGAAACAGGGTCTCTTACGCCAGTGCGGCTGGCTTCGAACCTGCATGATCCTCCTGTCTCCGCCTCCCAAGTGCGGAGATTACAAGCGTGCGCCACCACACCCGGCCTTATTTATTTATTTTTTAACTTATTTTTCCTTATTTATTTTTTGTGTGACACTGGAGATTGAACCTAAGGGTATTCTACCTCCCAGCTACCCCCAGCCCTAGTTTTTTATTTTTTGTATAAAAATAAACAGGATCTCACTACTGCTGAGGCTGGCCTCGAACCTTAGATCTTCTTCTGTGAGCCTCCTAAGTTCTAGGATTAGAGGTGTGCACTGCCACATTCAACTTTTTTTCATCTTTTTAAACTGTTTTGTTAAGTGAGGCGTGGTTGTGTGCTTGGGAGACTGAGACAGGATTACAGGTTTGTGGCCAGCCTCAGCAAGTTAGGTCTTTTGCAACTTAGTGAGATCCTGTTTCAAAATAAAATATAGGATAGGGCTGGGGGTGTATCTCAGAGGTGGAATGCCCCTAGTTCAGTCCCAAATATCACAAAACCAAAAACAACAACAGCAAAACTTATTTTGTTAAATTCTAGCCAAAAACATATATATCACCATAAGCCTGTTGAAGGCCAGAAGTATCAGGAATGTTCCTCCACCTGCACACCGCGGCCTCCTGGTGTCAGGGTGTGGAGAGCGGCATATCCATACCCAGGGAGATCTAGGGCTGTGGCTTAATGGTAGATGGCGCTTGGCATACCTGAGGAGTTAGGTAGAACCCCAGCACCGACAAAGGAACAGAGTGGAGTTCTCATCAAATGTCGTAGTAGAGCCTTCTTATCAGTATCTTGTAAGGACTTACCGAAGGATGTTTTTACAGTGAACTTTTCTTGTTTGTTTTTAGTGCTGGAAAACCCAAGGCTTTGCCCATGCTGGGCAGGTGCTCTGCCACTTAACCAAATTCCCAGTCACCTTTCTTCCCCCTTCTCCCTCCCCCTCCCTCCCCCATGAACTTTTTTTATCTTTTACGTGTGTGTGTGTGTGTGTGTGTGTGTGTGTGACTAGGGATTGAACCCAGGGGCATTCTATCTCGGAGCTATACTTCCAGCTCTACTTTTTGTTCTTTATTTTGAAACAAGGTCTTACTAAGTTGTAGAGGGCCTCACTGAGTAGCTGGGACTGGCTGTGAACCTCCTGTCTCAGCCTCCCAAGTACTGGGATTACAAGCATGCACCACCATGCCTGGCTTTTATTTTTTATACTTTTTTGTGTGGTACTAGGGATTGATTAAAGGAACATTCTACTACTTAAATACGTCCCCAGTTTTTAATTAATTAATTAATTTTGTGGTATTGGGGATTGAATCCAGAGGCAGTTTACCTCTGAGCTATGCTCCCCAGTGCTGTGGTTTTTTTTTTTTAACTTGGACACAGGGTCTCCCCAAATACTGGGATTACAGGTGTGCTCCACCATGCTCATCCACTGTCCTTTTCATTTTAAGACAGGTCTTCCAAAGTTGTCAAGACTGTGAGTTTTTATTTATTTATTTATTTATTTATTTATTTATTTATTTATTTATTATTTTTTCCGTACCAGGGATGGAACCCAAGAGCATTTTACCTCTGAGCCACACCCCTAGCCCAACTTTTAATCCCTTATTATTTATTTATTTATTTATTTATTTATTTATTTATTTATTGTGGTACTGGGGGTGGAACCCAGAGGCTTTCTACCTCCGGGCTATACTCCCAGACCCACTTTTATATTTTATTTGGAAACAGGGTCTCACTAAGTAGCTGAGGCTGGCTTCGAACCTGCGTGATCCTCCTGTCTCAGCCTCCCAAGCGCGGGGATTACAAGCGTGCGCCACCACGCCCGGCTAATCCTTTATTATTTATTTATTTATTTTTGTGGTATTGGGGGTGGAACCCAGGGGCTTTTCTTTCTACCTCCAGGCTATACTCCCAGACCTTTATTTATTTATTTTTTTTGCAGCTCTGGGGATGGAACCCAGGGGTATTCTACCTCCCAGCTACACCTCCTGCCCTATTTTTTATTCTTTATTTTGAAACCAGGTCTCACTGAGTTGCAGAGGGCCTACTAAGTAGTAGCTGAGGCTGTCCCTGAACCGTGATCCTCCAGTCTCAGCCTCCTGAATGCTGGGATTACAAGTGTGCGCCACCACGCCTGGCTCCAGACCTATTTTATATTTTATTTGGAAACAGGGTCTCCCTAAGTTGCAGAGAGCCTCACTGAGTAGCTGAGGCTGGCTTCAAACTTGTGCGATTCTCCTGTCTAAGCCTCCCAAGCTCCGAGATTACAAACATGTGCCACCACGCCCAGCAGACTGGGACTTTTTAAATAAGTAAGTTGAAAGCAGAGTGTGGTGGCCCATGCCTGTAACCTTAGTAGTTTGGAAGCTTTGACAGGAGGATAGCAGGTTTGAGGACAGCCTCAGAAAGTAGTAAGACTCCCATCAACCTAGTTAGACCCTTTTTCAAAATAAAATAGGGCATAGGTAGAATTGCCCCAGGTTCAATCCTCAGTGACACACACGCACGCACACATGCACGCACACTTAGTTGGAGTACACTCAAAAATAACCCCAAAAGGTATAGTATAATAAATCTATAAACTAATAACATAGTTGTTTATTATTAGCAAGCATTAACTTATTATGCAAAGTTGTATGTGGCTTGCGTTTGTTAGACTGGCGGCATTGCACGTTTGTCTCGGTCAGCATCACCATAATGGATCAAGAATGCATTTCACTACAGTGTTGTCTGAATTCAGTAGGCGATACAACATTTTTACCTGTTATTATCTTGTGGGATAATACTTGCATATGTGGTTTTTCATTGACTAAATGTTGCTATACGTTGTGTGATTATAGTGTAAGCTGAAGATACATTTAAAACACTTTAACTACTAAGCATCATGGCATGACAACAGTGCCCTGCAGAGCGCTGGCTGTTCCTGTGTGGCTGCAGTGCTGTGTGGTATTGCAGGTTGTAGCCTGATAGAAGCTCAGAATTCAAAATTTGAAGTACATATTTTGTATCCATGTTGCTTTTGCATCATTGCAAATTTGAAACATGGTAAGACCATCATCAGTAGATACTGTGCTCTTATATTGAGTTTCCTTTGGACCAGATCATTCGTTTTTTACTCTCTTGATATTTTCAATATTTTTGTTCTTAGCTTTTTTAAATTTTTAATTTTTTTCTTGTGGATCATATTGAAAATGGCATACATTCAGACGGTGCTTGGTGCCCCCCCCCCCCACTTTCCCTTCCCCCTTCCAGCAGCGGGTGTCCAGTTTGAACATGCTACATTTATACTTTTACATGCTCTTAGCTTTTAACATTTATCATTGGGTGTCATTATGGCTTCAATTTTATTTATATTTTTCAGTTTTATTTTTGGTACTGATAATAAACTAAGGGAATTCTGCCTTCAGGTCACCTCTACTCCTTTATTGTTATCTTACTTTTTGCTGTACCAGGGATGGAACCTAGGTGCATTCTACCTCTGAGCTACCCCCCAGCCCTATTTTGCATCCTTTGTTTAACTTTTCCTTTACTCATGTCTAACCCTTTGACCACGGATGAGACAGCTGGATGGGCCTCTGTGTAGTGGATTCAGCGTGTGCTTTTGCAGCAAGTTGGTGTCAGTTTCCTGTGACTCAGTTGTACCTTTTCTTTTCGTGCTCTGTAAGTTTTTAAAGAACTGGACATAACTACTTGAGGTTTAGCTCCAGGGTGAAGTGTTTGCCTAGCATGTGCAGGGCGCTGGGGTTGACTCCCAGCACTGGGAAAAAAAGCATTAAAACTGGACATACAACCTGGAATATTACTGTGTAGATCAGCTCTGGAATCCAGATGGTTCCCTGCCATGAGGGTTTGATTTTGTTGCTGTATACCAAAGCTGTAAAGCTTATATTCTTTGTCATCTGGTTTTTTCTTTTGCTATTGGGGATTGAATTCAGGGGCATTCTATCTTTGAGCTATACTCTCAGTCCTGTTTTATTTTGAAATGAGTCTCACTGAGTTTCAGATATTCTTACTAAATTGCTGAGGCTGGTCTCTAAGCTGGGATTGTCCTGTCTCAGCCTCCAAGGTACTAGGATTACAGATGGGTGTAACCATGCCCGGCCAGATCTGCATACTTTGATGTTTTTTTAATTTTTAAATTTTTTGCGGTACTGGAGATTGAACCCAGGGGCATTCTACCTCTGAGCTATACCCCTAGCCCTATTACTTACTTACTTGCTTACTTACTTACTTACTTATTTATTTATGCAGTATTGGTTATGGAACCCAGGGGCATTCTACCTCTGAGCTACACCCCTAGCCCTATTTTTTGTTTATTTTTATTTTCATTTTTTTGGTAGTACTGGGGGTGGAACCCAGAGGCTTTCTATCTCTGAGCTATACTCCCAGACCTATTTTTTTTGTATTTTATTTGAAAACAGGGTCTCATTAAGTTGCTGAGAGCCTCACTAAGTAGCTGAGGCTGGTTTCGAACCTGTGTAGTCCTCCTATTTCAGTCTCTCAAGCGCTGGGATTATAAGCATGCGCCACCACACCTGGCTATTTTTTATTCTTTATTTTGAAACAGGGTCTCACTGAGTTGCAGAGGGCCTCACTAAGTAGCTGAGTCTGTTCTCAAACCGTGATCCTTCTGTCTCAGCCTCCAAAATGCTGGGATTACAAGCATGCACAACCACACCTGGCCTCTATTTTTTTTATTTTTTATATTGAGACAGTCTCATTAAATTGCAGAGGGCCTCAATAAGTAGCTGAGACTGGCTGCACACCTGCGATCCTCCTGTCTCAGCCTCCCAAGGACTGGGCATACAAGCGTGCACCACCACGCCGGGCTTATTTGTGCATTTCTTAAGGAACAGTGGGCATCTTTCACCTAAAGCACCTTGGGTTTAGGAATCTTTTTATTTTTCTATTTCTTTCCTGAACCAGCACAGATATAATAGTGTGTTCTGCTCACAGAAGTGGTTTGATTGACCTGTATTCTTGGACTCTATTCTTACCCCTGGCCTGTGATCTTTCAATAGGGTTGGGGGTTTACTACTTTCCTCTCCCTTGGTTGTCTAACTTTCTAGAAGTTTCTTTTCCAGTTTTATAATTTTTTTTTTCCGGGTCTGAAGATGGAACCCAGGGGCATTTAACTTCTGAGCTACACCCCTGCCCTATTTTTCTTTCTTTCTTTCTTTCTTTCTTTCTTTCTTTCTTTCTTTCTTTCTTTCTTTCTTTCTTTCTTTCTTTCTTTCTTTCTTTTTTTTTGGTGGTACTGGGGTTCCTGGAAACCCTTCTACCTCCAGGCTACACTTCCAGACCTATTTAAAAAAATTTTTTTTTAAAATTTGGAAACAAGGTCTCTTAAGCCAGCAAGGCTGGCTTTGAACCTGCAGGATCCTCCTGTCTCCGGCTCCCAAGTGCGGGGATTACAATCACGCGCCACCACCCGGCCTGTTTTTTATTCTTTAATTTGAAACAGGGTCTCACTAAGTTGCAAAGGGCCTCACTGAGTAGTAGCTGAGGCTGTCCGTGAACCTGGATCCTCCTGTCTCAGCCTCCCAAATGCTGGGATTACAAAGCATGTGCCATCACGCCTGGCTAAACTTCAGTCATTTTTAAAATTAAATGTTAATATTTTATATTAAAATTTTAACATTTAAGATTAAGTATTGAGAGAGTGAGTGAGTGTGTGTGTGTATGTGTACTTGAAGTGCTAGGCATCAACCTAGGGCCTCACATATGCTAAGCAAACTCTACGGCTGAGCTTAGCGAAGTGTTAAAACTTCAAAATATTAGCTGGGCATTCATGGACAGCCTCAGCTGTCCAGTGAGGCCCTCCGCAACTCAGTGAGACCCTGTTTCAAAAGAAAGAATAAAAATTAGGGCAGAGGGTGTAGCTCTGAGGTCGAATGCCCCTCGGTTCCATCCCTAGACCCACAAACAATTTTTTTGTGGTTCTGGATAGTAAACCCAGAGGCATTCTAACCCTAAGCTATAACTCCAGTAACCCCAGGTCTATTATATATTTTATTAAAATTTTTTTTTTAGCGGCACTGGGGATGGAACCCAGGGGCATTCTGTCTTCAATCTGCACCCCCAACCCTAGTTTTTATTCTTTATTTTGAAACAGGGTCTCACAGAGTTGCAAAGGTCCACAGTAAGTAACTGAGGCTGTCTGTGTACGACGATTCTCCAGTCTCAGCCTCCCAAATGCTGGGATTACAAGCGTGTGCTACCATGCCCAGCTGTATATTTTTTTTATTTTTAAACAGGATCTCACTAAGTTGCTGAGGCTAGCCTAGAACCTGTTGCGTTACTTTCTGTCTTCACCTCTCAAGTACTGGGATTACAGGTGTGTGCCATTGTGCCCAGCTAAAACTATTCTCCCCCCACCCCCGTGTGTGTGTGTGTGTGTGTGTGTGTGTGTGTGTGTGTACTGGGATTGATTGAACACAGGGTCATCCACCTGTGAGCTACTCTCTCAACCCTGTTTTAATTTTTAAATTAAAAAAAAATTTTTTTTTTTTTTTTTTTTTTTTTTTTTTTTTTTTGGTGGTACTGGGGGTGACCCAGGGGCTTTCTACCTCCCAGACCTATTTTATATTTTATTTGGAAACAGGGTCTCACTTAAGTTGCTGAGAGCTTCACTAAGTAGCTGAGGCTGGCTTTGAACCTGTGCAATCCTCTTGTCTCAGCCTCCCTAGCGTGTGCCACCACGCTGGGCTAGCCCTGTTTTATTTTTATTTTGAAATAGGATCTTGCTAGGTTAATGAGTCTCACTACTTGCCGAGGCTGTACTTGAACCTGTGATCCTTCTTGCCTCAGCCTCCCAAGTACTGGGATTACAAGTGCACGCCCCATACCCAGATTAAACTATTCTTAATGTGGCTTTGAGCAGTAGTGTTGATTGAATTATTAAGTCTGTCCTTGTAACTAGTGCCAATACCAGTATCTGATTACAAATCCTTTTATGTTCCTATACGTAATAATGGGTTGAAATGACTAAGAAAATTCTAAATTCTTGGTAGTAGTTTGACTATTCTCATGCAGAGCTAAATCATTAATGAAAATTTGCCAGTGTTTTTGTTGTGCATTTGCTTTGTTAGTTTAAAGGATCTTTTTAGAAAGATAGTGATTTAATTTTTGATAACATTTTTAAAAATGATTATTTGTATGTATTTATTTTTAGGTTGGGCTCATGTGGTTTGTGCCCTGTATATTCCAGAGGTACAATTTGCCAATGTTTCTACAATGGAACCAATTGTTTTACAGTCTGTTCCACATGATCGATATAATAAGGTATAGTGGATATTATTTTATTACCATTTGAAAATGACTATTTTTGTTTCAAAACTAGGAGATAGAAAGGAACTTTTTGTGTCTTTTAAACTTGAAAGCCTGTCGAGCGTGGTGGCGTACTGCTTGTAATCCCTGCATTTGGGAGGCTGAGACAGGAGTATCACACAGGTTCGAAGCCACCCTCAGCTACTGAGTGAGGCTCTCAGCAACTTAGACCCTGTTTTCAAATAAAATATAAAATAGGTCTGGGAGTATAGCCCAGAGGTAGAAAGCCCCTGGGTCTACCCCCAGTATCACCAAAAAAAAAAAAAAAAAAAAAAAAAAAAAACCAAACAAACCAAAAAAACCCAAAAACAACTTGAAGGCCTTCCTCAAATTTCAGAGACTAGGAAAAAAATAGTTACTCTCCTAAACTATAAGCCCAGCTCAAGCCTCAAAGTTTTATTTATTTAGTAGTGCTGGGGATTAAATCCAGGGGCATTCTACCTCTGAGCTACATCCCCAGCCCGATTTTTATTCTTTATTGTGAAACGGTTTCACAAAATTGTGGATGGCCTCAGTAACTAGCCTAGGCTGTCCACGAACCCAGATCTTTCTGTCTCCGTATCCCAAGTACTGGGGTTACTAGTGTGTGTCACCAAGCCGTGTTCAGAGTTTTTTGTTTGTTTGTTTTGCGGGTCTGGGGGTGGAACCCAGAGGCATTCGACCTCCGAGCTACACCCTCTGCCCAATTTTTTATTCTTTATTTTGAAACAGGGTCTCACTAAGATGTGGAGGGCCTCTCTTAGTAGCTGAGGCTGTCCACAAACCAGGATCCTCCGGTCTCAGCCTCCCAAATGCTGGGATTACAAGCGTGGGCCACCACTCCTGGCTCAAAGTTATATTTAGCATAACATGTATTACAGTGTTTTTTAAAAAGTGAGGCTGAAACTAGAGAATCAAAATTTCAGGCCATTCTCAGCAACTTACTGAGCTTGTTACACCTTCTAGCTCTTTTATTTTTTTATTTGTATCTCAGAAGTAGAATGCTCCTGTGTCCAATCCCTAGTACCACACACACACAAAAGAAAAATTAATATATCTCCCCTGAATGTTCTTTATACCCCAAGATTTGATTTTTATTTTTGGCCTTAACTAAATTCTGCTGGGCATGGTGGCGGGCATCAATAATTACAGTACTTAGAAGCCTAGACAGGAGAATCCTATGTTGGAGTCAGGCTTCAGCAACTTGGCAAGACCCTGTTCAAAATATAGTTGAGTGTGGTGGTGCATGTCTGTATTTTCAGTGCTTAGGAGGCTGAGAAAGTAGGATTGCAGGTTCAAGATCAGCCTCAGCTTCATACCAAGACTCAGCACAGAGTAGCCTTCTGTGTAAATATAATATAACCACTAGGCATGGTGGCCCATGCTTGTAATTCTAGCATTTGGTTTCCTTCCTTCCTTCCTTCTTTTTTTTATTTTTTTTTTGGTGGTACTGGGGTTCCTGGAAACCCTTCTACCTCCGGGCTACAGTCCCACACACCTATTTTTATATTTTTTAAAATTTGGAAACAGGGTCTCTTAAGCCAATGAGGCTGGCTTTGAACTTGTATGATCCTCCTGTCTCCGCTTCCCAAGCTCAGGGATTAGAAGCATGCGCCACCATGCCCAGCGTTAATTCCAGCATTTGGGAGGCTGAGATAGGAGGATCGAGGTCCAAGGACAGCCTCAGCTACTTAGTGAAGCCCTTTGCAAACCAGGGAGACCCTGTTTCAAAATAAAGAATAAAAAAATAGGGCTGGGGATTTAGCTCAGAGGTAGAATGCCCCTGGGTTCCATCTCCTAGTACTGGGGAAAAAAAAGTATAACCATCAGAAAGTGAAGAATGATGCATTATTGATGTCTCTTCACTGCCCTCATTCATGTTTCTCCAGTTTTCTCAGGAATCAGTCCTATAGCTGAAAGATTAAAAGCACATTTCTTCTTTTTGGTCTCATTGATTGATCGATTGTAGTACTGGGATTGAACCCAGGAGTGTCTACCGCCAAGCTGTACCCCAGCCCATATTTTGTTTTGAAACAGGGTCTTGGTAAGTTGCTGAGAGGCTTGCTTCTTTGCTGAGGCCAGTTTTGAACCTGTGATCCTCCTGTCTCAGCTTCCCATGTACTGGAATTACAATTGCAGGCCACATTCAGTATCCCAGTCCCCATTCCCCCAGAGGCATTCTACTTCTGAGCTATACCTCCAGCCCTTTTTTTTTTATTCTTTATTTTGAAATAAGGTCTTATTAAGTTGTTGAGAGCCTCACTAAGTAGCTGAGGCTGGCTGTGAACCTGCAATCCTCCCATCTCAGCAGCCTAAATACTGGGATTACGGGTGTGCGCCACCATGCCTGGCTTCCCCATCTTTTTAAAAAGGTATTTTATTTTTTTATACTGGAGATAGAACGCAGGGGCATTCTGACTTTGAGATAGACTCACAGCCTCTGCTTCCTTTTTATGGTACTGGGAATTGAACACAGGGCCATTCAACTTCCAAGCTGCGTCCCGGAGTCTCACTAGGTTGGTGAGTCTCACTATTTTTCGAGGATGGGATTACAAGTGTGAGCCACAGTGCCTGGCCCCACAGCCCTTTTTAAATTTTTTCGTTTAAATCTTGAACCAGGGTCCTGCTAAGTTACTTAGGTGGGCCTTGAAAATCCTCCTGCCTCAGCTTTCATATTAGGTGGGCCGTGGGCATGCACCACTGTGCCTGACAATTCTCCGCACATAGAAGTTTAAGGCGTTTCTGATTTACTAAGATGAATTGTCTCCCTCTCTCCCAACAAGTCATGTTGGTCGCCATGATGGCTGTGGGTTCTTTGTAGACAGTTGGAATGATCTAAACCTTGTTCACACGCGGGGGACTGACGTTGTCTCATAGATCCGGACTCCTTGTACCAAATCCTGCAGATATGCGTATTTTCAGGAGAGAAGAACCATTTTTTCCCCTTAATACTCTTGTTACAGAAATCACTTGAATATATTGATGAAGTTTTAAGAAATATAGTAAACTCTATAGGTTCCTTGCCTCAGTTCCTGTGATGGTTTTTTGAGACTAATGAAGACAGTGCCTTGTGAATTTTCATTAGGACTCTTTGTATATCATTATATTTTCTTGTTTGTGTTGTTTGCACTGTCCAAAAAAAAAAAAAAAAAATCCACGTTTTGAAGGTAAGAAACTTGGGTAGTGACTGGGTCTTCACTTCTGAAGGCTGCTGTGAAATTCAGGCTGGTGCTAAGCCCTTGATGACGCAGCTGCATTCTTGTTCCCTCTGCATTAAGACTTGCTACATCTGTGATGAACAAGGGAGGGAGAGCAAAGCGGCCACTGGCGCTTGCATGACTTGTAACAAGCATGGCTGTCGGCAGGCTTTCCACGTAACATGGTGAGTACTTTCCCCTATGGTACAGAAAAGAAAGTAACAAATAACTTGTATAATAATCACTACTTGAAGACATAGGTACCCAGTTGTTAATTACAGGAGTTTTTTTCCCCTTTTTTAGGGGAGTACTGAGGATTGATCCCGAGGGGCATTCTGCCTCCAAGCTATTCCCCCACTCCCTTTTGTATTTTTATTTTATTTTTGTTTTGTTTTATTGCGGTACTGAGGATGGAACCCAGGAACACTGTACCTCCGAGCTACATCCCCAGACATATTTTTTATTTATTTTGACATAGGGTCTCACTAAGTTGTGGAGGGCTTCAGTTAGTAGCTGAGGTTGTGAACCTCCTGTGTCAGCCTCCCAGATCCTGAGATTACAAACATGTGCCACCATGCCTGGCCCCTTTTTTGAAATTTTGAGACAGGCTTTGCTAAGATCCTTGAGGGGGTTGCTCATTTTTTTTCCTTTTTTTTATTTTATTGGTGCATTGTAGTCGTACGTCTTAATGGAGTACAAGATTGTAGAGGCAGATGTGCACACATCACTCATTTAGCTCTTCCCCAATTCCCACCCTGTTCCTGATCCCCTGCCTCCTTTTCTTTGACGATACTGGGGATTGAACCCAGGGGCATTCTACCCCCGAGCTATACCCCCAGCCCTATTTTTTATTCTTTGCTTTGAAACAGGGTCTCACTAAGTAGTAGCTGAGGCTGTCCTTAACTGTGATCCTCCCATCTCAGCCTCCCAAATGCTGGGATTACATGCATGCGCTACCACACCCGGTTCCTTCTCATGTTTGGCTTAGCGATGAACTTTTTTTTTTTTTTTGGTACTAGGGATAGAACCTAAGAGCATTCTATCTCTTAGCTACACCCCCACCCCTATTTTTTATTCTTTACTTTGATCAGGGTCTCATTGAGTTGCAAAGGGCCTCACTAAGTAACTGAGGGTGGCCATGAACTGCGGTCCTCCTGTCTCAGCCTCTCAAATGCTAGGATTACAAGTGTGCACCACCACACCCAGCTAGCAATGGACTTTCTATGTTTATTGCTCAATTTCTGAGGCTTGTCTCAAACTCTCAATCCACCTGTCTCAGCCTCCCAAGTACTGAGATTATGGGATGTACCATTGTGCCTGGCTTTCTGTATTTAGTGTTTAAAAAAAAATGAACATACCTGGGTGTGGTGGTGTACTCTTGTAAGCCTAATACTTGGGAGGCTGAGTCAGGAGGATTGCAGATTGAACGGCAGCCTCAGGAACTTAGTGAGGCCCCTGCAACTTAGCAAGACCCTGTTTCAAAATAAAATAAAATAGGGCTGTTAGCCAGGCACGGTGGTGCATGCTTGTAATCCCGGTCCTGGGGAGGCTGAGACAGGAGGACTGCAGGTTCACAGCCAGCCTCAGCTGATTAGTGAGACCCTCCACAACTTAATGAGATGCTGTTTCAAAATAAAGAGTAAAAAATAGGGCTGGGGATGTAGCTCAGAGGTTGAGTGCCCTTGTGTTCAGTCACCAGTAAAACACACACACACTCTCTCAGTAGGACTGGTGTGTAGCTTAGAAATAGAATGCCCCTGGATTCCATCTCCAGGACTACACACACAAAACCATTAAAATTAAAAAATAGGAACATCAGAGCCAGGTGTGGTGGCGCACACTTGTAATCCCCACGCTTGGGAGGTGGAGACAGGAGGATCGCGCAGGTTTGAAGCCAGCCTTGCTGGCTTAAAAGATCCTGTTTCCAAATTAAAATATAAAAAATAGGTGTCTGGGAGTGTAGCCTGGAGGTAGAAGGGTTTCCAGGAACTCCAGTACACCCCCCCCCCCAATATGAACATCAGAACTGTATTTAACTTCTATTTCTTCAAATGTTTTTACTGAGAAAAAGTTTAGCTTACAATTATCTTGTCTCCTGTGCTATGTCTTTTCCTTTTGGTGATGATAATGGGGATTGATCCCAGGGGCATTCTATTTGCAAGGTATATATCCCTGGCCCTTTTTTATTTTGAAATAGGTTTTCACTAAGTTGCTAAAGCTGGCCTTGAATCTGCGATTCTGCTGTCTCCGCCTCCCAAATTTATGCCTATAATTTATGGAATTACAGGCATAATCTACTATGCCCTGCTTGTTTTATGTCTTCGAAGCATTTACATCTGCAAAAATAGCTGTGCGTCAATGAGGTTTTTCTTTTCTTTCTTTTTTCTTTTTTTTTTTTGGTGACACTGGAACTAAGGGGACTCTACCTCTGGACCATACCTCCAGATCTATTTAATTTTTATTTGGAAACGGGGCTTCACTGCATTGCTGAGAGCCTCACTATATTGCTGAGGCTGGCTTCGAACCTAGGGTCTTCCTATCTCGGGCTCCCAGGTACTGGGATTACAGGCGTTCACCACCAAATGGATTGAGCTTTTCCTTTTAAGAGTATGGAATCTGTACCACTGGAGCAAATTCATCATTTTAGCCCTTTAAAGAGGCATGACCTTTATTTCTACTTGTGACATAGATTGAAAAAGTTAAATTGTTAATTATGAGGGGGGAAAGGCTTTATCTTAAACCTTTTTTTTTTTTTTTTTGGCAGTACTGGGGATAGAATCCAGGGGCATTTTACCTTTGAGCTACACCCCTAGTCCTATTTTCTATTCTTTATTTTGAAACAGGGTCTCGCTGAGTTGCAAAGGGCCTCACCTACCTCCTCCAGAATAGCTCAGACTCCAAACAGACCTATCACTTTCTGTCTCTTAATGAAAGTTCATGTCTGTTTGGTGACATAAAACATGCATACATCTTCTTTTTTTATCCTTTATTTTGAAACAGAATCTCACTGAGTTGCAAAGGGCCTCACTAAGAAGCTGAGGCTGTCTGTGAATTGCAATCCTCCTGTCTCAGCCTCCCAAATGCTGGGATTACAAGTGTGCACCACCATCATGCCAGGCTGCTGCTGCTGCTGCTGCTGCTGCTGCTGCTGCTGCTGCTGCTTCTTCCTCCTCCTCCTCCCCCCCCCATCCTTTTTTTGCATGGTACTGGGGATGGAACCCAGGGGCATTGTACCTCCAAGCTACACCCTCAGCCCTTATTTTTTAGTCTTCTTATTTTTGTTTGTTTTTCCCTTTTTGGTGGTACTGGGGTTCCTGGAAACCCTTCTACCTCCAGGCTATACTCCCAGACACCTACTTTTTATATTTTTATTTGGAAACAGGGTCTCTGAAACCAGAGCAGCTGGCTTTGAACCTGTGCGATCCTCCTGTCTTCACCTCCTTAGCCTCCAGAGTAGTGAAGAGCTTATTGTAAACCATAACTGTAATCTTAAAAAATAATCAAGGCTGGGGATATAGCTGGGTGGTAGAACACTTGCCTAGCATGTGAGGCCCAGGTTCCATCTCCAGTAGCACAAGCATACACACTGTCCCATGTCTCACCTTGCATGCATACCTACACGTCACTTGGAGATGCACATGGCCTAGACCAAAATAAAGCCTTTTTTTTTTTTTTTTTTTTTTTTTTTTTGCACTACTGTGGATTGGGTTCAGGGGCTCTCTACCTCTGAGCTATACCTCCAGCCCTATTTTTATTCTTTACTTTGAAACTTAGTTGAAACTGTCTGAGTTGCGGAGGGCCTAAGGTCTGGCAGAATAAATATTTTTATTTTCCTTTGGACATATATTTTCTTATTTTCTTTCTTTTTTTTAATTTTGTATTAACGATTGAACCCAGAAGCATTCTATCTTCAAGTAACACCCTCAGCCCCATTTCATTTCTTTTTGGAAACATCGTCTTGCTAAGTTGATGAGAGTCTCACTATTTGCTGAGGCTGTCCTCAAACCTGTGATCCTCCTATCTCATCCTCCCAAGTACAGGGCTTATAGGTGAGCACTACCACACCCAGCCCTTTTCTTTTTCCCTCCCTCCCTCCTCCTCTCTCTTTCCTCTTCTTTCTTTCTTTCTTTCTTTCTTTCTTTCTTTCTTTCTTTCTTCTTCCTTCCTTCCTTCCTTCCTTCCTTCCTTCCTTCTTTCTTTCTTTCTTTCTCTCTTTTCTTTCTTTTCTTTCTTTCTTTCGGATTGAACCCAGGAGTGTTTTGCCTCTAAGCTACACTTTAAGCCCTTTTTATTTTGAAACAGGGTCTTGCTAGGTTGTTGAGAGTTTTACTACATTGTTGAGGCCCTCATCCATCCTGTAATCCTCCTGTCTCAGCCTCCCAGGTACTGGGATTACAGAAGGGAGCCACCATTTTTCTTAGAAGCATTTTCATGCTCAGCAGTAAGTTTTTTGTTTCTGTATTGTGGCGTGAGCTTCTTTTGATGCACGTGGCTTTTCTTTTCAGCGCTCAGTTTGCTGGACTACTTTGTGAAGAAGAAGGTAATGGTGCAGATAACGTCCAGTATTGTGGCTACTGTAAATACCATTTTAGTAAGCTGGTAAGAATTAGCTTTGAATTTAATATTAAGATGATAATTAGTTTGATAATAGAGTGATACCAGTATAGGAAAAAGCATATTTTTCTTTAAGATTAAATTTGTTTAGCATGTTCTTTATTGAAAATGAAAAGATTTAGTGATTTTAAAAGATTTTGCTCTGCTTGGGTTCTTTTTTAAAGGTGTGTAGTGTATGATATTCCAGGTTAGAATATATATTAGTATCTATAGCGAATGTTGCTATACATTTAGTAGAAAAGTAATTTGTAATGAACTCTATATTTTAACATTATTTTCAGTTATTTTGATTTTTGGAGTGTGATTGTCATTTTGTGTTTTGTTATTTGCTTTTCTTTTTTCTTTACTATTACCCATTTTATTATCTATTTTCATTTCTGTTAACTAGGAAATAGTAGTATGAATGATTGAGTTAATATTTGATTGTTAAATATTTGTATCCATGTTCCTTTGAATGGTCAATATTCTTTTAATGTCTGAAGTGTCTGTTTCTCTGTGTGCCCCCCCCCCCCCTTTTAGGGTCTGGGGATGGAACCCAGGGGCATTCAACCTCTTGAGCTACACCCCATTCTCTTTTTTTATTCTTTATTTTGAAACCGGGTCTCACTGAGTTGCAGAGGGCCTCACTGAGTAGCTGAGGCTGTCTGTGAACCGTGGTCCTCTGGTCTCAGCCTCCCGAAGGCTGGGATTACAAGTGTGCGCCACCACGCCCGGCTTCTCTGTCCTTTGCACTTATACACTAAGCTTTATGGCTCCTTTTTCTTTCCTTTTTTTTTTAAGTGCTAATTATTACCTTTCCCTCGGGAATAGGGCAGTTTTGCTTTTTTCTCCTTCCTTAAATTCCTTCCAAATATTAATCGGGACCCCCATCTTGTAAAATGAGCAGCTCATACCTCCCATGTGTGGTTCGTACATATGAGAGACCGTCCTGTGCTGCATGATGATGGACTGACTGTACCACGCTGGTCTGACGAGATGACAACGAAGCTGCACAATTCTCCTTTTTTTTTTTTTTTTTTTTTTTGTGGTACTGGGAATGGAACTCAGGAGCATTGCACCTCTGAACTACAGCCCCATCCCTATTTTTTTTAGTCCTTTTATTTTGAAACAGGGTCTCACTCAGTTGCAAAGGGCCTCGCCTAAGTAGCTGAGGCTGTCCCTGAGAACCCTGATCCTCCAGTCTCCGGGGGATTACAAGCGTGCGTCACCATACCCAGCCTTGCAAAATTCTTTTTTTTTTTTGAGGGTCTGTTGATGGAACCCAGGAGCATTTGACCTCCGAGCTACACCCCCTGCCCTATTTCTTTATTCTTTATTTTGAAACAGGATCTCACTAAGTAGCTGTCCGTGAACCGTGATCCTCCGGTCTCTGCCTCCCAAATGCTGGGATTACAAGCATGTGCCACCATGCCCGGCTGCAAAATTCGTAACCTTTTTCTATGTTTAGATATGCTTAAATACAGCTATCTACAATATTCAGGACAATAATATGCTATACAGGTTTGTGCCCTATAAAAAATATTCTTTATCATAGACCCTTGATATGTAGCAGGCTATACCATCAAGGTTTAAGAATACCCTGGTATTTGTACAATGATAAAAGCACCTAAGAGCTCATTTTCTAGAGTGTATCCCGTTAATATGTGACACATGACTGTACTTAGAAGTGTGTATCTTTATGGCTTGATGTTAAACCTTTAGTAATTGGAAAGTACTGCAAAGCTTTAAGAGGAATTTTGCGATTGTCAGGTTGGCGTTGTTTCCTTTTTTGTGTAGAATGCACACTAGACTCTATTTTCTAAACCAGACATGGTGCAGACAAAATATAGAAAGAGTGAAGTAAGCTTTACAGTTCGTACAAATGGAATTTTCTGTTTGCTGACTATTTACATGATGTAGCCCCTTTGGTATTGGGGAGTCTTATCACTTGACATCTCTTACTGTCATTTTTATCTAATTCAAACTAATTAGCTGTGGCACTACCAACTTCCACACATCCCCACAAGCTCCACCTCTACGCTTTCTTATGCCGTGGAGTAAATATTTTGAACAAAATATGTTATGCTTTTAGTAATG
This sequence comes from Muscardinus avellanarius, assembly GCF_963383645.1. Classification (NCBI taxonomy): domain Eukaryota; kingdom Metazoa; phylum Chordata; class Mammalia; order Rodentia; family Gliridae; genus Muscardinus; species Muscardinus avellanarius. Next base: position 4,485,590 of record NC_137806.1, read on the forward strand.
CTTTGAAATCTGCATGGGTCTAATACTGACATTTTCTTTAATTGTTTCTTAATAAACTGCAGAGGTAAGTTCTTAGAAGAAGACTGTTCCTTAATACTAAAAGTATGAGATTAAAAGATTCTTTGCTTTACTAGTGGCATAAAGTGACTCTTTAAATGTTTACTTTTCTATTTTTCTAGTCTTTGGCACCTTTCTTTAATGTGGAATTTTCTCTTTTGGTTGAACTTTTTTATTTTTTTGCGGTCCTGGGAATTGAACCCCGGGGCATTCTACCTCTCAGCTACACTCCAGCCCTATATTAGTTATTTTGAAACAGGGTCTCACTAAGTTGTGGAGGGCCTAAGTAGCTGAGGCTGGCCATAACCTGTGATCCTCCTGTCTAAACCTCCCAAGTACTGGGATTACAAGTGTGCGCCACCATATTCGGCTGTTTGAACTATTTTCTAAAAGCAGACATTGAAAGTAGGTACTCTTATCACACATTTTAATAAATACACAAAAATAAGGCATTAATGTTCAATTTAGGGTTAGTGTTTTCTTTATATGCAATGGATATTGTCTAAACTGGATTATATAAATTGAAATAGTGACTTTTTAAAAACTTTGGTAGACATTTCAAAATATTTTACACTTGAATTAGTTTAAGCATAACAAAATATTTAAAATATTTTATATACATATACATATATGTATATATATTTTCTTTTTTAGAAAAAGAGCAAACGGGGATCTAATAGGTCATATGATCAAAGTTTAAGTGATTCTTCCTCTCACTCTCAGGATAAACATCATGAGAAAGAGAAAAAAGTAAGTGGATTTGTTGTTGCTAAATATGTAGCACATCAACTTAATAGAAAACAGCTTTTGCTTTATTAGATAAAATTAAGTTCTGACAGCTAAATGGAGACAGTGCAATACAGAAAAACTTCCATTGACAGAGTATTAAGGAAGAGAAAGGTTTAAAGGCATGCCATATTTGTGAATATGGTTTTACCCATTGCAGCTGAGAATTCACAGTGCAGCTGCATTGAAAGGTGAGCGTGGCGTCTTCCTTTGTCAGCACCTTCAGGTGACTGCAGCAGTAATGGTTACTGTATGTCACTGACTGATGACTTCACAGCAAGTAGTTATCTCCTCAGCCTGTCCTTCCTAGGAGAGAGCTGAAGTTCTGTGTATTCATGGCTGTTCCCCCTTTTCCAATGGTGCTAATGGTTTATCATTTTTCTAATGGCCAAATGTTACACCATTTGTTTGAGAATATTTTGTGTTTTAATAAAACACTAAAATCTTGCCTCAGTACTAATCTGTCTTCTTCTGGCTTATCTGTTTTCTGCTTACATTCTTATTTTAATTAATTTTAATAAACTAAAAATGAATACTATAGAATTATTCATACTTGATTTGTAATCCCTTAAGAACATATTGTCAGTGTAGTAAAAGGACATTAATATTTATTCATTTTTTTTAATGGAAGTTCGGTACAAAGGACATCTTGAATCAAAAGGGAAACAGTATTCTTACTCAGCTGGTACAGACTAGTGTTGAAATGTTTCTGCATATTTTATTTAAAATCAAGATCATTAACACTTTCACATTTGTAAATACTTAGAATTTGGGAAATGGTAATACACAAGTACGTTTTCATTTGTGTTTGTCTTTTTTTCAAGGTGAATATTGACATTTTTTCTTTCTTTCCTTTTTTTTTTTGGTGGTACTGGGGTGGAACCCGGGGTCCTTCTACCTCCAGGCTACACTCCCAGACCTATGTTAGACTTTAGTTGGAAACAGGGTCTCACTAAGTTGCTGAGAGCCTCACTAAGTAGCTGAGGCTGGCTTTGAACCTGTGCGATCCTCCTGTCTCAGCCTCCCAAGCGCTGGGATTACAAGTGTGTGCCATCACACCTGGCTATTTAAAAATTTTAATGAGTCCTAAGATTGTTTCCTATTATGAGTGAAATGATAAGTATAACTTTATTTGTAAGTTCAGGGGGTTGTGTGTTCATACACATTCAGATATGAGGTAGCAAGCATATACCTTTATGAAGTGGCTTTGTGACAAAGTGGCAGTAGTAGGTGTGTGAGTTTCTGATTTGCATTGCTGATGGAAAATGGCAGGGTTGGTTTAATTGGTAGTTTTACTGAGGAGGCACCATCAGATCTTTATTAAGCTTTTAAAACCATGACCTGAGGAATCTTAGGTAAGTCTTATTATGAAGTGTGAAGGGGACATCTCACCATTAGTGGTCTCACACCATTCATCAACATTGCTTTGTTTCAAAAGTGTTCGTGGTATGGCCGGCTGGCCAGCTGGCCCGCCCACCTTCCCTTCCCCCCCTCCCTCCCTCCCTCCCTCCCTCCCTCCCTCCCTCCTTCCTTCCTTCCTTCCTTCCTTCCTTCCTTCCTTCCTGTTCTGGGGATGTAACCCAGGGGCATTCTACCTCCAAGCTATACCCCCCCCCAGCCCTATTTTTTATTCTTTTTTTTTTTTTTTTTTTTTGGTGGTACCCGTGATGGAACTCAGGGGCCTACTGCCTCCGGATTACATTCCCAGATCATTTTATATTTTATTTGGGAAAGGGGTCTCGCTAAGTTGCTGAGAGCCTCACATAGTAGCTGAGGCTGGCTTTGATCCTGCGCTATCCTCCTATCTCAGCCTCCCAAGCACAAGGATTAAAAGCGTGCGCCACCCGTCCGGCTTGATTCTTTATTTTGAAACAGGATCTGCAAAACAGAGTTGCAAAGGGCCTCACTAAGCAGTTGAGGCTGTCCAAGAACCAAAATCCTTCTGTCTCAGCCTCCCAGATGCTGGGATTACAAGTGTGTGCCACCAAGCCTGGCTCACCACTCTTTTTACACTTTTTTTTTTTTGTGTGTGTGTGTGTGGTACTGGGGGCTGTGGCTGAAATGTCAAGTTCTAGAGTGAATAGGAGTGGCCTTATTCCACATGATTTTGGAGCAAATTCTTCCTGGTTTGTGTTGGGCTTTTATGTTGTTTGGCTTTTAAGATGTGTTGGTTTTATGATATTGAGATAAATTCCTTCTATTTCTAGTTCCTTCAGTGTTTAAATCATGTCTGGGTGCCTGACATTTGTTAAAAGGCTTTTCTGCATCTGTAGAAATGATTGTGATTTTTGTCCTTGATTCTATTTATGTGGTGAATTATGTTGCTTTGTGTTTTTTTTTGTTTGTTTGTTTTTGTTTTTCTTGGTGCCATGCTGGGGATCAAACTCTGGGCCTTGCAGGTGCTCTACCACTGAGTTACTTCCCTACTTTCTCTTTTTTTTTTTTTTTTTTTTTTTTTGTGATACTGGGAATGGAACCCAGGAGCATTTTACCTCTGAGATATGCTCCCAGCCACATTTTTTTTTAGTCTTTATTTTATTTTATTTTATTTTTGGGTGATACTGGGGGTAGAACCCAGGGGCTTTCTACCTTTGGGCTATGCTAAGTTGCTGAGAGCCTCATTAAGTAGCTGAGGCTGGCTTCGAACCTGTGGGATCCTCCTGTCTCAGCCTCCCAAGCGCGGGGATTACAAGTGTGCGCCACCACGCCTGGCTTGAGTTGTGTATTTTAACCATCTTTGTATCCCTGGAATGAAACCAACATGATCATGATGTATAATTTTTTAATGAGTTTTGAAGCATTTTGCTAATATTTTATTAAGGTTTTTTACATTTCTATTCTTGAGGGGTATGGTCAGTAGATTTCATTCCTTGATGTTTCCTTATCTGATTTAGTTATTAGGGTGATACTGTCTTCATCGAATGAATTTGGAAGTGTTCCATTTCTTTTTATTTCATGGACTAATTTGAGGCACATCAAGGTTATTAGTATAGGTAATACTTTGAAAAATCGAGGTGCCGTCATTCAGAGCAAAGGGTAGATTTGCTTACAGACTGGAAAGATGTAGAGATAATACTCCTTTTTTGGAATAATTGACAGGCACTCTTTCTTCTTTGCAGAATTGAGTTTCCCAAGTTGGAGACCTCTTCTATAATGCAGCGCGCGTGCGCGTGTGTGTGTGTGTGTGTGTGTGTGTGTGTGTGTGTGTGTGTGTGTGTGTGTGTGGTCTTCCTTGTCTTTTCCGATCACTGTCACAATTGGGGCTTGGGCCACTGATGCAAATGCAGTCTGGCGACTCCTTACTCTTGTGGTGATAAAATCCTTTCTGTCCAAGTGGGAGTTTTGTGTCATTTGCGTTCCTGAAGCTGCAGCGGGCCCAGTAGTGCAGAGCTCTTGGTTTCTTCTATTGGTCCTCAGCTCTTTCTTTGGCTCTGGGCTGCTGGCCTCTGGCCTGTTACTTCCTTCTCCCCTCACAGCGGCCATCCCTGTGCAGCTCGTGTACTTCATTTCTCTTCACCTGCTTGTATCTTGGGGTTCATGGCAATACTTGCTTTATTTACTTATTATTTTTGTCTTTGTGGTACTAGGAATTGAAGCCAGGGGCATTCTACTTCTTAGCTATAACCCCATCCCTTTTCATTTTTTATTTTGAAACGATCTCACTAGGTTTTTGAGAGTCTTACTGTGTTTCTGAGGCTTCTTCTAACCTGCAATCCTCCTGTCTCAGCCTCCCAAGTACTAAGATTATAGGCATGTCTAACCATACCTGGCTTTGGTAATATTTGACACTTGGTTTGTTGTGTTATTACCTGGTTTTGGTTTTGCTATTAATTTATCCACTTGCTTTGTCTATTTTTATGTGAGGAGAGAGAGTACTGCCATCATCTTTTTGTGTGTGTGTGTGGTACTGAATCCAGGGGCATTCTACATCTGAGCTACACTCCCAGACCTATTTTTATTTCTTACTTTGAAACACAGTCTCACTGAGTTGCAAGGGACCTCACTAAGTAGCTGAGGCTGGCCCCGAACTGCAATCCTCCTGTCTCAGCCTCCTGAATGCTGGGATTACAAGTGTGTGCCACCACGCCTGGCTATTCTTGCTACTTTAAATGGGGTTTGAAATGATTTCTTTTTTCTTTTTTGTTGTGCTGGCATTGACCACAGGGACATTCTACCTCTGAGCTACACCTCCAGCCCCACTTTTTATTCTTTAAACAGTCTCACTAAGTTGCAGAGAACCTCACTAAGTAGCTAACACTGGCCACGAACCCTAATCCTCCCATTTCAGCCTCCTAACTACTGGGATTACAAGTGTGCACCACCACACCCAGATTTTTTACACTTTATTTTGAAAAAAGGGCTCACTAAGTTGCAGAAGGCCTGATTGAGTAGCTGAGGCTGTCCTCGAACCATGATCCTCTTGTCCCAGCCTCCCTTTTTATTTGGAAGTAACATCGCACTGAGTTGTGGAGAGCAACTTTGTTTAGTTTCCATCTCTCAGTTGTGTCTTCTGTTCTTGGTTCAGTTACCTGCTGCTGTTCGGTAAATCATCCTACAACTTGTTGAGGCTTATAACAGGCAGGGCTCCGCAGTTCTTTCTTCCAGGTGGTGTAGGTGGTGGTTATTCACGAGGCCCTGTTATTTGTTGGTTTTATTCAGCCGCTGGCTCGTGTACCTTATTTCTTCAATACATGCTCCCTCATTCTCGGCTTGGCCTATCTCTCAGGAGAGAGTGAAATGATTCTTTACATGATGGCCGAGAACCAAGACGGCAAAGGGGAAACCTTGGGAGACTTCTTAAAACTTTGTTTTCCTAAGCTAGTAAACTACATCCTGTTGGTCAAAGCAAGTCGCTGGGCCAACTCAGATTCAAGGGAGTAGCGAAGAGGACACTTTGTGGGGAGTCACCTGCCACAGTCAGAATAACGAGGATAAAAAAATTTTCTAGAGTTTGAGTAAAAAGTATTATTATGTTAGTTTATGTTTCCTGTTGCAGCAGTATTAACATTACAGCTAAGTATTTTATAGAGCCAGGCGTGGTGCACTCGTTGTAATCCCAGCATTTGGGAGGCTGAGACTGGAGTTCGCGGACAGCCTCAGCTACTTAGTGAGGCCCTTCTTAACTTAGTAAGACCCTGTTTCACGATAAAGAATAAAAAATAGGGCAGGGGGTGTAGCTCGGATGTTGAATGCCCCTGGGTTCTATTCCCAGACCTGCAAAAAATCAAAAAATTTAAAAAGTATTTTGTATTACTTAGGAATTAAAGGCAAAAAGGGAAGTATTAGGGGAATTACAGTAAAACATGTGCCCTTAACTTACATGTATTTTGTTGCTATGATATCATGACTTAGGACAGGGGCAGAAACATTAATATTTCATGCCTTGAACAAATTAAATGTTCTGAATAAGTTTTATTTAAACACTCAGAAATAAATTAATTCAGCTAACTCTATAAATAGTAGCAACTGTCACATTCATTAATTAGTGGCTTTTAAGAGCCGGGCATGGTGACACACGCTTATAATCCCAGCTTCGGGAGGATCATGGTTCGCAGACAGCCTCAGCTACTCAGTGAGGCCCTCTGCAACTCAGTGAGACCCGGTTTCAAAATAAAGAATAAAAAAATAGGGCAGGGGGTGTAAGTTGAATGCCTCTGGGTTCCATCCCCAGACCCGCTCCCCCCCCTAAAAAAAGTCTTTTAAACTATCTGATTTAAACATTTGAGAACATTCTAGTTAGAACACCTAGTTTCAACTGGGCGTGGTGATGCACACTTGTAATCCCCGCGCTTGGGAGGCTGAGACAGGAGGATCGCACGGGTTCGAAGCCAGCCTCAGCTACTTAGTGAGGCTCTCAGCAACTTAGGGAGACCCTGTTTCCAAATAAAATATAAAATGGGTCTGGGACTGTAGCCCGGAGGTAGAAAGCCTTTGGATTCCACCTCCAGTACCACCAAAAAAAAAAAAAAGAGGAGCACCTAGTTTCTGGGCTATGCAATTGAATGTGTGTGGTGGAAAATCTAGTAGTTTTTGTTGTGATAAAACGTGAAGTGATATGTAAACTGAACAGTGCTGTTTATAATAAAGTATTTGGTGCTTTTAACAAGAAAAACTATTTTGCCAAATATAAGTTTAGCAAGTAATTATAGGCTTTATTTGTTTATTGACACTATTTTTTATTGATCAAGCATAAGAGAGAATAAATCATTTATTAATTTATTTTTTGGTGACTCTAAGGATTAAACCCAGGGGTATGCTTTTTTTTTAAAAGAAATATTTACTTATTTTGTGGTGCAGGAGGGTAGAGCCCAGGGACTTTCTACCTCTGGGCTATACCCCCAGCCTTTTTTTTAAAATAATTTATTTGGAAACAGGGTCTCACTAAGTTGTTGAGAGCCTCACTTTAAGTACCTGAGGCTGGCTTCAAACCTCTGCGATCCTCCTTGATTGTTGCGATCCTCCTGTCTCAGCCTCCCAAGCACTGAGATTACAAGCGTGGCCACCACGCCTGGCTGAACCCAGCGGCATTCTACCTCTGAGCTATGCCTCAGACCAATTTTATTTCTAATTTGGAAATGGTCTCACTAAGTTGTGGGCGGCCTTGCTATGTTGCCAAGGATGGCTTCAAAGCTGTGGCCTCGTTTCTCAGTCTCCTAGGTACAAGTGTGTGTCACTCGAGGCTAGGATGTCATTTTGAAATAATTTAAGCTGGGTGTGGTGGCACAAGCCTGTCAATTACAGTACTTGGGGACTGAAACAGGAGGGTCACAGGTTCACTACCAGCCTCAGTAACATAGTGAGGCCCTTATCAACTTAGTGATACCCTGTTTCAAAATTAAAATAAGGCTGGGGGAGATTGGGTTCAATCTCCAGTGCCACAAAGTAAATTAATTTAGACTAGTTTTACTTTACATATAAAATAATACTGATAGGGAGTAAAGTTTTTAAAGCTACTTTTGACAGAAGCTATATTTTTAGTTACTAGTTATTAAAGAATCTCTTACTGCTTTTCTGTGGATATGATTTAAATGTCAAATCTGCTTCTGTTCATTTCTAGAAATATAAAGAGAAAGAGAAACACAAACAGAAACACAAGAAGCAGCCAGAGCCGTCGCCTGCGCTTGTCCCGTCCTTAACTGTTACTACAGAGAAGGTGGGTCCCCATGTGCCCGTGCCCTGTCCTCCCCCGCGATGTGCAGGTTTGGCTCTGAAGACGCATTTCTACTTCTTGCAGCCTGATTTTCTTTAGTTTTTCCCATCCCTCCAGCCGTGCACCAGAAACTTGGATCCCTACTTTCTCATTCTTTGTTCTGTCCTCTGTGTATTCTATACTTGTCTTTAAATACTAAGAAAGGGTAACAATTGTGAGGCACCACTGAGATTAAGAATTTGGGCTGTGGTTTTAAACTTGATCCACCTGTATTTTTTTTTCTTATTTTTAGTAGTAGGGATTGAACCCAGGGGTATTCTACCTCCGAATTACACCCCAGGTCTGGTTTTTATTCTTTATTTTGAAAAAGGGTCTTGCTAGGTTGATAGAATCTCACTATTTGCTGAGCTTGTCTTCAAACTTGAGATGCTTCTGTCTCAGCCTCCCAAGTACTAGGGTTATAAGCATGTGCAACCACACCTGGCCCATCTGTGAATTTTTTTTTTTTTTTTTTTTTTGGTGGTACTGGGGTTCCTAGAAACCCTTCTACCTCCGGGCTACACTCCCAGACCCATTTTTATATTTTTATTTGGAAACAGGGTCTCTTAAGCGCTGGCTTCGAACCTGCGTGATCCTCCTGTCTCCGCCTCCCAAGCACAGGGATTACAAGCGTGCGCCACTATGCCCGGCGGCCCATCTGTGATTTTTTAAGTCTGCTTTTATTACTTATTGGTGGAACTCTTAGGTTAATTTACCTCTATATAACTCAGCTTAAATTATCTGTAAATAGTGGAAATACTCAGTGAATTGGAATGAGATAGTGCAATCAAAGTAATTAGCATGGTATCTGATTCATAGCAAGTATTAGATGTTAAGTATACTAGGATAATATGTGGTTAATATGAAAGTGAATGGAGATAGGGCAGGTGGTGGGACAGCTTAAGCCGCTGAGGAAGTGCATCTGGAAATGGGGACAGGTTGTGGACCTGAGCTGGATGGGGTGTATGAACTAGTGTCATTTTTAGTCTGAGTAAAAGTGTGAGCTACTGGAAAGTTGTGACCTGAGATGCCGCATGTCTGGCTTGAGGGTAGATAGGACCTCAGGCTGTTGTGCTGTGAATGGAGAGTCGTCATAGCATCAGGGAGGCCGTCAGGAGGTTGCCACACCAGTTTCTTGGGGATGGTGGTAACAGTATTGGGGTACTGGGAGGCAAGCAGATTCTGAATACGCCATAAGGTACTGCTCGTCTAACATTTTTGTAGATGAGTTTGAGGTGTAAGAGACAGGATCTGTTCTTGATTGCAAAGGTTTTGGCTCAGCTAAATTAAAGGAATGGTGTTATAACAAAGATAGGAAAGACTATGTAATCGTTTTGGGGAAGGTGATGAATTCAGTTTTGGGGTATGTGCTAGTTTCCTATTTCTGACAGGACATATTAGCACAAATTTAGCAGTTTAACAACTTATGTCACTGTTCTGTAAACCAGAAAGTCTTGGTGGACCCAGCTGGTTCATTTACTTCTCTTAAAGGCTAAATCAAGGTATTGGGTGGCCTGGGTTCTTTTCTGAAAGAGTCTGTTTCTGAATTTATTCAGGTTATTAAAAGGTTTGGTTCCCTGTGGTTTTAGGATTGTGGTGCCCATTACCAAGTCTGCAGTCAGCTGGGGGCCTCCCTGTAGCTCCTGGGGCTCTGCTCAGGTTCATGCATACTCTCCTACACCATCCCCCAGCTTGCCTCCATCTCAGAGCCAGCAAGGACATGTTGAACCTTTGTTTGTTTGTTTGTTTGTTTTGCAGTATTAGGGGTGGAACCCAGGGGCATTCTACCTCTGAGCTACACCTCCAGCCCTCTTTTTTTTTTTTGGTGGTACTGGGTTTCCTGGAAGCCCTTCTACCTTCAGACTATACTCCCAGATCTCAGGATCAACTCAAATAATGGGAAAAAAAAATATTTGAAAAATGAGGTGGGGTAGTTTCCAAATTGACCTGCCAAGAATGGGAAAGGTTCATGTTTCTAAAGTAAGCCATGAAGTTTCATCAGCTAAATGTGATTAGTTTCTGCTAAACTTACTTTTAATCCTGTTTTGTTTGTGGATTATAGAATAGTGAATTTTTTTTTCCAGGTAATGTTTTTTGTATTTATTTATTTATTTATTTTTGTGGTACTGAGGTGGAACCCAGGGGCTTCCTACCTCCAGGCTATACTCCCAGACCTATTTTATACTTTGTTTGGAAACAGGGTCTCACTAAGTTGCTGAGAGCCTCACTAAGTAGCTGAGGCTGGCTTCAAACCTGTGCGATCCTCCTGTCTCAACCTCCCAAGCATACCCACCATACCTGGCTATGTTTTTTGTATTCGATGAAGAGAATCTGTTATTCACGGAGAGATGACAGGATCGAGGGTGGCAGCACTGGGGCAAGGAGCAGAAAATTAGCCATGAAGATTTGGTTTCAGGACGTTTGATAACGTCTCTTCTCCTCCGGAACCTCAGTAATGCTAAAAATGCCTACCACTTTCAAACTTGATTTTGAAAGTTTCTTGATTGTTTGTATTGATTAATGGCTATATGTAGGAAATTGACATTTGTGTAAATTTTCAGATATTTACATCAGATTAAAATGAAAAAATTTATTCAACAAAAACTTAGTACCAGCATGTCCAAGGTGCTCAGTGAACTTCAATGCACTAGATACCTCAAATATTTCAGTGAATTTAGCCAGGACATAAAAAATTTTTTCCTTTGTGGAACATTCTTTTGGTACTGGGGGTTGAACCCGGGGGCATTCAGCCTCCAAGCTATAACCCCAGCCCTATTTTTTATTCTTTATTTTGAAACAAGGTCTCACTAAGTTGTGGAGGGCCTCCCTCACTAAGAAGCTGAGGCTGGCCAGGAACCTGCCATCTCTTGTCTCAGCCTCCCAAGTATTGGGATTATAAGCACGTGCTACCACACCCAGCCTGTGATACTTTGAAACCCTTTCAAGCGTGTTGATTGATGAGCTGGTAATAATACTCCTTCAGTCAGTTGATTTGCCATTATTTGTAAATTTGGGGGAGTCCTGGGGATTGAATACTCAGAGGCATTCTACCTCTGAGCTACACCCCAGACCTATTTTTAAAGTTTTATCTTAAAATAGTTTCACTACTTGGCTGAAGCTGTCCTCGAACCTACGATTCTCCTGTCTCAGCCCCCTAAGTACTAGTATTACAAAGCACCACCATACCTGGCTTGTTTCTAGTTTTTGCATCTTTTTTGTGTGTGTGTGATTTAAGGGCATTCTACTTCTGAACTATACCCCCATACCCCCAGCTCTGTTTTATTTTTCACTTTAAAACAGGGTTTCACTAAGTCGCAGAGGGCCTCACAAACTTGCTTATGCTGGCTGTGAACCTGCAAGTTCTCCTGTCTCAGCGTCCCCAGTACTCCGATTATAAGTGTGTACTTGCTGTGCCTGGCTTGCCTTCCTGGTTGGTTGTTTTTTTTTTTTTTTTTTTTTTTTGTGATTCAAGCACAATCTACTTCTGAACTATACCCCCAGCTCTGTTTTATTTTTCATTTTAAAGAAGGGTTTCACTAAGTTGCAGAGGGCCACACAAACTTGCTTATGATGGCCGTGAACCTGCAAATTCTCCTGTCTCTGCCTCCCCTGGCTTGCCTTCCTGTTTTTTTTTTTTTTTTTTCCCCAGTACTGGGGATTGAACCCAGGCACATCCTACCTCTGAGCTACACCCCTAGTCCTATTTGTTTTGAAACAGGGTCTCACTGAGTTGCGGAGGGCCTCACTAAGTAGCTGAGGCTGGCTGCGAGCCTGTGGTCCTGCTGTCTCAGCCTCCCAAGTCCTGGGGTGAGAAGTGTGCGCCACCACACCCAGCTTGCCTTCCTGTTTTGGAAACTAAACAATGTGGTTTTGTGTCTAGAAAGTAGTATGTTCTTAGTGAAAACGATTTGGCTTGTTACCTTCAGTGTTGATGTGTCACCTAATAACTATGACTAATGCTGCTTTTAGTAATTTCTGTAATCTTTCAAATAGCCATACTATATTATATAATCTATACTTTCTTAACAAAACTAGTAGGTTTGGGGATGTAGCTCATTGCTTGTTTAGCATGTGTTAGTTTCTGGGTTTGAGCCCCAGTACCATTCCCTAAAAGAAAGAAAATATCATATTTATAATAATAGACTTTGTTTTTTATCCTGGATTTCTTTAGTAGGAAAACCTATTGATATTACTAAAATTTTCATGTTTGTCTTAGAAGTCAGTAATTATTAAAATATCATCTGTTTTCTGCAGCCAAATATAATCAGCACTCTTTTTTATTTATTTTTTTTAATAAAAATGTTAGACTTATACAAGCACTAGCAACAACTCTATGTCTGGATCATTAAAGCGCTTGGAAGATACTACTGCACGATTTACGAATGCCAATTTCCAGGAAGTCCCTGCACACACCTCTAGTGGGAAAGATGCTTCCGAGGCTAGAAGTTCTGAAGGCAAAGGGAAGAAGTCTTCAGCCCACAGCTCAGGTCAAAGGGGAAGGAAGCCTGGTGGTGGGCGAAATCCCGGGGCCACTGTGTCAGCAGCCAGCCCCTTCCCACAAGGTACGGATGAGGTGGTTTCAGTTAAAATACTTGTTATGGTAATCATCCATCGCAGTTTTATTTTGTAAAATAAGATTTTTTCACTAATAACTAATCAATCATTCTAGAATATTATGTAATAACTGATGTAGTAAGATTACTTTACGACTTGTATATTATTTCTGGATCTTTTGCCTTTTTTTTCTCCCCTTAGTAGTACAGAGGATTATACCCGTGGGCATTCTACCTCTGAGCCACACCCCCATCACATCCTTTTTAATCTTTATTTTGAAACAGGGTCTCACTGAGTTGCAAAGGACCTCACTAAGTAGCTGAGGCTGTCCTCGAACCGTGATCCTCCTGTCTCAGCCTCCCAAATGCTGGGATTACAAGCATGTGTTACCACGCCCAGCTAGGAAACACTTTTCTATAAATTACTTTTATTTGTCTTTCTTAATTAGACATTAAAACACTTAAAAGTTTATATCTTTAGGAGATAAGCAAATATTGAGCAATTTTTAGAGGATCTAAGTAGTTGTTAAGAGCTGGGCATGATGGTGCACACTTGTCATCCCGGCTTTGGGAGGCTGAGACAGGAGGATCGCAGTGTACAGCCAGCCTCAGCTACTTAGTGAGGCCCTCCACAACTTAGTGAGACCCTGTTTCAAAATAAAGAATTAAAAAGCTGGGCGTGGTGGCGCACGCTTGTAATCCCAGCATTCTGGAGGCTGAGACAGGAGGATCTCGGTTCACGGAGAGACTCAGCTACTACTCAGTGAGGCCCCCTCCGCAACTTAGTGAGACCCTGTTTCAAAATAAAGAATAAAAAATAGGGCAGGGGGTATTTTACTTTGGGTGGCATTAGGGATTGAATTCTACCTCTGTGTTCACTCCCATTTCTATTTTATTCTTTTTTTGGAAACAGGATCTTGTTAGGTTGCTGAGAGTCTTATACATAGTTGCTGAAGCTCTCTTCAAATCTGGGACCCTCCTCTCTCAGCCTTCCAAGTAGTGGTATTTCAGGTTTGCTTCACCACAATCTTTAAAGTTTTTTTTGTGGGGGGGATGGATTCTTTTTCCACCTTGTTGAAGTTTAAGCTAGGTTTTCAAACTCATATAGAAAATCTAGCTGGACATTATTTAAATATGTAGATTTCTTAGCCTGCTGACCTCCTTTTTTTTGGTTGTTTTGTTTTTGTTTATTTGAGGGTCTGGAGATGGAACGCAGAGGCATTTGACCTCTACCTGCCCAATATTTTTCTTTATTTTGAAATAGGGTCTTGCTAAGTTGCAGGGGGCCTCACTAAGTAGCTGAGGCTGTCTGCGAACCGCGATCCTCTTATCTCAGCCTCCCAAGTGCTGGGATTACAAGCATGCACCACCATGCCTGGCTCTGACTTCCATTTTAAAAAGTATATTCATATATTTTATACAATTATTAAGTTTGGACTTATAGATTTTAAAAGTCTCAGATTTGGGCATGTGTGCACCCCTGATATATAAAAGATTAAACAAGTACAAAAGAACAAAATTTCAAATTTACTGTTTTAGTGAAATTTCCTTTTGTGTGTGTGTGTGGGGGGGCGGGTACTGGGGTTCCTGGAAACCCTTCTACCTCCGGGCTACACTCCCAGACCTATTTTATATATTTTTTTATTTGGAAACAGGGTCTCTTAAGCCAGCGAGGCTGGCTTCGAACCTGCGCGATCCTCCTGTCTCCACCTCCCAAGCACGGGGATTGATTACAAGCTTGCTTCACCCTGTCTGGCTGAAATTTACTTTTCTTTGTGGTACTAGGGATGGAACCCAGGGACTTCTGTGTCTGAGCTTACACTCTCGGCCCTTTTTTTATTCTTTATTTTCAAACAGTGTCTCACTGAGTTGCAGAGAGCTTCACTAAGGAGTAGCTGAGGCAGTCCACAAACTGAACCGTGATCCTCCTGTCTTAGCCTCCCAAGTGATGGGATTACAAGTGTGAGCCACCAAGCTCAGCTTACTTTTGTTATTTTATACCACTTTCAAAAATAGTGGCCTGGATGTGGTGGTGCACGCTTGTAATCCCCGTGCTTGGGAGATAGGGGTTTGAAGGCAGGTTTGAAGCCAGCCTTGCTGGCTTAAGAGACCCTGTTCCAAATTTAAAAAATATCTGGGAGTGTAGCCCGGAGGTAGAAGGGCTTCCAGGAACCCCAGTAACACCAAAAAAAAAAAAAAAAAAAAAGGTGAGACAATTAATCTTAATGTCACGTGCATTTTGCAGGTGATACTAGCATTGAATTCAGTGAATATTTCTAAAATACAAACATTACTTTTAACAGTTAAAATTTACATTTTCAAGTTTTATTTATTTATTATTGGCAACACTAGTAATAGAACCTAAGGCCTGGTGCACACTAGACAAATACTGAACTGCTGAGCCACCTCCCTAGCTTATTTGCCCATCCCTGTCGCCATCGTCACTGTCCTCGTCACTGTCCTCGTCCTGGTCTCCTCCTCCTCTTCCTCCTCCTCCTCCACAAATGGTGTACTGCTATTTTGAGACTGTCTTAATAAACTTGTGATCATCCTGCCTCAGCAGCACAGGGGTTTGCCGACACAGTGGACCAACTTTCAAGTTTTTAATCGGTGTAGTACTAATTCACTTGTAAAATAAATCTCCCTTTTGTTTTTCCCTTTCTCTTTCCCTTCCCTTCCCTTCCCTTCCTTTTTAATTTATGCTATGGGAGCATTCTACCTCCAACCTACATACCAAGCCTGATTGTAGTCCCCCCACCCTATTGGGAATGGAGCCCAGGGGCCTTCTTCCTCTGAGCTACATTCCAGCCCCATTTTTATTCTTTATTTTGAAGCAGGGTCTCACTGAGTTGCAGAGGGCCTCACTAAGTAGCTGAGTCTGTCTGCGAACGCGATCCTCCTGTCTCAGCCTCTCAAATGCTGGGATTACAAGCGTGTGCCACCATGCCCAGTCTTGGGTTTTTTTTTTTTTTTAATTTTATTTTGAAACGGTGTTTTGCTAGTTTGCTAAGATTGGCTTCAGACTTGTTATTTTACTGTTTTAGCCTTCTAAATACTGGGGTTAAGACTTGCATTAACGCCCAGCTAAAAATCTCCCATTTCTTGGGATTTTATATATTGAAGAATCTCTTTAGCTTCTGTTAAGACATGGTTGAGTATGTGTTATACTTTATTGGAGGTAATCTGTAAAAATTTTAAATATTGAAATTTAAGCTTAAGTCCTTTAATGAGTTGTATTTTCTTTATAGAAGGTAGTTTGTGGATTTTAGAAAATATACACTTAAGTATTGCATATACTAAATATTTACTATACTGTAGTGAGCTCTTAATACATCTATATTAAATGAGTAGAATGTCAGATGGTGGTGAATCAGAATGTTTAATAAGAATTTTTTATAGCTGCAATTATGTAGCAAATTATATTTATCCTTAAGTGACTGGTGTAATATAAATGTTTTTACTGTGCTTTTCTGGTCAGATGCCAGAAAGCACCCAGACAATTACAGATAGTTTTATAAATTAATACAACAGATAGAGTCTTCAAAGAGTTAAGTTTCAGGACTGTTACTATTTTTTTTTTAATAGTTCATTTCAGAGATTAAATTTTTTTTTGGGGGGGGTTCTGGGGATGAAACCCAGGGGCATTTGACCCCCGAGCTATAACCCCAGCCCTATTTTTTTTCTTTATTTCGAAACAAGGTCTCACTGAGTCGCAAAGGGCCTCACTAAGAAGCTGAGGCTGTCCTCAAACCACGATCCTCCGGTCTCAGCCTCCCAAATGCTGGGTTTACAAGTGTGTGCCACCACACCTGGCTAAATTTTTTCTTTTTTGGTGTAACTGGGAATGGAACCCATTCTACCTCTGAGCTACATCACCAGTCCTAATTTTATTTTGATACAGGGTTTCACTAACTTGCAGACCCAAGACCTCATGTTACTCAGGCTGGCTAGGAACCTACAGTCTTCCTGTCTCAGCCTCCCAAGTACTGGGATTATAGGTGTGCCCCACCACACCTGGCTCTAGAGGCAAAAATTTAAAAACCAAGATCTGGAGACTTCACTTAAACGGAGGTGTGTATGTGTAAATCAGTGCAAATAGATTGATTTACGTGAAATCTCTTATGAATATATTCTGCAATAAGATTTGACATTTAGTTTGAGTGTAATGACCATGCCTTTGTAATCTAGTACATGGGAGGCTGAGACATGAAGATCGCCAAGTTCAAGGCTAGTTTATTGAGACCCTGTTCTTAAAAAGTACAAAGGGCTAGGAATATAGCTCAGTGGTAAAGGACCCCTTGGGTTCAATCCCCAGTACTATACGGGTGTGTGTGTGTAGAAGCGTTTAAAGTTTTCTTTCTCCAATAAAATACTTTTGAGTTTTTTTAAAAACACATTAGTTGAAATATGTAATTTAGTTTTAGTTGTATGGTAACAACTGAGTATAAACATTTGCCTCTTTCTTTTGCCAAGCATGGAAGAAGGTTTCACAAAGGAATTGAACCAAACTTTTGTTTCATATCAGGCCATATTAATATGTGAATTTTTTTTTACCAAGTATATAGAACTTTGATGTTCCTGTTTTGATGTGGCCCAGTGGCATGTGAGCCACTGTATTCCTGACTACAGTGAGAAAAGAATAAGCTGCACTGAGAAGGGTCTTGAAAGCACAGGCCTATAATCCCAGTACTTGGGAGGCTGAGACAGGGGCATTCCAGGTTTGAAGCCAGCCTCAGCAATTTAGTGGAGTCTGCAACTTGAGATCCTGTTTCTAAATAAAATGAGTGTGGGCGGGTGGGGTGCCATCTCAGAGGTAGAATGCCTCTTGGTTCAGTACCCAGTATGATAAAGGGGGAGGGGAGTTAGGTTAAATAAAGCACATCTTATACAATAGTAATTATGTAAATAATAGCTTGAAATTTGAGAGTACTTAATACTACCTATTAAATGAGAAGTGTTTTTAAATATAATTTTAGAAATAGCCTCGATTTCAATAGTAGGCCTTTTCAGATCTTTCTTTGATACACAGTGATGTCCTAAGTTTTATAGTTAATGTTCTAATGTCCTGTCTTGCTTTTCATGATTGCGTCATGCTTGCTGCTCGTGGGAATTGTTGCATCCCCTACTCTTCTCCCTTTCTTTTTTATTGCAGGCAGTTTTTCAGGAACTCCAGGCAGTGTAAAATCATCTTCTGGAAGTTCAGTGCAGTCTCCCCAGGATTTCTTGAGCTTTACAGACTCAGATCTGCGTAATGACAGTTACACTCACTCCCAACAGTCATCAACCAAAGATGTACATAAAGGAGAGTCTGGAAGCCAGGAAGGGGGGGTAAATAGTTTTAGTTCCTTAATTGGTCACCCCGCGACCTCAGCTGTTATTTCACAGCCTAAAAACTTTGAAAATTCACCTGGAGATTTGGGTAGTTCCAGCCTTCCTACTGCAGGATATAAGCGGGCTCAAACTTCTGGCCTAGAAGAAGAAACTGTAAAGGAAAAGAAAAGAAAAGGAAATAAACAAAGTAAGCATGGGCCTGGTAGACCCAAAGGAAACAAAAATCAAGAGAATGTTTCTCATCTCTCAGTTTCTTCTGCTTCACCAACGTCATCCGTAGCATCAGCTGCAGGAAGTGTCACAAGCTCCAGTCTCCAGAAATCTCCCACCTTGCTCAGGAATGGAAGTTTACAGAGCCTTAGTGTCGGCTCATCTCCAGTTGGTTCAGGTAGGAGTTTGTCCACTACTGTGGAATTTACCCCCCATTTTTCTGACCCATTTCTTTTTCTGTCCTTGATTTATGGGCACTTTTTAAATTTTATTTAATTAATTAATTTTTTGGCTGATTTCCGTCTCTCTTCCAACAGAAATTTCCATGCAGTATCGCCATGATGGAGCTTGTCCAACTACCAGTAAGTTGTCCAACAGGGTTGGTCACCTGGGTTTTTGGCTCTTCAATGTTTTCTTTAGTATAGTATACCACTGTTGAAGCTCTAATAAGCTTTATTTTCCAAAATAGAGTTGGTTCTTAGTAGATTTCTTTCTCCATAAAGATATATTAGCATACACACTAACTTGTGCTGAAGAGCTGTATTACAGTCAGATTGTGGGCAAATTCAAATTATTTTTGGCCTTTTAATATAGTGCCTCCACTGTAGAATTGTGACTTTTGCCCCTTGTTGAAATATTTTCAATATTTGATCTGTTAGTCATTATGTTAATGAAAAATTTCAATATTGTATATTGGTATTAATTCCCTTCTTGCTTAGAAATGCTGTTTATGATTGGGTTAGCGCATATAATGAGGTATTTTTTTAAAAAATAATACATAGTCCTAAGATAGACTTAATTATATAGAACCATAATCGGTGAAGACTCACTTTTTTTTAAAGACATTGCATAGATTACTGAAAGCCTTTTTAAAAGTGATTTAAAAACTTGTTGATTATGCTGAGGAAATTGTTACTGTGATGACAATATATCTATTTTTCAACTTAGTGGATAATATATTGGCAAATAGAATACCATATTTAGAAATTTAAATTGCACAAAAACTGAATTAAACTTGAAGTTGCAATAATTTAACCAAAGTACCTGATGGACATACTGAAATTTTATTATACTGATGCAGTCTATGCCTGTGTATTTCTTTTGTGTGTTCGAGAATGATCTTAACCTGAAGTCCTTTTTTCCTCATTTAAAAGCTTTCTCAGAGTTGCTGAATGCAATACACAATGGTAAGTGTTACTAGAATCTTCTCTGGGTGGTTTATCACAAAGGCTGCTTTTTGTAGAGAATCACTAGCATGTTGTACTGTTTGAAGAAGTCCAGTGCTATAGTGAGTCAGTTGTTCAACACCTCTGTCAACTTTGTAGATCAGTATGATGCATCAGACTGATTCTTATTACCCCTTTTTGGGGTAGAATGATTATAGTGTTGTTCTAAATATCTGAAAGTCTTTTTATACATACAAATAGTTTTTCTGGTACTTTTTAGCTTATTCTTGCTACTATCGTTAGTAAATAGTATCTGGAGCAGGAATTTGCCATTTCTGACCACATGTGATTTTTTTTTTTTTTTTTTTTTTTGGTGCTGGGGTTGGAGCCCAGGGGCGTTCTCCTCCCAGCAGCCCTATTCTTGATTCTTTATTTTGAAACAGGGTCTCCCTGAATTGCAAAGTGCTCACTAAGGAACTGTCTGGGAACCTTGATCCTCTGTCTCAGCCTCCCAAATCCACACGTGATCTTTTTCGGCAGAATTTTGACTCTCACACTGTATGTAGTGAACTAATTAAAGACAGCCTTTTGAATTGCTTCTAGTTTGTAGTCAGGTTTCATAGTGCAGGTACATCTTCTGCAAGGTTGAATTCTGAATCAGCATGAAAGGCAAATTATGTCACTCTTCACTTGTGCAGTATAATTACGGTGAAGATCATTCTTGGAAAAATAGTGAGGGTTCCTTCAGTTTCACTAAGAACTTTCCTTAATCCTCTGATCTTCAAAAATACTCCTTTGAATCTAGTGTTATCTTTGTTGGTTTTCATTTTCAATTTACCCATATAATTCAGTTAATTTGTTCAAGTTTGTTTATGTGATTCCAAGCCACTGTCTAGTACATTTTCTTTAACTTCATGACATTTTTCATGTTTTGCTAATATAGCTTAGTTCATAGCGGAACACACTTGTGTCTGAATTGTGTTCTTGGATGTTTACAACATCAGCAGTAGACAAGACGCCTGTGGCAAAACGAGCAGGCACGATGTCCTCCCATCGCTTTGGGAATGTAGTGGGTCGAGGTGGGAGTCACGTGTGCTCATTTTATTAGTGAATGCGGTATTGTAACATTTGGCTTCCCTATTCAGTACTTAGATAATCTTCTAAATAATGCTAACTATCTAGAAGAAAAATTTTTCTCGAGTAAACCAAATACACTACCATTTTTGTTAGAGAAGTATAAAAGCTGAAGAAATTTAGCATCTTTAATTTGTACATATAAATTTAGACTTAATCTTTTTTTTTTTTTTTTTCTTTTTCTTTTGCAGTACTGGGGATGGAACCCAGGGACATCTACCTCCAAGCTGCATATTTTAATTTTTTAATTTGTTACAGGGTCTCACTGAGTTACAAAGGGCCTTTACTAAGTAGCTGAGGCTATCTGTGAACCTCAATCCTCCTATCTCAGCCTCCCAAATACTGTTATTAGAAGTGTGCATCACCACACCCGGCTTATACTTATTTTTAATTAATGGAATGTTAGAATTTATAGGCCTCAGGTATACTTATGGGAAAGGATAATATTGATCTATGTAGATTCTTCTATGCTACTATTCACTGAAAGAGAACTGGATTGTATTAATTTGCTGGGACTATTGTCATGGTACCCTGTAAGTAAGTTAATATTTGTAGTATTAATATTATAAATGAGCTTTCCTTAAAATTTTGAGTTTTAGAAGATTGTTGGAAAGCCGGTATAGTGGCGCACACTTGTAATTCCAGTACTTGGGAGGCTGAGACACAGGAGAATTGTAGGTTCACAGCCAGCTTCAGCTACTTAGGCCCTCTGCAACTTAGTGAGAACCTGTTTCAAAATAAAGAATAAAAAATAGGGCTAGAGGTGTAGCTTGGAGGTAAAATGTCTCTGGATTTCATCCCCAGTACTGCCAAAAAAAAAAAAAAAAAGTCATGAATGTGTATCCTCAGCCATATAATATAATTAATATAGAGAAAAGAGATGTAGTAGACCTATATATTTAGTTAGAAGGACATGTAGAATTGCAGCCCAGGGAACAATACATTT
Organism: Muscardinus avellanarius; assembly: GCF_963383645.1. Lineage (NCBI taxonomy): Eukaryota > Metazoa > Chordata > Mammalia > Rodentia > Gliridae > Muscardinus > Muscardinus avellanarius. The sequence continues at coordinate 4,506,962 of NC_137806.1, forward strand.
AGCTTGTGGGTGATTTCTCTTTTTTTAAGTATTAGATTGGCTGGTTTTCTTCTTTCCTTCCTTTCCTCTTTTCCTTCTCTTTCTTTCCTACTTTTAGTTTCTGTAGCATTGGGGATTGAACCTGGGAGCATTTTACCTCTGGGCTATATCCCAAGGCCTATTTTTATTTTATTTTATTTTTATTTTTATGCAGCTGAGTCTTGAATGCAGGGGCATTCTACCTCCAGCTACATTCCCCAGCCATATTTTTTGTTTTTATTTGAAACAGGGCCTCACTGGGTTGATGAGAGTCTCACTACTTGATGAGGCTGCCCTTAAATCTCCAGTCCTGTCTCAGCCTCCTAAATACTGGGAATACAGGCGTGTAACACCACACCTGCTTATTTTTTATTTTGGAAACAGGGTCTCATTAAGTGTTGATGTGGCCTCAAACATGCGATCATTTTGTCACAGCCTTAAGTGTGTCCAGCTGCTTTACTTTTCTTTTTAATAAATTATGTAGTATACATAAAAACATAATTTTAAACCTTAAACTAAACATGTCTTTTAGCTGATACAGAAAGATTGTACCTAATAATGGAGTAACCTGATGTTTCAATGCACATATACATTCTGTGATGTTTAGGTCAGGTTAAGCATATCTACTGCCATAAAGTATCCTTTTTTTTTTTTTAATTTTTTTTTGGTGGTACTGGGGGTGGAATCCAGAGGCTTTCTACCTCCGGGCTATACTCCCAGACCTTTTTTATATTTTATTTGGGAATAGCGTCTCACTAAGTTGCTGAAAGCCTCACTAAGTAGCTGAGGCTGGCTTCTAACCCGTGCGATCCTCCTGTCTCAGCCTCCCAAGCGCGGGAATTACAAGTATACACCACCACCCAGCTGTGTTATTTTCTTGATCATAATTTTTTTTAAGGTTCACCCTATTTATCAGTTTACTCTTTTCAACCCCTTTTATATTTCCTTTGCCTCTGCTGGTTAAGTCCAACATGATTTTTCATCTGAACTCTTTGAGCAACTCTTAAGCTTCACTCCATTATTCAGTCCCTTCTCTTTGTGCTGTCAGAATTGAATGTCTAAGGCGCAGATCAGATCAGGCAAGGAATCTGAGGCAGGAGAATCACAAGTTGAGGCTGACCTGGGCAGGTTGGCTCCAAAAAAATAAATAAATAAAAGAAATAAAAAAGGGTTGAGGATGTAGCTCAGTGCTACTACTGAATGCTTGCTTAGCATGTGAGGTCTTGGGTACGATATCCTGTACTGTGCACACCCCTCATCCGTCCCCCCATACATAATTCAGGCACAAACAAATACACAGACCATGTCACGCTGTGTTAAAGAATGTCTGGGAAATCCAGGAGCACATGTTTGTAATCCTAGTACTTGGGAGGCTGAGACAGGAGAGGATTGCTGATTAGAGGACAGCCTCAGCAAGTAGTGAGACTCCATCAACCTAGCAAGACCCTGTTTGAAAGTAAAAATAGGGCTGGGGGTTTAATTTGGAGGTAAAATGCCTCTGGGTTCATTCCCTAGTAACACACACACATGCACGCACTTTCTGCCTTTTTGTGTGTGTGTGTGTGTGTGTGTGGTACTGGAGATGGACTAAGGGGCATTCTACCTCAGAGTTACACCCTTAGCCCAATTTTTAAAATTCTTTTTGGTGGTACTGGGGTTCCTGGAAACCCTAGACTCCGGGCTACACTCCCAGACACCTATTTTTTATATTTTTATTTGGAAACAGGGTCTCTTAAGCCAGCACAGCTGGCTTCGAACCTGCGCGATCCTCTTGTCTCCGCCTCCCAAGCGTGGGGATTACAAGCGTGCGCCGCCACGCCCGGCATTAATTCTTTATTTTGAAACCGGGTCTCACTGAGTTGTAAAGGGTAGCTGAAGCTGTCCACAAACCACACTCCGCCTGTCTCAGTCCCCCAAATGCTGGGATTACAAGTGCACGCCACCACGCCTGCCTCGATTTCTGGTGTTTGTTGGATAAAACTCATGGCATAGCGTATGGAGGTTTTCATCTGGTCGTTAGGGGATTCTCTAGTCTCATCTGTTCAGTCCAACATTATGGTGCCTCAGCGGGACCCACCTTGTTCCTGATAACCTGTACTGTTCTCTGCGAGATGCATGGCTTAAACTTATTGTAGCTACTGCTGTGCTTTCTACAATTTGGGGGTAGAAGGGACTGGGGATTGAGCCCAGGGCATTCTACCTCCAGTCTACATCCAGCTTTTTATTATTATTATTATTTTTTTTTTAAATTTGGAAACAGGGTCATGCTAGGTTGCTCAAGATGGTCTAGAATCTGCAGTCTTCTTCCTGTCTTAGCATCCCAAGTACTCCTCCCCACCTTTTAAAATCTACTAAGAGTAGCCTTTAAATCTAAATAGTTTTATCTCCTACAATCTTTTTCTTTTAACAGAATTACCAGCACATACTCTATCTTTAATATTTTTGAATTCTCAAAATGTTTTAATTGTTCTATGTTTATGTGCTTTATATCTTGGTCATATTTATCTCATTTTATGTTTATGTTTTTGTGTCCTATTTTTTATTTTTGGTACCCAGGGGCTTTTCCACATCCAGGCTACACTCCCAGACCTATTTTTTACACTTTATTTGGAAACAGGGTCTCACTAAGTTTCTGAGGGCCTCACTCAGTAGCCGAGGCTGGCTTCACTCCTGTTGGATCCTCCTGTCTCAGCCTCCCAAGCGTGGGGATTACAAGCGTGCGCCACCACGCCCGGCCTATTTTTGTGTTCTATATCTTAGTCATTTTTACCTCACTTTTATGAAACTTTAAAGAAAAAAAAAAGCCAAGTGTGGTGGCACACACTTGTAAGCCCAGTACTTGGGAGGCTGAGACAGAAGGATCCCAGATTCACAGCTATCCTCAGCTGGTTAGTGAGGCCCTCTGCAACTTAGTGAGACCCTGTTTCAAAATAATTTAAAAGGGGGGGGGGGCTGGGAGTGTAGTTCAGAAGTAGAATGCCTCTGGGTTCAATTCCCAGTACTGCAAACAAAATAAAACGAAACATGGAGAATAAACTTTAAATAGCTGTGGAGCAAAGTTGAAGTGTTTTGTGTTTCCTGAGGTTTGGTTTTGTGTGGGTGCCTTGGAACTAGGCAGTTTTTCTAAGAGAATACAGATTTAATCATCTTTCTTTTTTTTCTTTGCGGGTCTGGGGATGGAACCCAGGGGCATTCTACCTCTGAGCTACATCCACTGCCCTATTTTTTATTCTTTATTTTGAAACAGGATCTCACTGAGTTGCAGAGGGCCTCACTAAGTAGCTGAGGCTGGCTGTGAACCACGATCCTCCTGTCTCAGCCTCCCAAATGCTGGGATGACAGGGTGCCCCACCACGCCTGGCTCAGATTTAATAATCTTAATAAACTCTTAAGTTTATATTCTGTTTCATAGAATACATATTTAGAATGCTTATAATAATGGTGAAGTGCTGGGCAAGGTGGTATACACTTGTGATCCCAGTACTTGGGATCCCAGTACTGCTAAAACAGGAGGATCGTAGGTTCAAGGGGGTAACTTAGTGAGATCCTGTTTGAAAATATAAAATAGGGCTAGGGGTGTAGCTCAGAGGCAGAACATTCTGGGTTCATTTCCCCAGTGAAACACACACAGACACACAATGGAACAAATAATACATAAGAAAAGATTACAGCTTAGTGGGTTTTTCTTTTCTTTTTTCTTTCAGTACTGAGGAATGAACCCAGGGGTCTGGACCACTGAGCCTCCTGTCCCCAGCCCTTTCTTTTTTTGAAACAGTCTCTCTCGCTAAGTTGCTCAGGCTGTCTTCCAACTTGGCATCCTCCTGCCTCAGCCTCCTGAGCAGCTAGGACTAGGGGTGTATGCCACACGCCCAAGCCCAGATCACAGTTTAGTAGTTTTGTAGTCCATTGAATAGTAGTATATCATTGTTCTGGTTTCATTTTTCTATCTTGGTATGATTTTGTTCTTGTATTGTTTACACATTTTTCTTCCTTATTAGCCTATTAACCTATTAAGTGTGGAAAGTAGTTTGTTCTTTACTTACCTGTGTTTAACTCATAACCTAATAGGCTCTCAATAAATGTTACTGAATGTTCCTATATAGCCCTCCAGTGAGTTTCATATGTTCTTGGTAATATGTTTATGTGGGAATTAAACTATATTAGACAGTCTCGTTTTCAACATCGCAATTTGGTTCTTTGGTACAGGAACAGTTTGAATTTATTTGTCTTTGCTTTTCTTACTTTTACGATAACTCATAAGTAGTAGATAGAAAGCTCAAGAACTTAGATTAATTTTCACAGCAGAATATTCCTATTAATTTTTGTTTGTCATTGTACATTTAAATCCCCTTTAACTATTGCATTTATACTGTCACGACTATGCTAATTAAACAAATCTTTCTTTGATAAAGGAGGTAAAGTAATATTAACCAGTTATTCACATATGTCTGTGATAGGGTGAGGATAAGTAAATGCTAATTGATTTAGAGGTGAACATTCTTCCTCAAGAGGAAGAGCCTGCTCAGGAAGTCAGATTAGTTTGTAGGAAGCTGGATCTTTGGTCTTCACGCGAATCCTTTCATTTCCAAAAAGCTTTAAGTGGGTAGGAATCCAAGAGAGGTGAGTGATCTCTACCTGCTGCCGGCCAGTGTCATTGTAGGCTCACTGTGTAATGAGATTCACTAACGGGATGAGTTGTCAGTGCGAACAGCAGGATTCAAAACAGTTGATCTATACCGTTCTATGTCTGATTCCTTTTTAACCACGGCCCACTTGTTTTTCCTTACTTGGAGGAACAATGTGAAATATGCTTACAGAGTTTATGCTGTACAGTAAGTTGCCACAACCCCAGCACATAACACATGCTACTAGATTTTTCTCATAGTGCAAAATTGTGAATCACTGAGTCCAGGAAATTAAGGGGAAAGTGGGATCAGGGGAACCAGGTGCAGTGGTGGCTCCTGTAGTCCCAGCAGCTCGGTAGGTGGAGACAGGAGGATCACAAACGCCAGGCCAGCCTGGAACACTTAGCAGGGATGTAGGTCAGTTGTAGAGTGCCCGTTAGGTTCAGTCCCCAGTAAGGCTCTCAAAAAAAAACGTGCGTTAGGGTTTGGTCTAGGCCTTGAACATAGTAAAAGATCACAGAGGGTTGGGGTAAGTCCCCAGAGTTACCTAAAGGAAAGTAGAACTTAGAATCACTCCTTTGAATCACCAAGAAAAAAAAGGAAGAGGTTTTTTTTTTTTTGTACTGGGAATGAAACTCAAGGGCATTCTACTTCTGAGTTATACCCTGAGCCCTATTTTATTTCTTTATTTTAAAATAGGATCTCAGTAGGTTGCAGAGGACCTTATACATTTTTGGAGACTGGCCTTGAACCTGTGATCCTACTATCAGCCTCCCAAGTACTGGGTTTACAAGCTTGTGCCACCACCCAGCTTGGGAGAGATGTTTATTCATTATAGTTTCAAAGTGTAGAGTATAGTTATAACTTCTTAAGGAGCCTTTGAGGTGAGCCTGATAGCAGCACACATGATGAGATGGTTCAGAGCCGTGGGCAGCAGGGTGGTGATAAGCACACGTGGGAAAGAACTGGGCCAACACTGCAGAACCTTGCCAAGCGCTAGCATACGGAGATGGCCACATGTGGTGGGTGAGTCAGCCACTGGCGGAGAGAGATACTTTGAGTATGCATCTTAACTGCCGTGAAGCAAAATGACTTCACAAGGGGCTCATCAAACTGCAAGAGGAGAGAACCTAAAAAATTCCCTCTTTAGTGAGGGAAGTAGTATAAATAATGTGAGTTGTGTGAGCGTTTCTTTTAAATTAATTATAGAATAATGCCATCGATTATTTATTTAGAATACTACACATAAATTTGGAGCTTTAACCCTATGAATCCCCTCCCCAAGATATCTTAAATTCTTCTTATCTATCTATCATGGTGGCTTTTAGGAAGTGATGATGAAAAAATCAGAAATTAAAATGTGTCTTTTCTTTAGACAGAGATGACAGTTCTACACTAACAAAACAGGAGCTTAAGTTAATAGGTATGTACCAAATTCAAGCATGGCTGTGAAGGGTAATAATAGTAAATTAATCCTAAGGTCACCTGGAAACCTCATGTAAAACAGATCTGAAGTTATAAAAAAGAATGCCTGAAAGAATTTACCCATGATCCTGGGTGGTAGGTGGGATGAACTGTGTTATCATGTCTTTATTGAATACTTACTTGGATTTGTCATATTGCATTAAGACACAGTAGATGAGTTTTAGGATCACTAAAGTCACTGGGCACTGTGGTTCATGCCTGTGATCCCAGTGCTTGAGAGGCTGAGATGGGAAGCCAGCTATACAGCTTTAGCAACTTGGTGAGACCCAGTTTCAAAAAAAAGGGGCTGAGAGTATAGTTAGAGCACTCCTGAGTTCAATCCTCACTATCTCCCCTACCCCCCCAAAAAAAGCCAAACATGGTGGTGCACACCTGTAATCTCTATAAGTGGGAGCTGAGACAGGAGGATCACAGGTTTGAAACCAGCCTCAGAAACCTAGTGAGACTCGGCAACCTAGAAAAGCCCTGTTTCAAAACAACAACAACAAAAAGGGCCAGGGTTAGCTGGGCGTGGTGGCACATGCTTGTAATCTCAGCATTCGGGAGGCTGAGACCCGAGGATCACAGTTCACAGACAGCTTCAGCTACTTAGTGAGGCTCAGCTACTTAGTGAGGCCCTTTGCAACTCAGTGAGAGAGACCCTGTTTCAAAAATTTAAAAAAAGACTAAGAAGTAGGCTGGGAGCATATCTTAGAGATAACAGTGTTCCTGGGTTCCATTCCCAGTACCACCAAAGAAAAAATTTCCCCTCCTTCCCTCCCTCCCTCCCTCCCTCCCTCCCTCCCTCCCTCCCTCCCTCCCTCTCTTCTTTCTTTCTGTCTTTGTCTTTCTTTCTTTTTGTGATACTGGGGGTGGAACCCAAGGGCTTTTGTACTTCTGGGCTGTACTCCCAGACTTATTTTTATACTTTATTTGAAAACAGTGTCTCAGCCGGGCGTGGTGGTGCACGCCTGTAATCCCCACGCTTGGGAGGCTGAGACAGGAGGATCGCACAGGTTCGAAGCCAGCCTCAGCTACTTAGTGAGACCCTGTTTCCAAATAAAGTATAAAACAGGTCTGGGAGTATAGCCTGGAGGTAGAAAGCCCAGGGTTCCACCCCCAGTACCACCAAAAAAAAAAAAGAAAAGAAAAAAGAAAACAGAGTCACTGAATTGGTGAGAGCCTCACTCAGTACTTAAGGTGACTTCAATCCTCCTGTCTCGGCCTCCCAAGTACGGGGATTACAAGCGTGCGCCACCACGCCCGGCTTAAAGGCACTTTCTACATATGTGTCAAAAGAATGTGAGACCTTTAATAGACCACTCAGATTCTTCTAAATCAAGTGAAACTGACCATTTAAATTCTAAACTAGAGAATGAAATGTATTCTTCTTTTGCAATCTATTCCACCCTTTCTCTAAAGTCTTTCATTTCCCTTTTCAAGACCCCCCATTTGACAATTATAAAATTATATATGCAAAATCCTTGTTAGTTGCAAGTATATAGTAGAAATGGATCCTGCCTTTGGGAATAAACAATCTAAAAGGAAAAGAAATCTGTTTATTAATAGGAATTTCAGAGGATGTAGTTAACTTTTTTTTCCTTTCTTTTTTTCAGTACTGGGGATGAAACCCAGGGGCATTCAGCCTCCAAGCTACACCCCCAGCCTTCTTGAAACAGGGTCTCACTAAGTTCCAGAGGGCCTCACCAAGTAGCTGAGGCTGGCCCCGAACTGTTACTCTCTGGTCTCAGCCTCCCGAATGCTGGGATTACAAGCGTGCGCCACCACACTAGGTTAACTGTAATTTGTTTAATGATCTGCAGTACAAAGAGTTCAAAGTCAGAGAAAATTACTTCACACTGAAGGAATGCAATGTCCAGATAATGTAACATTTGACCTAATTCTTAAATAATGTGTAGAATTTAGATATTGGAGATAGGGATGATAACTAAACACCCAATCTCAGGTGTACAGTTTGCACAGCCTGTGGTACAGAATATAAGATTGCAAAGTGACAGTGATACCAATATTTGATATGAAATATTTGAAACAATAACAGCCTTAAGCTAGTAGGCCAAGAAGTCAAAAGTAGCTGGTGGTTGAGTAGGGACTAAAGATGCTTGTTCTTTAGGAAGATTCATTTGTCAGTTGCATATAGTAAGATGGAAAAGAGCTAATGCTGGAACAGAGAAACCGAACAGGTTTTTGTTATAGTCATATGTATTCAGGCCTAAGGAGAACTGGTTCTAGTTTTCTTTTTTTTTTTTTTTTTTTGCGGGTCTGGGGCTGGAACCCAGGGGCATTTGACCTCCGAGCTACACCCCCTGCCCTATTTTTTATTCTTTATTTTGAAACCGGGTCTCACTGAGTTGTGGAGGGCCTCACTAAGTAGCTGAGGCTGTCCGTGAACCGAGATCCTCCTGTCTCAGCCTCCCGAATGCTGGAATCACAAGCGTGCCCACCACGCCCGGCATGGTTCTAGTTTTCAATGAATTGAATGGCAGTAGCTGGGGAGGATTACTAGTAAAATAAGTAGCACACAAACACAATGAGTTTGGGCATGAAAGAGAATCGTAACAAGTTATATTAGAGGTAATAACTAAAACTCGATCTTGACTGAGAGAGGTTGCTTGAGGCTTATTTTAAAATAGGGAAGTCTTGCTGGGTGTGATGGTACACACCTATAAGGATCTAAGGTTTGAGGACAGTCTCAGCCAGTATTGAGACTCTCACAAACCTAGCAAGACTCTGTTTCAAAATAAAAATAAGCCAGGTATGTTGGCACACACTTGTAATCTCAGTACTTGGGAGGCTGAGATAGGATCCCAGTTTCACAGCCAGCCTCAGGTACTTATTGAGGGAGGCCCTCCTCAACTTAGTGAGGCCCTGTTTCAAAATAAAGAATAAAGCCAGGAGTGGTGGCGCACACTTGTAATCCCAGCATTTGGTAGGTTGAGACTGGAGGATCACAGACAGCCTCAGCTACTTAGGCCCTTTGCAACTCAGTGAGACCCTGCTTCAAAATAAAGAATAAAAAATAGGATTGGGATATAGCTTAGAGGTAGGATGTCCCTGGGTTCCATCCCCAGTACCGAAAAATTAAAATTAAATTTTTAAAAACCTAAAGAATAAAATAGGGCTGAGCGTGTACATTGGAGGTAGAATGCCCCTGGGTTAAATCCTCAGTGCCACAAAAGGGAAGGGAGGTCCTAATAGGTAGAAAGAAAAGCTCTAGAGGAACATGGGTATAAGGTTTAAGAGAGTTAGTCGGGCGTGGTGGTGCATGCTTGTAATCCCAGCATTTGGGAGGCTGAGACTGGAGGATTGCGGTTTGCGGACAGCCTCAGCTATTTAGTCAGGCCCTCCGCAACTTAGTGAGACCCTGCTTCAAAATAAAGAATAAAAAACAGGGCAAGGGGTGTAGCTTGGAGGTCAAATGCCTCTGGGTTCCATCCCCAGACTCACCAAATCACCCGGGCGTGGTGGTGCACGCTTGTTATCCCCGCCCTTAGGAGGCTGAAACAGGAGGACCACACAGGCTTGAGGCCAGCCTCTGCTACTTAGTGAGGATCTCAGCAACTTAGTGAGACCCTGTTTCCAAATAAAAAATATAAAATAGGTCTGGGAGTATAGCCCATAGGTAAAAAGCCTCTGGGTTCCACCCCAAGTACCACACATACACACAAAAGCTCTAGTTACAGACCATGTCTCTAGGCTGTTCCTATAGATGGTTGATGGTACTTGTTTGATACTCAGATACTCAGAGGATTTCCTTCCTCTCCCTTCCTTGTACTGAGGTTCAAACCCAGGGTCATTCTACCTTCAAGCTACACTTCCAACTCTATTTTTTATTCTTTATTTTAAAACAAGATCTTACTAAGTTGCTGGGGTCTCACTAAGTTACTACGGACTGCCAGGAACATGCGATCCTCTTGTCTCAGCCTCCCATGTACTGGGATTACAAGTGTACACTGCCATGCCCAGCTAGAGGATTGTTTTCTTTCAGGACTTCTGGGTATATGTATAAACCCATTCCTGACAGTGCAATGTATACATAATGAAAGCAAAGTATTTGGGATTCTGCTTTTGGAATTTTTCCATTATGCTTGTCATATTAGGAACAAGTAAAAGTTTTCATTTTTTAAAAGCTCGTATTGAAAGCTATTTCTAATTTAGGAAACCAAAAATCTCTTATCTATGTTAGCAATAATAGAAAATCTCATTTTCCATACAGCTTTGTCCTGAAGGAACTATAGATAGAAAGCAAATCAGTTTAATAAACATAATAGGAGACACAAGAAGCAGTAAGTGTAATTTGAAACAATATTAAAAGAAGTAGGAATCTTGGCTGTTAAAAACAATAATAAGTAAAGAAAACAAGTAGAATATATAATATAATGAGTAAAACTGAGAACAAAATAACCAGTGGGCAAATCACGTAAAGGAAATCCCGGAAAGAGGGAAAAGGCAAATATTAGAGATAGTAGATTGAGCCAGGCATGATGGCACATGGCTTCAAGGCCAACTTAGAGACCCTGTTTCAAAGCTCAGAGGGAAAACACACCTGGCTTTAGATAGTAGTATCAAGAACAGACAAAAAAAAGACCTTAGATTGAGTAGTCTGTAGACTGCCAAAGAAATAAGACCAAAGGGGGAAAAAAATTCACCTAGATGCATTGTAGGAAAATTTAAAATATTTAAAACAATTTTTTTTTTTTTTTGGTAGTACTGTGGTTCCTGGAAGCCCTTTTACCTCCAGGCCACACTCCCAGACCTATTTCATACTTTTATTTTTGGAAGCAGGGTCTCTTAAGCCAGCTACTGGCTTCGAACCTGCGTGATCCTCCTGTCTCCGCCTCCCAAGCGCGGGGATTATGCGTGCGCCACCGCCCGGCCAGGACAGAAGTCTCAAGCTTTGGATTGCTACTATTGAACTGCTTCTTCAGGAGAGAGGTCTGAAAAGGAGCTCATAGGCAGCAAAGCCGATCATACGGAAATAGACGTGTGAAAAGGTTATCTTTAGAGACACAGTTATTATAACAAAAAACAGGAAATACTGGGAATGTAAAGATTATGCTGATGTCCTAAAGTTTCTCCTGAATTGCATTTATCAAGTGATGTTCAGGAAGCTTGTCTAGCAACTTGGAAATGTCTCTGTGATGTATTAGTTTCCGTCACTGTAACAAAGGAGGAAAGGCCTCTTTGGTTTGGTTTTGGAGGTTCCACTCTGCGACTGGTTGCTTTCTTTGCTTTTAGACCTGTGGTGCGACAGCACATCGTGTGAGGACATGTGGAGAGCGAACTTGGCTACCTCATGTCCTGGAAGCCAGAGAGATGAGGAGGGAAGCGCCTGGGGTTCCACTTTTTCTTTGAAGAGCGCACCTCTGGCAGGGTGTGGTGGTGCACACCTGTAATCCTGGTGCTTGAGAGGCTAAGACAGGAGGACTCCAGGTTCCAGGCCTTGGCAAATTAGTGAGACTCAGTAATCTAGTGAGAGCCTGTTTCAAAATGAATAAATAAAAAGGGCTGGGGATATAATTCAGAGGAAAGAATGCTGGTGGGTTCAATCCTCCAGTACCATGCACACACCAAAAAATCACACCTCCAGTGACCTAAAAGATTTCCTATGAGGCTCCAACTCTTTTACTACTTGCCCAATACTGCTTCCCTGGGGAGCAGGCTTCTAACCCTTGGGCTTTTGGGGGCATTGAAGAGCCAAAATGTAGCAGGCACCAAACCCGGAACAGGGTGTGTGGTGTGGTGTGGTGTGGTGTGGTGGTGGTGGTGGTGGTGGTGGTGGTGGTGGTGGTGGTGGTGATTGAACCCAGAGGCATTCTACCTCTGAGCTATACTTCCAGTCTTTTTTTTTTTTTTTTTTTTTTTTTTTTTGCGGGTCTGGGGATGGAACTTCGAGCTACATCCCCTGCCCTATTTTTTTATTCTTTATTTTGAAACAGGATCTCATTGAGTTGCAGAGGGCCTCAAAAATATCAGGGCTGTCATTGAACCACAATCCTCCAGTCTTAGCCTCCCAATGCTGGGATCACAAGCGTGTGTGCCACCACGCCAGTTTTTTTTTTTTTTTTTTAAACAGGGTCTCACAGAGCTGATGAGAGTTTCACTACCTGCTGAGGCTGTTCTAGTAACCTGGAATCCTCTTGTCTCAGCCTCCCAAGTACTGGGATTACAAGCATGCCCTACCATGCCCAGCCCATTTGTTTCTTTAAAACACTAGAAAAAAAATCACTGTGAAATATTTCTTGATGCTTCCCACTTGGATTTATGATTGTTACTAATTTTGACATGTCTCATCATCTTAATAAGTTGAAGTGTTCTCTTCTGCATTAACCTGACTACCCATATTTTTAGCTTTTTTTTTTTTTTAAGAGGTTCTTTTATTTTGTCTTTTGGAACCTGGATCGAACCCAGAGTCCCATACCTGCAAAGCACTGAGCTACATCCCGGCCCCGACTGCCCATATTTTTATACTTCATCTGAGCTAAGTATTTATAGAGAAAAAAAGTCATACCATGTAGTATAAAATTCATAACATTACATATTCATGGTAGCATTAGCTGACGTTTAAATTACCTTGCAATAATCATCCATTTCTGCATACCTGCTGAAGTCACCACCCATCTTGAGGCGCTTACAGCCCAGGGCCATCCTCCACCCACTCTCTGGGTTTCCCTCAAAGCCGCCTTCTCACAGAGCACCTTGTTACGTTGGTGTCCTCTTGACTCGTCCCCGTCCCTGTCTAGTCATACGCTGGCATCTCTCCTCTTGAAGGCAGTAGAGCCAAAACACCGTACCCCAAAAAACTTAACTCTAAATTTATTTTTATTCCTGTGCTTCTGTTTCTGCACTCAGTCCTCAAATTTTTACCACAGCTCACTCAAATATTTAAGACTCTTTTTTTGTTTTTGTGACATGACTTGATTTGATTCTTCTTAACTCTTTTGCTCTCTGATAGAATTCATATGTCTCATCACTTCTGGACACAATCTTAGCCATTATATTTATAAGTTGCTTTTTCTCTTTTTCAGCTTATCTCAAACGTTTTTGTTAGGCTTGTTTGGACTTCGTTTCTGTCCTCATGTTTCTTAACCTGTCTTTTATAGCTTCCATTTCTATATTTTTAAAACTAGCTAATTTCTTTAAATAGCTTATTATTGCAAATAATCTCTTTAGCCCACCCCCAAACAAAATTGGAAACTGGGTCTCTAGGTTGCTGAGGCTACCCTCAGAACTGCAGTCCTCCTGCCTCAGACTTCCAGATTATAAGCTTATGGCACCATGCCCAGCTTTATATGTTTGTTTTAATGGTTTCCTTCCTAATGTTTTAAGTTTCTAGAGAGCTTACCTTTCCTGTTTCCCAGTAGCTAATCAGTATTTACTTGCTAGATGGGTGGCGGGATGCCGGAATGGATAAACAGGTAAATGGGTATGAATCAGCATATCCTCATTCTGCATCTTTATTCTGTTCTCCATCCTGGGCAGTTGCATTTGAGAACATTTTCCTAGATCTGTGCATTGTGGGATTCACTTCTGTTTAACTCGAATGTCACTTTGATTTGAGTTAAAATAGTATATGACTTGTAAAAGATGAAAACAGAATGAAGTAGAAAGTAGATACAAACACAATAATCTATTTAAAGAAAGATCCAGAGGTCTTAGTAAACTGTTTATGCTCTCTCAGTCATACTTGAGATGTTGAGGAAAATTAACAATCCTTATTTTAAAATAAAATTAGATGCCAGGCGAGGTGTTTCATTCACACTTGTAATCCCAGCATTGGGAGGCTGAGACAGGAGGATCGCGGTTCATGGAAAGCCTCAGCTACTACTACCCTGGAAACAAGGTCTCGCTAAGTTGCTGAGAGCCTCACTAAAAAGCTGAGACTGGCTGTGTGATCCTCCTTTCTCAGCCTCCCAAGGGCTGAGATTACAAGTGTGTGCCACCACGCCTGGTTAACTATTTGCTCTTTTAAAACTGGCAAACATAGTTGTCTCGTTGTGCTATAGCATGGTTACCTGCACTTAGAAACCAAATACTGTCAGGTGCTATTATTTTAGTGAAGGTTACCACCACTCCCTCTTACTGATGCTCGAGTCACTCTGGTTTTGCTCATGGTTATTTTTCAGGTCTCTTTGGTCACTGGGTGTATGAATTTTGCTTTAGTTAAATCTCAGTTTTTATAAACATCAGTTCTATTGCAGCAGCCCTTTATAGTTTTCTTTGAAGCCCACTGGCAGTGGTGTATGCTTTGCTTCATCAACAGTCTGTTCACAATAAGCTTCTGCTTAAAGTCCTTGAGCAACTTTCCATTATCTCTGGCCTTTTCCTTTCTACCTCCAAGCTACACCCCCTTGTTTTGTTTTGAAACAGGGTCTCACTGAGTTGCTCAGGGTGCTCTTGAACCTGAGATCTTCCTTTACAGGGTTTTTAGAATAATGTCCATCAGCCGGATATAGTGGTGCACACTTGTAATCCCAGTACTTGGGAGGCTGAGACAGGAGGATCACCAGTTCATGGCCAGCCTCAGGAATTTGGTGAGGCCCTCTACAATGTGTTGAGACCGTTTCCCTCTCTTCTGTGAGTACTGGGTTATAGTAGGGTTTCTCAGGCTCCACAATCTTGATACTTGAGCTAGGTCTGTTTTGTTTGGGTATTGTCCTTTGCGGCATCCTTGGCCTCTACCCAGGAAATAGTGGTAGTAATCCCCAGTTTTGATAACCCAATGTTTTCAGACATTGTCACATGTCCGGGGGAGGGGGCAGGAGCAGCTTTGGTTGAGCAGTACTGGTTTGTAAATGTCGTCCTCTCTTCTTTCATTCCCAGAGAGCCTCTCTTCTCTATGATCTTCTCATTTTCAGCATAAATGGGTAATTTGTCCATTAAAAAGCCAAACTCAAAACACTTTTTCCCAGTAGCTGTTTGTTTCTTTTTAGCATAGTTTTCTCTCACCTCCCTCTTTTGTCTCCTGTTTCCTGAAGTGAATGATATGCGTACCAAGGTCCAAGTCATTTCCACGCCTTAGGTCTCTCTCTTCATTCTCCCTGCCCCTGTGCACACATCGCAGACAGTCATAGGTTGTGCTTGCTCTAGCTCCTGGGTGTCTCTGGAACGCATCTTGATTCTGTATTCTCGTGGCTCTGTCACAGGAAGGTCATCAGCCTCCTTTTTGCTCTCTGAATTTCAAATCTAGGCCTGTTGTACTTTTATTTCTACATCATAGTGTGTGTGTGTGTGTGTGTGTGTGTGTGTGTGTGTTACAGGCGCCACTACGCCCAGCCTACATTATAGGTTTTTTATTTTATTTTATTTTATTTATTTTTTTTTTAATTTTATTTTATTGGTGCACTGTATTCATACATCATAGTGGGATACAAACTTTTGTAGACATACATGCACACATCGCCCAGTCAGTCCCCACCCGATCCCCACCCCATTCTCTCCCCATCCCTCCCTCCCATGCTTGGCTTAGTGGTTGACATCTAGTATTATAGCAATTTATCCAAAATTAAATATGATAATCTCACATAACAGTTTCATTTGTCTGATACCAAGCTTTTGATGACTTAAAGATAACATTTCAATATTTCTTTTTGCTTTCTTTCTTACCAGAGAATATTTTTTTCTTTTTTTTAGGTGAAGCTATCATACATTTATTTATTTTTCAGAAAAAAATCTATCCTGATATGGAATATGGACTCTAGATACCCAAAACAATCTCGAAGCAAAAACAAAGCTAGAAGATGTATATTTTCTGATTTCAAACCATATAAAGCTACAATAATTGAAACAGTGTAGTACTGTTCTAAAGGCAGATATATAGACCATTGGAGTTAAATACAAGCCTAGAGCTAACTTCTTCCCTATATTGTCAAGTTATTTTTGACAAAGTTTCCACGAAGATTTGGTGGTGGAAATAATAATCTTTTAACTAAATATTGTTGAAAAATAATAATTACATGGAAAAGAATAAAATTGGACCCTTACCTAATCCTACATACAAGTATTAACTCAAACTAGATAAAAGACCTAAATATAAATCTTAAAGACTATAAACTTTTAGGAGAAAATCTGGGTCATAAAACCTCACAACATTGAAATTGGCAGTGATTTCTTGGATATGATTTCAATGGCACAGGCAACAGAAGAATATACAAACTCCCTAAAAAATAAAAGAAAATATTGTATATCCAAAGACAATGTAAACAGAGTTAAAAGTTACTAATAGAATTGGATAAAATATTTCCAAATGCTATATCTGAAGGTATATTAATATTCCAACTAGAAATCCTAAAAATTAACAACAATAAAGGCAAACAATACAATTTAGAGATAGGTAAAAGACTAACATAAATAATGAATCTCCACAGATAACCAATCTTAGTTGTCTGTTGGATGGAAACTCTTGTTTCTCTGGTTCTGGTGAGTGTTACCTATTTCTTCTTTGTAGTTAATCTCTTTGAGTATTTTCTCTAGCGCTGGTTTTGAAGACATAAATTCCTTCAGTTTCTGTTTGTCATGGAAGCTTCTTATTTCTCCATCTAATTTGATAGAAAGTTTTGCTGGATAGGAAATTTTTGGCTGGAAGTTGTTTTCTTTCAGAGTTTGGAATATGTTACTCCAAGCCCTTCTGGCTCTCATGACTTGGTTTGGGAAGTCTGGAGTGATTCTAATTGGTTTGCCTCTGAATGTCACTTGGCCCTTTGTTTTTGTTGCCTTTAAGATTCTCTGCTTGGCTTCCACATTGGTCATTTTGACAATTATATGGCGTGGGGATCCTCTTCTCGGATCCTGTCTAAAGGGAGTTCTATAAGTTTCCTGGATCTGTGTATCAACCTCTTGCTCTATATTTGGAAAATTTTCTGCTATTACTTCCTTGAAGAGATTGTTGATCCCTTTGGTATCACTTTCTTTTCCCTCCTCTATTCCAATTATTCTTAGGTTAGCTCTCTTAAGATGGGCCCATATTTCTTCAATGTCAGATTCCTGCTGTTGGATATCTTTTTCTAGATTAGAAACTATGCATTCATTTTTGGATTGCTCATCTTCTAAGAGCGAGATTCTGTTCTCCATGTGGTCTAATCGGTTGTTTGTGCTTTGAATTGAGGCCTTTACTTCATTAATTGCATCCTTTATCTCTTTTTGGCTCTCTCTGAGTTCTTTTCGAAGCACCTCTATTATTTCTACAGTTATTTTCCTGATTTGATCTTCTAGAAATCTCTGATTTTCTGTTTTATCAGGTTCTGATGTTGTGGGGTTGTGCACATTCATTACTTCAGTGTTATTCCTCTTTCCCATGATTTCGGAGGTTTGTGCCTTCTCTGGGTTCTTCCCTTGGGTCACTATGGCTTCACTTAAGGTGCTCTGGATCTCGAGTCTGTATTATCTCAGACCCTACTACTCCTTTACTGGGTTGTATCACAGAGTCTCCGACCCAGGGAGTCGATAGAGGCTGCTTTAAACTATGGGGGGTGCCAGGTTGCACGCTCTCCTATGGTGTGATATCTCTGCCACCACCACTCCCTCACTGGGTCAAGTCCCAGGAGGCACAATACTGGGATTTCTCCTCTGTGGCCCGCAATTTGACTCACTGTTCTTGAGTACGTAGATGTAGCTGTACTGGACTCGGTGAATTCACTGCTGCTGCCGCCGCCGGTGGCAATATGGCGCCTCTGCCACGCCCTCGGCCGTGAGGCTGGCGTATTTTTTCTTCTCTGGTTTTGATTTCCACTCTGAATCCCTGCAGCGTGTGCTGAGCTCAGCCACTGGGAGCTTTAAATGCTGTCTGCGCCGAAAGATCCCGCCTGGCTGTTCCGCAGCGGCTCACCTCGGCTTGCTGTAGCCGTCCGCTGAGTTCGCCGCTGCCGCCGGCAGTATGGCGCGCTGCTGCCGCGTCCTCGGGCGCGTGTGTCTCCTCTGTGGCCCTGAGCTCTGTTCTCAGTCTGCTTTCTCTCTGGAGCCTGGTGGTTTTTTTGTTTTTCTGGTGATGGTGTTTTCTGGCTATGAAAGGCGCTCTTTGTGGTAATGGAGATTGGTTGTTAGCGGGACTCTTAAGCCCCGCTTTTCCCATTATAGGTTTTTTAGAACAAGGTTCTGGCATCTGAGCGTATGCATTTTGAAAGGCTTACTAAGTGATTATTATACAGCTATTAATTGCTTCATTGTATTACAGAAACCTTTCATTAGTTTTAAGAACCTCATGTAAACCCTTATTTTTAATTTATTTTTAACAAAACTGGTGTGACTTTTTTTTTTTTTGGTCTTTTTTTGTCATCAAAGCTGTTTTGTCAAATGAAAAGTCATGTAGGGTCTTAGGACAAATATTATGAAAAAAATCAGTGTTTTATACTACTGCAATTTTAATACCAACAATAAGGTTTATAATTAGGGGAGGGATGCGGAAGAAATAAAAGTGTTCTGACTTTGATTAATCTTGTGTGTCTGTGACGTTTACTGCCAAGTGTTTAAGTATTTTAACAAACATTCTTTCCTTGCAGGTATTTATAACAGCAGCGATGTAGCAGTATCATTTCCAAACGCAGTGTCTGGCTCAGGATCGAGCACGCCTGTCTCCAGCTCTCATTTACCTCAGCAGTCTTCTGGGCATTTGCAACAAGGGGGAGCTCTGTCCCCCTCAGCTGCACCGCCAGTGACCCCTGCTGCTGTTACCACTCAGGTACATGTTACATGCTGTGATGGTTCATGGGCTAAGGAGGGTCAAATAATAGAGCTATAGGGCTTTATCAAACATCTCGATTTGTATTAACATAGTAGTGAAAACAATGGACATTTTTACATGACCTCCACGAGAAAGGACAAATAAGCATGGGGGTACCACCTGATTCTTTTCAATTTCTGATTTTGTCCTAATAATGTAAAATAGTCATTTTACGTTAGCTTCTAATCTTTAAAAACACAGGACTCAGCCAGGCATGGTGGCGCACGCTTCTCATCCCAGCATTCGGGAGACAGACCCGAGGATTGAGGTTCACAGACAGCCTCAGCTTCTTGCGAGGCCTTTCGCAACCAGGGAGACCCTGTTTTGAAAATAAAAAGACTAAAAAGAAGGGCTGGGGGTGTAGCTCGGAGGTACAATGCCCCCCTGGGTTTCATCCCCAGTACCAGGGGAAAAAAAAAACCAACTCACTAGCATGGTGGCACATGCTTGTAATCCTAGTACTTGGAAGCTGAGACAGGAGGATAGCAGGTTCTCAGCCAGCCTCAGCTATTTAGTAAGAACCTCTGTAATTTAGTGACACCTGTTTCAAAATAAAAGTTAAAATAGAGCTTAGATGAAGAATGTCCCTTTGACTTCTTTGATTTTGTTTTTTTTTTTAAGATTTAAAATAACAAAAATAATATATAAAATTTTATTTTCTAAGAAAATAAAAATGGGAGCCAGGCATGGTAATGCACACTTGTAATCCCAATTCAGGAGCCTGAGACAGGAGGGTCACGGTTCATGGACAGCCTCAGCTACTTAGTGAGGCCCTTTGCAACTCAGTGAGACCTGTTTTCAAAATAAAGAATAAGAAATAGGGTTGGGGGTGCAATAGGGCTGGTGTAGCTCAGAGGTAGAGTGCCCCTGGGTTCAATCTCCGGTGCCACAAAAAATGAAAAGAAAAGAAAATGGCCAGAACGATGTAGCTAAATGTAGAGTAACCCTAGGTTAAATCCCTTGAACTACCAAAAAAAAGCAAAAACAGTGAATGATCCCTTGAAGCCCTGCGTGGCTTTCCTCCTACTGGAGGTAACATGTGCTTGTGAATGCTGTGAACGGTGATGCGTGTGCAGGTCTTCACATTTGTTGATCTTGTTTGCCTCATATTCCATCCTCCTGTTTGATAGATGACCTTGCCTGTAGAAATGTTATAAAATCAAGAGTCAAAAGAAGAAAATTGAGGCCGGGCGTGGTGGTGCACGTTTGTAATCCCCGCGCTTGGGAGGCGGAGACAGGAGGATCACGCTGGTTCGAAGCCTGCCACGTGCTCTGGCTTAAGAGATCCTGTTTCCAAATAAAAATATAAAATAGGTCTGGGAGTGTAGCCCAGAGGTAGAAGGGTGTCCAGGAACCCCGGTACCACCAAAAAAAAAAAAAAAAAAAAAAAAAAAGAAGAAGAAAATTTAGTTTTAAGTTTAATAAACAGGATGTTATATACACAGACATCTACTTCTCCAAAGAAGATAATAATTTAAGATTATTAAAGTACCTATTTCCCCCTTTCCCTCAAACTTGAGATCCTCGGCTGCCTGAGTAGCTGGGGTCACAGGCATGCATCACTAACCCTGTATGTAGTTTTTTACCAGTTTGAATTCTTTATGGTTTTTGGTTTTTTGTTTTGGTGGTACTGGGAGTGGAACCCCTCCAGGCTATACTCCCAGACCTATTTACACTTTATTTGGAAACAGGGCTCCACTAGGTTGCTGAGAGCCTCACTAAGTAGCTGAGGCTGGCTTCGATCCTGTGCGATCCTCCTGTCTCAGCCTCCCAACGCAGAGATTGCAAACATGCACCCCCACGCCCGGCTCTGAATGCTTTATGATTTTACATTTGTTTATCCAGAGCTCTAGTAGGAAGTATTCTAGCATTTCAAGGGCATTGTACAAGAGACTGTAGTTGTAGATGTAAATGTTGAATTATGAACAGCTAGTTGAGGTGTTGATAAGAGACTGTGAACTTGAGCTTCCCTGTTTGTTGTGTTTGCAGGGGCTGTGTAATACAGAGTTCTTCAGTGTTATTAATGCATGTGAGGGAGTGACCGATGCGGTGTCGTCACCTGTGTATTTAGCTGAGTGTTAGAATGGACACCAGGCAGCGCAGCACAGAAAGCTAAGACAGGGTGAGCAGCACCATCTCTGCAGGTGCAGCCGGCCTGGATAGGGATTGGCTGCTTTTGCTTTAGCTTGTTTCAGTTGAACAATATGGTAGCTGTAATGATAGCGTTTGGGACTAGAGAGGGGAAGGATAAATGAAAGAATGGTTCTCTTAAGTACTTTTATCTCTTTTATTTATTTATTTTTTCAGTACTGGGAATGGAACCCAAGGGCATTCTACCGCCGAGCTACACCCCCAGTCCTATTTTTTAAGCCTTTATATTTTTTGAAAGAGGGCCTAACAGAGTTGTGAGGGCCTCAGCTAAGTAGCTGAAGTTGTCTGCGAACCGCAATCCTCCAGTCTCCACCTTCCGAATGCTGGGATTACAAGCATGTGCCACCACACCGGACAGTTTAATCTCTTTTAAATAAGTGTAACCATATGCTTGTGATAGCTCAATAGGACCAAATCTCACAAGAACATTTTCATTTCTGTCTTTACATATAAAGTCTGTTTTAATTATTCTGGTTAATTCCCAGCTGAACTAAGCAAAACTCATTTCATTCATTCTGTTTATGAGACTGGGGTCTGAAATCAGGAAGAGATGGAATGGGAAGTGGTCCTGAAGAAAAATAAACAGCTAGAGGGGAAAATCCCATTTAGCATGGAATTCAACTGAAGAACAAAGGAATCATGATTGCAAGTAATCCAGGATTCCATTCAATTACAATCTTTGCTTTTTATCCCCCTCGGTGTTTCAAGTGAGACGGGTCCCTTATATATAGGACTGTCCAGTTAGAGTCGCATGTTGCATCTGTGCTCCTCTCTGCAGTAAATGTTTTCTGCCTTGAAGCTGGAGCTTGTTTAGCTTGGCTTATCTGCTGCTGCTGTAGCAACCATCAGTCTCCAGGCAACTGAGGCACATTGACCTCTCAGTTGAACTGAGTGCACAACTACTTCAGTTTAGCTGCCACAGACAACAGGAGTGGTGTTGAATGTGGAAAATGTGAAATTTTCTAGGCAGTGTGCAAGAGAAAAGATAAAAATATTTTGGTGGAATTAATAGGACTCTTAAAATTTGCAATTGAATCTCCCCCCATGACAAAGTTTTTTTCTGTTTAATATATGACCTTTTCTTCAAACAATTCATTCTATTTAATCATATCTTAGCTTTTTTGTGTAAGTATGCAAAACAGATAGCTGATTTAAAATGAAGAAAGCAACATAAGAAAAAGAAATGCAAATTACAAATATTTAAAACATAGTTTTAAGCTGGGCATGGTGGCCACGCTTGTGATCCCGCGCTTGGGAGGCGGAGACAGGAGGATCGCACAGGTTCCAAGCCAGCCACGCTGGCTTAAGAGACCCTGTTTCCAAATTTTAAAAAATATATAAAAATAGGTCTGGGAGTATAGCCCGGAGGTAGAAGGGTTTCCAGGAACCCCAGTACCACCAAAAAGAAAAAGAAAAGAAAAACATAGTTCTAGAAGTCTTGTCATAATTATTAAGTAAACCTTCACACTAGGCAAGCACATACTTTAAAAAATATGAATGGAGAAAAGAAATTTAAAATTTAATTAGTGTTTTGCCAACCATTCCCCCTCAAAGAAATAATTGTAGGGACTGGATTGTGGCTAGCAGGTTAAAAGTCCAATGGCGATTCTTTTATTTTTTAATCTTTGTTTTAAAGTAATATAGAAAGACAGCTTAATTGGCTTAATTTCATAGAAAGTGGAGAGGGGAGTAAAATCAGGAAGGACTAAATGGAAATTAAAAACTGAAATAACTTGGTTTGAGGGGTTTTTTTGTGTGTGTATGTGGAACTGGGGATTGAGCTCAGGGGTACTCTGAGCTATGCCCCCATTCCTATTTTTTATTCATTAATTTGAAACAGGGTCTCACTAAGTTGTGGAGGGCCTCCCTAAGTAGCTGAAGCCAACCTTGAACCTGTGATCCTCCTGTCAGCCTCCAAAGTACTGGAATTACAAGCATGTACCACCACATCTGGCTGATTTGAGTTTTTAATGGGGGAAAAATGAGGTACTTGTAAAATCTTGGGGAGGAAGGAAGTCTGATGACTAGCAGCTCATGTTTGGAAAAATCTTTAAAAAAAAAAAACCACCAATTTTACATTTTCAAGATTGAAATTTTTTGTTATTTGATAATATTGTACTTGTTTTTAGAATTATTTCACAGATAGTTGTTTCACATTTAATTAACTTGTAGAAAACCCACATTCCTTTGTACTAGGATAAATTGATAATCTTGTTACAATTTCAGTTCCCTTACATTATTTTATAATATATGTGTGTGTGTGCGTGGATATATATGTATATGTGCCCCTATCTGTCTGTCTGTCTGTATATGTATATGTGTATGTGTATGTATATATATATTTTTTTTTCCAGTACTGGGGACGGAACCCAAGAGGCATTGTACCTTCGAGCTACACCCCCAACCCTAATTTTTATTCTTTAAACAGGGTCTCACTGAGTTGTGAAGGGCCTTGCTAAGTAGCTGAGGCTGTCCTTGAACCACATCCTCGTGTCTCAGCCTCCTGGATGCTGGGATTACAAGTGTGCACCACCGTGCTTGGCTCCCTTACATTTCTGAAAGATGGAATTGGGCTGGAAGCAGGGTGTGTAAGAAAAGAATTTTTTTTTTTCCGGGTCTGGGGATGGAACCCAGGGGCATCCAAGCTACACCCCCTGCCCTATTTTATATTCTTTATTTTGAAACCGGGTCTCACTGAGTTGCAGAGGGCCTCACTAAGTAGCTGGGGCTGTCTGCGAACCATGATCCTCCAGTCTCAGCCTCCTGAATGCTGGGATTACAAGCGTGTGCCACCACGCCTGGCTCCAGAAAAGAAAATTTTACAGAAACACTTTTTAGTAAAAATAGTATGTATTGTTTTGTTAAAACATCCAGGCATGATTTGCACACCTATAATCCCCAGTACTTGGACGGCTGAGACAGGAGGATTACAGGTTCAAGGGTTTCCAGGAACCCCAGTACCACCAAAAATAAAAAATAAAAAAGGACTAGCCTTAGTAACTTAATATAGAGGCTCTCAGCAATCTAATGAGACCCTGTTTCAAATAAAAAAATTTTAAAAATGGCTGTGGGTATGGCTGAGAGGTAGAATACCCCTGGGTTCAATCTCTAGTACCAAACCAAACAAAACAAAACAAAACAAAAAACCTCATATAATTCCATGTTAATATATTAATGTTAGCCAACCTGAGTTCAGCTGTGGATCAAGTTCTTTTCAAGTTATAAAACTATTTCAATATTTTACCCCCTAAGGCCTTAATTATACCTCCAAAGATAAGAGCTATATCAATTCAGCATGAGCTAGTTTAGTAACCTGCTTAGAGTTGGTTGATTATTGTGTTCAGTCCTGTTGTCCAGTCATGAGTGTTCTAACATATTTATAGTCTGACTCTGTTTTAATCTCTCCTACTATTTTTTGGGAACTCAGCTGTCTAACATTTTAGCATTAGCCTAAACGGTTTTGAATACATTAAGGTCTCAGTGATTAGGGAGCAGTTTGGAGCATTGAATAATTGAATGATGCCATTGAACCTGACAACTTCAACAGTCCGTCTACTCGTGGGACCTGAAAGTCGTTCACACTTGATTTCATCTCATCACAGGCTGACTATTAAAGCCCTCCTGGTGGTAGCTGATGCAGAAATGGGGTCTGTTACCAGAATATATTTCATGGTATGAAGTTTGAATCAAGCTGGAGAATAGATGAAACTTTGTATTAGTTGTCTAATTTTCATTCATATTTTTCTGAAGCCTTCTGATCACCCATAATGTGTTTCCAAATTCAAAAAATATATAAACTGGTTTCTTTTGGGGGGGGGGATCGGGTTGGAACCCAGGGGCATCAGATCTCCAAGCTACACCCCCTGCCTTGTTTTTTATTCTTTATTTTTTGAAACAGGATCTTGCTGAGTTGCAAGGACCTTACTAAGTAGCTGAGGCTGCCTGCGAACCGTGATCCTCCCGTGTCAGCCTACCAAATGCTGGGATTACAAGCATGGGCCACCACACCCGGCTATAAACTATTTTAAAATGTGGATGTTTACATTGTATTTGTAGCATATCACTTAGGCATTTATGCCATTTAATTTCTTTGAGAAATATTTATTTATTTATTTTGTGTGTGTGTATGTTTGTGATACTTGGGGATTGAACCTAGGGCCATTCTAACTCTGAGCTACACCCCCAGCCCTATTTTATTTTATTGTTTTTGTTTTTGTTTTTGTTTTTCCTTTTGAAACAGGGTCTTGCTTGGTTAATGAGAGTTTTGCTGAGCTGCCTTCAAACCTGTGATCCTCCTGTCTTAGCTTCCCAAGTACAGGGAATATAGGTACATCTGGTTGAGAAATAGCTTTTTTATCTTTGAAGTATGCCACAGTATCAGAGCATAATTGGTAAATTATATTTTCTATAATAACTTACAAAAAATATTTTTTGCTGTACCCAAGGGTATTCTATCTCCAAGGCACACCCCCAGCCCTATTTTTTATTCTTTATTTTGAGCAGGGTCTCGCTGAGTTGCAAAGGGCCTCACCAAGTAGCTGAGGCTGTCTGCGAACTTGGATCCTCCTGTCTCAGCCTCCCGAATGCTGCAAAAATAATTTTTAAAATAACATTTTAAGCCGGTCGTGGTGACACACACTTGTAATCCCAGCATTTGGGAGGCTGAGACCGGAGGATTGCGGTTCGCGGACAGCCTCAGCTACTTAGTGAGGCCCTCCACAACTTAGTGAGACCCTGTTTCAAAAATAAAGAATAAAAAACAGGGCAGGAGGTGTAGCTCGGAGGTCAAATGCCCCTGGGTTCCATCCCCAGACCTGGAAAAAAAAATTTAAATATATCTACTTATGTGCCAAGCACTCTTCTGAACCTTTACATATATATTAACTCAGCGAATATGGTGGCACACATCTGTAATTCCAGAACTTGCCACCTATAATTTCAGAACTCTCATCAACTTGGCAAGACTTTGTTTCAAAATAGGGTAGGCGGAATGTAGCTTGGAAGTAGAATGCCCGAGTTCAAAACCTAATCCCCCCCCCCCACACACACACACACACTTACTTTCTCTCTCTCATATATATATATATATATATATATATATATATATATATATATATATGAATGAAATAAAGCTGGGCATAGTGACATACCCTTCTAACCCCAGTACTTGGGAGGCTGAGACAGGAAGATCACACATGTTTGAAGCCAGCTTAAGCTACTTAGTGAGGCTCTCAGCAACTTAGTGAGACCTTGTTTCTGAATAAAATATAAAATAGGTCTGGGAGTGTATCCTGGAGGTAGAAAGACCCTGAGTTACAGCCCAGTACCACCAAAAAAGACTTAGGAGCCAGGCATGTGGTGCACACTTGTAATCCCAATACTTGGGGTGCAGAGACAGGAGGATTGCAGGTTTGTGACCAGCCTGAGCTACTTAGGCCCTCTACAATTTAGGGAGACCTTGTTTAAAAATTGAATTAAAAGTAGGGCTGGGAGTATAGCTTGGAGGTAGAATGTCCCTGGGTTCAATCCCCAGTACTACAAAAAGGAGAAGAAAAAAACAAAACTATATATATATATATATATATATATATATCTGAATTGGGATTTTTTTTTTTTTTTTTTTTTTTGGTGGTACTGGGGTTCCTGGAAGCCCTTCTACCTCCGGGCTACACTCCCAGACCTATTTTTACATTTTTATTTGGAAACAGGGTCTCCTAAGCCAGCGCGCGCAGCTGGCTTCGAACCTGCGCAATCCTTCTGTCTCTGCCTCCCAAGCGCGGGGATTACAAGCGTGCGCCACCACGCCCGGCTGAATTGGGAATTTTAAAAAGTAAGTATTGAATTTAGTGAGTCTGACGAGATTTTGAATTGGGAATTAAACCCAGGGGCATTCTACCTCTGAGCTACACCCCTAATCCTATTTTTTATTCTTTTATAAGTTGCAAAGGGTTGCAAAGTTGTAACTCATAAATAAAAAAGGAGGGTTAGCTTAAAGGTAGAATGTCCCTGGGTTCAATTCCCAGTACATATATGTATATGTACATGTATATGTATATAGCAGTAACATTAAAATAAATAATCCAAACAGGCTCTAAAATGGAGTAGTTTCTTCAAGCTTTTCAGCACTAAAATATGATTTTAAAGTGCATTCTTAAAAAAAATAGGCTGGGCATGGTGGTGCATGCTTGTAATCCCAGCATTTGGGAGGCTGAGACAGCCGATCACGGTTCGCAGACACCTCAGCTACATGGCGAAGCCCTTTGCAACTCAGTGAGTTATTTTTTTATTTTGAAACAGCAACTCGATAAGTTGCTGAGACTGGCCTTGGACCGGCTGTCCTATCTCAGCCTTCCAAGTACTAGAAAACTGCTGAGGCTGCCCTTGGATTTGCTGTCTTTCTGTCTCAGCCTCCTGATTACAAGGTAGGCACCACTATGCCTCCTCCCCAATTCTTTTAGAATGGGACAAGTACTTAGAATTTTTTTTTTTAATAGCAGAGTGCTTTGCTGGACCTAAGCAGACTCTTGAAATATGAGTGAACTATTAACTAGGAGAAATTTTAATCCTGAATATAATTCTAATCTTATTAATATTTTAATATGAGATGCCAGTCTACTTAGAAAATACAAAAGTTTCTTTGATTTGAGTTTGAATACTGCCTTGATAGAGACTTTCGTTTTTCTAGATGTTTACTATATTAAGTTATTCTTTATTTGTTAAGAGTATTCTTAAAATCAAAACATTTAAACAAAATGTGTCTGAGTTAAAGTACTAGGGGCATTGTACCTCTGAGCCACATCCCCAGCCCTACTTTTTAGTCTTTATATTTTTTCCACGAACCACGATCCTCCGATCTCAGCCTCCCAAATGCTGGGATTACAAGTGTGTGCCACCATGCCCGGTTGAGATTTTTACTAGAGTATTAGAAAATAGATGTTCTAACATCTTGATTGTGGAAGTGATTCGTTTCAACTATTAATTTTATCAGGGAGGAAGCTCTTTAAGACATCATATATGGTAGCCAGGCATGGTTGCACATGCCTATAATCCCAATACTTGGGAGGATGAGACAGGAGGCTCCTAGGTTTGAGACCAGCCTTAGCAATGTAGCAAGACCCTATTTCAAAATAAAAAGGAGAGGTATAGCTCAGAGAAAATGCTTCCGGTTTCAGCCCCCAATGTCTCCCCCCAAAAAAATCACATATTGCAAGTTAAAGAAGTTTATTATGAAGCCGGGCATGGTGGCGCACGCTTGTAATCCTGGCATACGGGAGGCTGAGACCAGAGGATCGCGGTTCGCGGACAGCCTCAGCTACTGAGTGAGGCCCTCCACAACTTAGTGAGACCCTGTTTCAAAATAAAAGAATAAAATAAAAAAAAATAGAACAGGGGTTGTAGCTCAGAGGTCAAATGCCCCTGGGTTCCATTCCCAGACCTGCAAAAAAAAAAAAAAAGATGAAGTTTATGACTATTAATTTCTTGAAATAATTCCAGCTGTATAATAAAGTATACTGAGAGCGTTCCAGAGCACTCACAAATCTGTTGTGAATGTCTTGCTCAGCTTCTCGTAGTGTCACCAGACCCATGCTTGGCCCACCACGGCCATGCGTGCCTGGCCCACCACGGCCATGCGTGCCTGGCCCACCACGGCCATGCGTGCCTGGCCCACCACGGCCATGCGTGCCTGACCCACCACGGCCATCCGTGCCTGGCCCACCACGGCCATCCTTGCCTGGCCCACCACGGCCATCCGTGCCTGGCCCACCACGGCCATCCGTGCCTGGCCCACCACGGCCATGTGTGCCTGGCCCACCACGGCCATGCGTGCCTGGCCCACCACGGCCATCCGTGCTGCCTTAGCAGGGTAAAGTCCAGACGTCACAGGGTGCTGCTTTCTTCCAGAATGAATTTCTACCTTTTCAAGAAAACTTCTGACACATGTAGTACTTTGCCTTCAGGGCCTAAAGAAGCACATGTAGATTAGTTCCTTATCATTGGTCCTCCCTCCTCCCCCCTTTCTTTGTGTGAGTGTGTATATGTGTTACTGGGGATTAAACTCAGGGGCATTATACCTCCAAGTCACACCCCCAGCCTTATTTTATATTTTGAAACAGGGTCTCACTAGGTTCATGAGAATCTCACTTACTAATCAGGCTGTCCTCAAATCTGCGATCTTCCCATCAGCCTACCAAGTCCTGGGCTAGAGGTGTGTGCTGCTGTGTCTGGCTGGCTCTAGGTCTCTTTATATGAGAACTTTCCATGCCTCTTCCTTTATAACTCTTACTACTGTAGGTTAACATTAGTGCTTTCACTAATGAGTGACAACAAAAATTCTTATGACTTCACAGTGCCAGTTACTGAACGGATACTTTCTTTAGTAAGGCTTTTTTCTTTTCCTCACTCTCCCACATATCCACCTTTTTTTGTGGTACTGGGGGTGGAACCCAGGGGGTTTCTACCTCCGGGTTACACTCCTAGACCTATTTTATACTCTTATTTGGAAACAGGGTCTCACTAAGTTGCTGGGAGCCTCACTTAAGTAGCTGAGGCTGGCTTCAAACCTGTGCGATCCTCCTGTCTCAGTCTCCCAAACGATGGGATTACAAGTGTGCGCCACCACACCCGGCGTATCACCTTTTTAAAAGCAACTGAACTGTGAGAGCTTTCTAGGAAGAGGTGGGGTGTGGTTTGCCTGGAGCCTCCAACAGAGTGACATTGCAGTTCTCACCCCAGCCATTCCCAGCATTGTAGAAATTACCTTAGCTCTGATAGACATTGGTTCAGTCTTTGGTAACTCATGTTGCCTACCTTAAAACTAAGGTTATGGCTTAGTGTTCCAGTGGTAGAATAGTAATTTGGATGTTTTTTAATATGCCAAAAAAGACTTTACCTGGTAAAATTAGTAACCTGCTTTTATTTCTCTTATGAAATGTCTTGTTTAGGTAAAGGTTTGATAAAGGAAAGCAACTATTAGATATTTCTTAAATACTCAGATAGGTTTTTTTTTGTTTTTTGCGGGTTTGGGGATGGAACCCAGGGCCATTCAACCTCCGAGCTACATCCCCTGCCCTATTTTTTATCCTTTATTTTGAAACCGGGTCTCACTGTGTGCAGAGGGCCTCACTAAGTAGCTGAGGCTGTCCACAAACCACAGTCCTCCAGTCTTAGCCTCCCAAATGCTTGGATTACAAGTGTGCGCCACCACGCCCAGCTAATACCCAGACAGTTAAGGTAAATACCCAGACAGTTTAGGTCACTTAGGAGTAGTATTCTTGTTCTAGTTTATTATTATCACTAACTTTTGCCAGCTTGCCAGTGTGTGTGTCTTGGAGATTGAACCCAGGGACATTCTACCTCCAAGCTACTCCCCCAGCCCTATTTTATTTTATTTTATTTTATTTTATTTTATTTTATTTTATTTTGAAACAGAGTCTTACTGGGTTCGTGACAGTCTCACTACTTGCTGAAGCTGTCCTCGAACTTGTGATCCTTCTCTCTCAGCCTCCCAAGCCCTGGGATTACAGGTGTGTGCCACCACGCCTAGCTGCCAGCCGTCTTTTAAAAACAGACTTTTCTGCTTTGGGATATACTGCTTTGCGTGGCTCTCTTTCTGATGTTGGTCATTGTACAAATCAGTTAACATGCTGTACTGTACTGGTGTGTGTGTGGGGGTGGTGGTGGTGGTGGTGGTGGTGGTGGTACTGGGGTTCCTGGAAACCCTTCTACCTCCGGGCTACACTCCCAGACCTATTTTATACTTTTTTTAAATTTGGAAACAGGGTCCCTTAAGCCAGCATGTTTGGCTTTGAACCTGCGCGATCCTCCTGTCTCTGCCTCCCAAGCGCGGGGATTACAAGCATGCGCCACCACGCCCGGCAACTGCTTTCTATTTTGATCTTCAATAAAATGGGCCTAATGGATGACAGGGAAACTAAGATATTTGGAGACTAGATCAAGTGCCACCTGTCAAATCTGAAACTACTGAGGATAAACATGAAGCCCTTTGCAAGAAGGAATTCTTATAAAAAGTTGTTTCCGATAAGAGTTGGATCTCTTAGTTCTCACCAAGAGACTAAAGCAGTTGATGTAATAACTGGAACTAAGAAGGTGCTCCAGTTGGTAAATCATTAGTGATTTAGCCAGTGTAACGGGAATGACTGCGTGAGGACAGTCGGAGGCTGAGTGCTTCCTTGCCCTGTGGTGCGTAGCGTCCAGAGGGTCGTGTTTTCTGAGGACCACTCCACCAGTGCGCTGTGGTATGCTCTCACTCTTTCTCATACTTTTTCTATTACTGTCAGTTATGACTTCTTGTTGTCAGCAAACTGTCTCTAGGTACTACTGTTTCTTTCTCCTCCCAATTAATTTTTTACATCTAATTTGTTAAATGCTTAGTTGAGCTTTTAGAATTGTCTAAAAAAATAAATTGGTTCTGTGAAAGGCTCTTTGTGTGTGTGGGGGGGGGTGGAATTCTGGAGATTGAAACCAGGGACAGTCTACCTCAGAGCTACAGCCCAGCCTAATTTTTTATTCTTTTTTTGTGTGTGTGTTTGTGTGTGTGGTACTGGAGATAGAACATCTGAACTACACTTTCAGCCATACTTTTTATTCTTTATTTTGAAACAGAGTCTCACTGAGTTGCAAAGGGCCTCACTAAGTAGCTGAGGCTGTCCCCGAACCCGTTTCCTCTTGTCTCAGCCTCCTAAATGCTGGGATTTACAAGCATGTGCTACCATGACTGGCCGGCCAGCTGGCCGGCCTGCCTGACTGCCTGCCTGCCTGCCTTCCTACCTACCTACTTACCTTACCTACAGTACTGGGGATGGAACCCAGGGGCATTCGACCTCCTAGCTACATCCCCTGCCCTAATGTTTATTCTTTATTTTGAAACAGAGTTCACTAAGTTGTGGAGGGCATAAGTAGCTGAGGCTGTCCACAAACTGCAATCATCTGGTCTGAGCCTCCCGAATGCTGGGATTACAAGTGTGCGTCACCACACCCGGCATGAAAGGCATTTTTAAATATTAGGGTTTTTTGTTTTTGTTTTTTGGTGTTTTTTGTTTTTTGTAGTACTGGGATGGAACCCAGGGGCATTTTATTTCCGAGCTGTACCTCTAGCCCTATTTTTATTTTTTATTTTGAAACAGGGTCTCAGTGAGTTGCAAAGGGCCTCACTAAGTAGCTGAGGCTGTCCACGAACCACTATCCTCCTGTCTCAACCTCCCAAATGCTAGGATTGCAAGCATGCGCCATCACGCCTGGCTAAATATTAGATATTTCAAACTTTAATAATACACAGGACTGGTAACATCTGGGTTATTTTGTTGGTGGTGGTTTGTTTGTATTTCTTGTTCTGTTATTTTGTGAGTAGCTAAGATTCCTTTAGAGAGGAAAATGTCTTAAAGCATCCAAGTTTATGAATTGCATATTTTATATATCCTGTACTATTAAAGACATGTTAAGTGTATGTCCAGTATGATCTGTAGGTTGAAGTTCAGACTTACCTTTGACTGAGGACCCTGTGGTCATTAAATAGGACTTTATACTACAAACGTACTCACTACGTATGCATAAGAGAACACCCTTAACAAATGTAGAGTAATAATATAGTGAACACCTAGAAAATGATATTGCTGTGCATATCATCAATAAGTGGGGAAATGGAACACAGAAATTGACAATTTTGTTCTGAAATAACTGTAATGATTTCACTTTATATGAGCTTAAGTTTTACTTCATTCATGAAAAATAAGTTTACTTTAAAATTTTGGTTCTGTGAAATAGCTTTTTGTAAGTAACAGTACTTTGTGTGCAAGGATTTGCTTTCACAATTCCACATTTTAAAAGTTATAATTTTGGAAAGTGGGAAAGCATATGCAAAGAAGGCATTTTTATTACATTGGATTACGCGATGCCTGGGCCAGCCTCCTTCGCTTCATCTGTTTGAAGGTCCGTTCTCGCTTGTTTGGCCGAGTCCCAGCAGCGGCCTTCAGAGTGTGCTTAGCAACATGAATGAGTCACAGACTTTGGGCGAGCTCTGCATTTAGTACCGCTGGCGGCCTGCCAAGAAGACAGTGCCTTACCACAGGGCAGGGCAGAGCTGCGATTCGCTGAGCCCTGCATGTACAGAAAACATACTTGTGGTGCCTGTTTGCTTTCTTTTAAAATAAAAACAAAACAAAACGGAAAAAAACAGCAGGCTTCCAAGTCTATCAAAATAGGAAGTAACAAAACAGTGTGCAGGTTTTGCTAATGACAGAGTTAAGCAATGGAAATATAATCTGTGTGGTAAAATACGAGAAGTGGAAGTTGGACATTTTGACCTCCTTAGCCAGCTTGTGGTGTAAGCGACTACATTCTAAGTTTTGTTAGACATCTCTTGTCTACCTTCCCTTATTTTATAAATGGTTTAATAAGATCAAATAGTTATATACTCACATGGTTACCATACTCTAGGTTTTAGTGTCAACTAGATATTTTGTATCAACCGTTTATTTATTTATTTATTTATTTATTTATTTATTTATTTATTTATTTTGGTGGTACTGGGGTTCCTGGAAGCCCTTCTACGTCCGGGCTACACTCCCAGACCTATTTTTACATTTTTATTTGGAAACAGGGTCTCCTAAACCAGCGCGCGCGGCTGGCTTCGAACCTGCGCGATCCTCCTGTCTCTGCCTCCCAAGCGCGGGGATTACAAGCGTGCGCCAACACGCCCGGCCCGTTTTTGTTTTTTAAAGGGTGTCCTCTTTTTTTTGACTTTTTGGACTCGGGATCCGTCTTGGGATCGACCCAGGGAAGTGTACTTGCCAAGCAAGCACTTGGCCGCTGAGCTACATCCCAGCCCAACGCATTTTGTTTTTTAAATATGTAATTAAATAATTCTTTAAAAAATTGAGTTGTTGGAATGATAAAACAAGTAAGAATTAAATTTGCTTCTCAGAAAGTGAGACATTTCTGGTTTTGAGGTTGAAGATGTATTAGAATTAATAGCATGGAGACAGTGGTAAAAACTCACAGTCAGTGTGTGCTTTTCACTAGGCCAGTGCGTTATCTGGATCGTCTCTCAGTCAGGCACCATCTCATACGTATGGTAACAGATTAAATCCAAACCCATCGATGGCAGCTCTTATGGCTCAGTCTGAAAACAACCAAACAGGTAAGGTTTCAAGGATTACACTCTTAAGATTCTCTCCCTTTGATTCATTGGCTTTAAAAAACGTCTAGGGATGTGGTTAATAGTACATTTTAACCAAAGAAGTCACAGTTGGAAGTAAATAGTATTTCAGTGCTGCAAAATACTGATGAGCCCTTTTTTTTACTGTCTGAAATGTAAATGTTTAAGCAGAGCCGTCAGCAGCAGGATGCAGCAACGTCTTGGTGACTTTTGTGATTGATGTTTGCAGTCCTCAATTCTGTGCAGTGTGCCTGTGAAGAGCCTAAACCCTTGTTTGCATAATTCATGAAATTGTATTACGCAAACTTAAAAATATCTTGTTAGAAAATTTCTGCAGTGTTTAGTAATCCTGTGAATTTTTACCAGTTGACATTTTGTACCATTTGCTTCTTGCACTATTTTAATGAGCCACTGGGTTTGCTTTGTTTCATTCTATCCTTAAGCATTTGTTGACATGTCCAAGTAGTCATGCCTACTTTGGGGGAACGGAATGAGTTTAGCAGTTCGCCAAGAATGGATCAGGCACGTCTTTACCCTTCAAGGGTCAGAGGTTACCCCACTTTGAATAAGGGGGGGCAGCCTTAAAAAGAGGCCAGATAGGGTTATTTTATAAAAGAGGAACTGCAAGGGAAATACGAGTTATTTTTCAAGTAGAGATAATTGTTATTATCTAAGGAGTATTTAGAATGATTAAAAAAGTATTTTCCTTTAAAAACAGCATTCTGAATTTCTACTTGATTTTATCAATGTGGAAACTTGATGTTAGATTTTATTCTTGGAGTGAGGATTCATATAGCATCATTAAAGTTTCCATATAAATGTATTTTGTTGTCTTGGGATACAAAGTGTAAAAAAAAAAGCATAAGGATTTGCTGTGATAAACATGGGGATTAGCTGTCCACAGCTGTGATTCATTACTTTTTGGAGAAATTAAAAGTGGCCGAGGGGAGGGTACTGCAAATTCAACCCATGCTTCTGTGTGTAAAATGGAAAGGAAGGGAAGAGCGGAGCATAGTCCGTGGCCTTCTGCACCCACCACCACTTGCCGCGACAGCGCTGTATGTGCCACAGTTCAGCATTCTGAACTGACAGCAGGCTGGTTCTGCTTTCATAGTAACTGGAAAGACAGTGGTCAAGGTTTGATGTGTGTCTTAGGAAAATCAGGGCTAGAGCTTAAACTCATTTGTCTAGTAAGAGAGTCAGTTTATTAGCTCTGAAATACTTGCACTGCAGATCCAGATCTTGGAGACAATAGCCGCAGCCTAGTTGGCAGAGGAAGCTCGCCCCGAGGAAGTCTCTCACCACGGTAAGCGCCATTTACGCCGCCGAGGATTGGCAGAGGGACACTCGCTATCTCTTGTCGCTAGAGTGAACGTTGGTGAGGATATCAACGCATCCTGTAGATAGGAAGCGTGTCTAGACAGTCGAGAAGAATGATTCCAAATTAATTTGAATATTAACTAAAACACATGATTAGGTTTCTTCAGCAACAGGAATACCTTTTCTTTGGTTACCAATCTGTTTGAACCCTCTTCACCATTTATATACTTAGCTGCTGGTACTATTAAGGCATTGCTTTGTGTGCTTATTTGTGCTGATAAAAGTCTCAGTCTCTCAAAGCTGCAAGCTCAAGCTTGTGGGTAGTGTGCTGATCTTTAGCCTCTAGTTTGCAGTTTAGAAAATGGATTCCTTCTGTTGGCCTCAGAGTATAGCGAATATATTACATGCTTTGTTAAATTATCCTAGATATTCTATGATAGCATAACTGTGAGATTATGGAACTGTGTAGTTCTCTTTTTTGGGGGGTGGTGTGGCACTGGGAATTGAACCCAGGGGAATTCTACCTCTGAGCTATACTCCCAGCCCTATTTTATTTTTATTTTGATACAGGATCTCTAGGTTAATGAGAGGCTGTCCTTGAACCTGCGATCCTCCTCTCCGCCTCCAAGTACTCAGATTACAGCTGTATGCTGCCATGCCTGGCTTAGCTCTTTCTAAACGTGTAGAATGGTGATGTGAAGTGTCGTGTGCCGGCTTATGGCAGAGAGGGCACTTTACTGATGCATGTTACTTCATCCTTCAACTTCTCTACCCTTGTTGGTTTCCTGTTCTCTAATTTTATAAACTTGGCCCCAAACATTAGACTAGCAAAATAGGAGAAAACAGGAGGAGAAAGCTCACTTCAGGGTCTTTTGTTCACGTAAGAGAGAAATTGTGTTAAATAGTAAAATGTGTGTTCATTCTTCACCACCACAGTTGTTTATGTTATGTCAAATAATCAGGTTTAGTGTTGCTAATAGACTTGGAGAATATTAAAGAGCAGTTTCTTTATCGTCATATATATTAGTTCAGTAATTTCCTTCCTTCCTCTGCTACTCAGCTATCCCTAGCTTCTCCCTGTCTTTCCTTCCTTCCTTCCTTCCTTCCTTCCTTCCTTCCTCCCTCCCTCCCTCCCTCCCTCCCTCCCTCCCTTCCTCCTCCCTTTCTTTCTTTCTTTCTTTCTTTCTTTCTTTCTTTCTTTCTTTCTTTCTTTCTTTCTTTCTTTCTTTCTTTCTTTCTTTCTTTCGTGGTAGTGCTATGGATTGAACCCACGAGCAGCTATCTCCAAGCTGCACCTCCAGCCCTATTTTTTATTCTTTATTTTGAAACAGGGTCTCACTGAGTAGCCAAGGCTGGCTGCAAACCTACAGTCCTCCTATTTCAGCCTCCCAAGTGCTGAGATTACAAGCTTGTGTGCCACCACGCCTGGCCTTTTTTCTTTACTTACCTTCCCTCCCTCTCTCCACCCCACCCTCTTCTCGAGACAAGGTCTAAGACAGGTTAAGTTGCCAAGACTGACCTCAAACTTGAAGTCCCTTTCCTCAGCCTCCCAAGTACTCATACGTGTGTGCCACCGTGCCCAGCGTCTGTTTTCTAATACTATACTTACTAGTATCTTTTTCTCATGTGATTCTTGGGTGAAATAAATGTAGTATTACATCCTAGTTAACCTGGGAGGTAAGATGGGTATAAATGAAGTATCTCAGGTTCAAAGCCAGACTTCGCAATGTGGCAAAGCCCTCAGTACCTTAGTGAAACCCTGTTTGAAAATAAGAAATGAAATAGGGCTGCGGTCCAGCTTGGAGGTAAAATTTTGCCTCTGAGTTTAATCCCAGTAAAACACACACGCGCGCGCGCGCGCGCGCGCGCGCACACACACACACACACACACACACACACACACACACGAATATAGCTTTTCTTGATTAAACTCAACAGAAAATGAAAATTCTTTCTTTGGAAACCAGGAATTTAAAATATACAGATAAAATTATCTCACTGGCCTGTGAGTACTTCTATATGGTTGTATTTTTCTTTTCAAAGAAGAAAACTAATGGATTTTTGCTTGTATGTTTAGTAGAGGAGTATTTCTTTGTGTCTTCTCTCCTTTCTCTGTAAACTTAAAATAACACAGAAATTATTCCAAACCCTTAGTGCCTGAAATGTAATACTCTAAATTATCCTGGCATAATGTAGTGTTTGGAGAGGGATATCAAGCTGTATATAGCAGATGATGTTTGCATATTTTTTTAAGAAAACCATATTAAGACCATAGCAAGAACTTCATAACAACTGTGGGTTATTCAGAAGACCTGGATTGTAGTACAGCTCTGTCATGTACCAGCAGTGTGTCTTTGAGCCAGTCACAGAAACCCCATCTTTTCTTATTTGGAAATGGAGCCTGTAGCCCAGGTTTT
Organism: Muscardinus avellanarius; assembly: GCF_963383645.1. Taxonomy (NCBI): domain Eukaryota; kingdom Metazoa; phylum Chordata; class Mammalia; order Rodentia; family Gliridae; genus Muscardinus; species Muscardinus avellanarius. The sequence goes on from NC_137806.1 coordinate 4,544,864, forward strand.
TACTTCTTGCTGGGTTGTTGTGAGAGTACATGCATTAATCATGCAGAAACGCTTTGGAAATTGAAGCTCTGTACAGATGTATTATAGTGGAAAAGAGGCTGGAGACCAGAAGTGGCCCCTTTTACTACCTCGACAAACGTGGACAGGGAGTAGTATTAGTTTTGGAAGGGTTAAGTGGTTATCATTTTGGAAATATTTATATAATGGATTTATATTAAAATTGGTTTGTGCCGGGTGTGGTGGCACACACTTGTAATCCTCGCGCTTGGGAGGCTGAGACAGGAGGATCGCACAGGTTCGAGGCCAGCCTCGGCTACTTAGTGAGGCTCTCAGCAACTTAGTGAGGCCCTGTTTCCAAATAAAGTATAAAATAGGTCCGGGAGTATAGCCCGGAGATAGAAGAGCCCCTGGGTTCCACCCCCAACACCCTCCCCCAAATTTGGTTCGAACTTAATGTTTCTTAGTACTGAAGGTACTCGACAGTAAATAGTTTTACCATATAACAAGTAACTGCTTCAAAGTTGTTAAAGTTTTCTTTTTGTTCTCTTTGTGTGTGGGAAATTAGGGATTGAACCCAGAGCCTATACGCTGAGCCACACCCCCAAGCCCAATTTATTTTTTTATATTGAAGCAAAGTCTAAGTTGCTGAGGCTGTTCTTGAACCTGTGATCCTCCTGTCTCAGCCTCCCAAGTACTGGTGCCACCAAGTACCTGTGCCGCCATGCTGGACTTTTTGCTGGTTTTTGTTTGTTTGTTTGCTTGTTTTGGTTTTTGGCAGGTCTGGGGATGGAACCCGGGGGATTTGACCTCGAGTTACAACTCCTGCCCTATTTTTTCTTTTTTATTTTGAAACAGGGTCTCACTGAGTTGCAGAGGGCCTCACTAAATAGCTGAGGCTGGCCTTGAACCTGCGATCCTCCTGCCTCAGCCTCCCGAATGAATGCTGGGATTACAAGTGTGCACCACCATGCCTGGCTTTTTTGTTGGTATTTGATGTAGATTTTTCTGTTGGTAAGTTTAGGTGCCTTTCTCGGTATTGTAATTGTTGTGTGTTATTATTACAGGAGTGGTAGGTCTCTTTTCTGACTATTTTAAAGTCCTTCTAATCATGTCTTTTCCCCTTCATCTTAGAAAGCTGTACTTGTACCCAGCCCCCCACGCCACCCCAGGCTGGGGACTGAACCCAGAAACATTCTGCCTCTGAACTACTTGCCGGCCCCATTTTATTTTAAAACAGGGTTTCTACACTGCTGAGACTGATCTCAAACCTGCGATCCTCCTGTCTAGGCCCCCACTGCTAGAATTACAGGCATGTGCCACCACACCTGGTTCAAACCTAGTTCTTTACAGAGTATTTCAGGGATTATTGGTGTTGTGTCCATATTTTCTAATGAACTAGTATGATCGGTTACTCACTTTTATAATTTGGGGAAGATTATAGGGTAGAATATAGTTTTATAAACCCAGGAACATAATAAATACTTCTGGCACATAGACTTTGGGTTTTACAACGCTTGTATGGGGAGTGAGGGTCAGTGTAAGGTAAGAAATCTTGAGGTTCTCTTCTTAACTTGATAATTAATGTTTTCAACAGATCTCCTGTAAGCAGTTTACAGATTCGCTATGATCAACCAGGCAACAGCAGTTTGGAAAATTTGCCTCCAGTAGCAGCCAGCATAGAGCAGCTTTTGGAGAGGCAGTGGAGTGAAGGGCAGCAGTTTCTCCTGGAACAGGGCACTCCTAGTGACAGTAAGTGCCATCTTCGTGTTTTTAAAAGGATGTTTGGATGGGAGGACGATGGATGGACGAGCAAATGATTGCAGGTCACTTGTTACTCAGAGTGAATACACCATGACAAAGTCTAACAGTGGTGTAGTAGATTCTTTCGTTTAATAACATTTAACAGTATGATCTTGTGAAAGTTTTTGTTTTTTTTTTTTGTTTTTTTTTGTTGTTGTTGTTTTTTTTGCCTGCCGGTCTGGGGATGGAACCCAGAGGCATTTGACCTCAGAGCTACACCCTGTGCCCTAGTTTTTATTCTTTACTTTGAAACAGGGTCTCACTAAATTGCGGAGGGCCTCACTAAGTAGCTGAGGCTGTCCGCAAACCACAGTCCTCGGGTCTCAGCCTCCCGAGTGCTGGGATGAGAAGCGTGCTCCCCACGCCCGCTCTGTGAAAGTTTCTGAAAGTTCTTTAGTGTCTCATTAGGATGTGGTGAGAAGCTGAGTGGGGTGTTGCATACCTGTAATCCCAGTAGTAGGAGGCAGCAACTTAGTGAGGTGAGACTGTGTTTCAAAATAAAATGGGGTGTAAATCGAAGATAGAATATGCCTGGGTTAAATCCCCAGTACCACAAAAAAAAGTGGGAGTAAGAATGCCTGTAGGAGCCAGGCATGGTAGTGCTAGCACGTTTCTAATCCTAGCATTCGAGAAGCTCAGACAGGAGGATTGCAGATCTCGGACAGCCTCAACCACTTAGTGAGGTCCTTTGCAACTCAGCGAGACCCTGTTTCAAAATAAAGAATACAAAATAGGGCTGGGGCCGGGCGTGGTGGCGCACGCTTGTAATCCCCGCGCTTGGGAGGCTGAGACAGGAGGATCGCACAGGTTCAAAGCCAGCCTCAGCTACTTAGTGAGGCTCTCAGCAACCTAGTGAGACCCTGTTTCCAAATAAAATATAAAAAAGGTCTGGGAGTACAGCCCGGAGGTAGAAAGCCTCTGGGTTCCACCCTCAGTACCACAAAAAAAAAGGTCTGGGGGTCTAGCTTGGAGGTGGAATGCCCTTGGTTCCATCCCCAGTACAAATGGGGGGAAAAATGTACCTGTATCATATATATTCATCATGTTGTGTGAGGATTAAACAACATGAAAAATACAAAGAATACTGCCTAGAGACTATTAGCAATTTATTAATATTGGGCTTTGGTACTGATTTATGAAATTACAAGAGCTCTTCTCTTAGTGTTTAAAGAGAACTTGCTCATTACTAGTTTTTTTATTTTATTTTTTTTGGTGGTGGTACTGGGGTTCCTGGAAAGCCTTCTACCTCCGGGCTGTACTTCCAAACCTATTTTATACTTTCATTTGGACAGGGTTTCTTAAGCCAGCAAGGCTGGCTTCGAACCTGCGTGATCCTCCTGTCTCTGCCTCCCAAGTGCAGGGGTTACAAGCATGCACCACCACGCCCGGCTCTAGTTGCTGTTTTAATACTGTGGATTGGACCCAGGGGCACTGCTTCTGAGGTACACCCCAGCCCTTTTTACTTTGAAACAGGCTCTTGCAAAGCTGCTGAGGCTTGCCTCCAGCCTGCAGTCCTGTCCAGCCTCTAAGTACTGTGATTATAGGTGTGCATCGCTGTGCCCCGCTTAGAAAACACACACACACACACACACACACACACAAAGGTATTTAGCCAAGTAGGAGCAGCTATTTTAATCTTACAATGTAGAGGAGGAATAATAGTTAACCAATATAGCAGGCGTGATGGTGCACGCTTGTAATCCCAGTGCTTGGGAGGCGGAGACCTGAGAATCTCGGTTCTCTGACAGCTCAGCTACTTAGTGAGGCACTTCGAACTTGATGAGACCTTGTTTCAAAAGAGAGTCAACAGTTGGGCTGGGGTATAGCTTGTAGGAAGAATGCCCCTGGGTTCAATCCCAGCACCACACACACAAATAATAATTACCAAATTACTATATGTATAGTGTACATTATGTTTACCATGTACTTATTAAATATATGTTGTATGTACATATTCATTATCTTTATGGTACTAGGGCTATGAGTGAAAAATACTGGAAAAAAAGAAGAACCAGATAGTAAGGGAAAAACATAGATGGTTTTCATTATTTTGGGGGTAGAAACTTCAACTGCTTTATTTTATTAAAACAAAACTTTTTATTGCTAGTGAGTCAAGTGCCATAAAGTTGGCATTTTTATGAATGGTGCCTGACAAAAAATGCTAATTGTGAGGAAATTCATGCAGGGATAATCCTTTAAACATAGCTGGAGGACAGGTTTAGCATTGCCTTGCTGCATCTCATTTGGGTGCACTAAGGGTTTCTTTGTGGCATCTTGAAGAGGAGGGATAAAGTTAAATCCTTGGGAAATGACCATGTGTGCCTGTACCAGTTGAGTTGTGGCTTTTAAAGGCCCTGAGGTCATATTAAGAAAACACAACTTTTAAATACATAGTTTTAAAAGTGTCCATCACCGAGGCTAAGCAGCAAGTCTCTGTGTAGTCTTGGGAGGAGTTGACACAGTGCGGTGATGGGGCAGGATGGGAAAACCTGTTTGCAGATGATGCACCTGTCTCAGAGGGGGAGGTGGGGGTGCGAACACAGCACTCCCTGCTGGGGGCCTGAGCAGCAACATGCTGAAAGCTGGGACGAGGCTTCCGGCTAGGTTCTTAGTTGTCACCCTGCGGCCCCTTGCTGGGGAATGGAACCCAGTGCCACTCCTGCGCTAGTTCCCCAGGCCTGGCACGCTTAAACCGAGCAACATAAAAGGGGTGCTTCTTTCCTATTGTGAATACAACTTTAATGAAAAGTCATGGCAAACACTTGTCATGTTTACGATTTTATTTCAAGGAAAATAAATGGTGTGATCATTTTTCTTTGAGAATGGAAATTAACTGAACCTGGTAGGTTTGGGGACATGTACCAACAAAGTTTCCAGACGGTACATCTAGGAACATTCTCCCTTTATGCTTATATACATACAGATCATAAATAGGGGCCGGGGTGGTGGCACACACTTGTAATCCCAGCATTTGGGAAACGGAGACAGGAGATTGCGGTTAGCAGACAGCCTCAGCTACTACTTAGTGAGGCCCTTTGGAACTCAGTGAGACCCTATTTCAAAATAAAGAATAGGCCAGGTGTGGTGGCGCACGCTTGTAATCCAGCATGTGGGGGGCTGAGACAGGAGGATCGTGGTTTGCAGACAGCCTCAGCTAGTTAGGCCCTTTGCAACTCGGTGAGACCCCGTTTCAAAATAATGAATAAAAGCTGGGCGTGGTGGCGCACGCTTGTAATCCCTGCGCTTGGGAGGCTGAGACAGGAGGATCACATAGGTTTGAAGCCAGCTTCAGCTGACTTAAGAGACCCTGTTTCCAAATAAAATATAAAATAGGTCTGGGAGTGTAGTCCAGAGGTAGAAGGCCCCTGGTTTCCATCCCCAGTACCACCAAAAAAAAAAAGAAGAAGAAGAAGAAGAAGAAGAATAAAAAATAGGGCTGGGGGTATAGCCCCGAGGTAGAATGCCCCTGGGTTCCATCCACAGTACTACAAAAAAAAAATAAAAAAGAAAGACTATAAAGTAGGGCTGAGGGTATAGCTCTGGAGGTAGAATGCCCCGGGTTTTATCCCCAGTACTGCAAAATAAATAAGCAAATAAAATTCTTGTACCTGGATATGAGCTTATCATAATTGAATAAAACCATCCAATGTTTGCTAGTTTTAGGAATGCTGAAGTCATTACACCAACTTCAAGTTGAAAATCGAAGACTAGAGGAACAAATTAAGAACTTGACTGCCAAAAAGGAGCGTCTTCAGTTACTGAACGCACAACTTTCAGTGCCTTTCCCGACAATAGCAGCCAACCCTAGTCCATCTCATCAGATGCACACGTTTCCAGCACAGACTGGTAAGCATGCAGATATTTGCTTTATAGCTAAGGAAGACTTTCAGCGTCATTGTATATAAGTGAATAATAATTGGTCACCAGTAATATGAAGATACAGCAAAGGAATGATGAGTTGTTTTTGAAGGGCATGGAGAATCCTATTAAGTGATTGACTTGAATTTGCTCATGTTTATTTCACACATAGTTTAATGGTGATATTTATTTAAATATGTAGTGATCTCATTGACATAAATATGTAGTATTCGATAGATACAGGTTTTCATTTGTTTTTTGTTTGTTTTTTGTTTAAACTGGTCTTAAAAATAGCAGGATTTAGTATTTATTTTTCGTACGGGTTTCAGTATAAGCTCTTAGTTAAACCTTTACTCTTATGCAATGCAGTTTAACAGGGCAAATACGTTTTTGTCTTTTGCTGTTCTAGCTCCTACCACTGATTCCTTGAATAGCAGTAAAAGTCCTCATATAGGAAACAGCTTTTTACCTGATAATTCTCTTCCTGTATTAAATCAGGTAATTTTTGTGTGGTTATATTCATTTGTGTATTTTACTTGTGAACAATAATATATTACATTAAATTGTTTAAAATCATTTGAAACAGCTTTGCTGTGCTCTTTACAGCTTAGATCTCTGTTCTTCCATACTTTAGGACTTGACTTCCAGTGGGCAGAGCACCAGCAGCTCGTCAGCTCTTTCTACCCCACCTCCTGCTGGGCAGAGTCCAGCTCAGCAGGGCTCTGGAGCTGGAGCCCAGCCGGTCAATGGAGTGGCCGTGGGGCCACTAGCTGGCGGAATGCAGACTGTAACATCCACCATTCCTGCTGTGTCTGGAATAATTGGAGCTCTGCCAGGTAACCAACTGGCAATTAACGGCATTGTAGGAGCTTTAAACGGGGTTATTCCCACCCCTGTGACAATATCCCAGACCCCTACCCCTCTGACCCACACAACTGTACCACCTAACGCTGCACATCCAATGCCAGCCACACTGGCTAACAGGTAAGAAACTTAAATATATATGCTTTTTGTTTTTGTTTTTTTGTTTTTTATTTTTTATTTTATTTTTTTGTTGTTTTGTTTTGTTTTTGTTTTTGGTGGTTTTTTGGGGGTTTTTTGTTTTGTTTTTGGCGGTGCTGGGGATGGAGCCCAGGTCCTGCTGTGGGCTGAGCAAGTGCTTCACCACTGAGCTGCACCTCAGCCCAGATTGGGGTTTAAATGCAGTGTAGCACCAGTGTTGTCCATGCCTTAGATTGGGACTTGAAATGTGTTTCTTATAGATGTACTCTAAGATAAGTCTACCAAAACTTGAGTACATTGATTTAAAAAACATATAATTAAAGCAAAATTAAATTAGCTCCAGCAACAAAGTATTAAATATGTTCTGTGCTAAAGGTTTCACTCTTGATCCGTGATGTCTGTTTTTAAATATTAATTTCTCATCCCTTGTATATCGTATTCATGTGTCACATGTTCTTAAGAAAAATAGTATTAAAATGGTGATCACATGATACTAGTTTCTTAAAATTTAGTATTATAATTTTGTTAACTTCTAAATATTTTTATATACTTACCTTGAATTTCCAGAAGTAAAATGTAATGGTTTCATTGTACCGGAATTTCATTTGGATGTTTGTTCAAAATAAGGGGAGTAAAACCATATTCTTATTAAACATTTCGGGGAAATAATTTCAAATGGGTTTGCAGTGGGTACTAGTAAGCTATTTCTTCTGGCTTTCTTTTCATTGGAGGTTAATTTTACTGACTGTTGGGACCACTATCAAAAGTCTGGGTTAAAATAGTAGCGTGTCTGGATTCTGTCTTTCTTGAATATATGTGACTTAGCAGGGGTTAAGTTATCCTTGAATAATCAAAAATAATTACATGTGCTTTGTTATAAACACATGTAAATTCCTATTCCAGAAGAAAGTTTGTGCCTGCTTGGTTTATAATAAGACGAAAAATAAAACACTTGACTATGTGAATTCTTGCATTATATGGAGAAAAATAATTAGAGCATGATTGTTTTCAAAAAGTATTCTGGTTAAACTTGTTAATTTATTAAATATTCAGCTGAAAAGTTGTCTTTCATTTTGCATTTTTAAAAAGCCATTAGAAGCATATAGTGGAAAGTAAGCATTTTAATCATTTTTCAGTGCCTCAGGACTAGGATTACTTTCTGACCAGCAAAGACAAATGCTTATTCATCAGCAGCAATTTCAGCAGTTGTTAAATTCTCAACAGCTCACACCAGTAAGTTCTTCCTTTTGATATTTGATTTGTATCAGGAGCAAGTGTTCTAAGCTCTAATAGTCAGTGTGGGTATTATTGACTGTATAATCCAAAAGGTCTGTCTTACTGTTTTGTGGATGATACACCACTGCTGACATAGCCCTCGCCAGCGTCAGAAAGTGTCATGGCTCTGGCGTTAAAACAGTGAGACTAAGTCTTGTGTTTTCATTTTTGAGCTTCATTTTTGACAGGGGAGATAGACAGTATGTGATTTTTTGTTCGTGGTAAATGCTAAGAAGAATAAAATAGTATAAAGGGAATAGAGAACGGCACGATGAGGGCCACTTACATAGGTAGTGCTGGGCATGGAAGCCAGGGCCCTCTCATGCTAGGCCCGTGCTTGGCCGCTGAGCTTACTTCCCCTGCCTCAGTGCAGACCATTGTGGATAGCATTCAGCCTCTTTACAGGATGACTGTTGAGCAGAGACCTGCGTACAAGTGGAAGGAGTGTGCATTTCTAGCTATGGGCGAGATGGTACAATAGAGGGAGAGGGAGCCACTGTAAAGACCTGGGCCTGTGTTCCAGGATGGAGCAGGGAGAGACGGTACAATAGAGGGAGAGGGAGCCATTGTAAAAGACCTGGGCCTGTGTTCCAGGATGGAGCAGGGAGAGACGGTACAATAGAGGGAGAGGGAGCCATTGTAAAAGACCTGGGCCTGTGTTCCAGGATGGAGCAGAGGTAAGGGAGCGGGTGCTGTACAGAAGTGTGCGCTTGCCCTGTGACAGTGCAGGCTGATGGAAAGCCATTAGGCTTTGTATTAGTATTGGTGGTGCTGGGGATCCAACTTAAGGCCTTGAACATGCTAGGCAAACACTTTACCATTGAGCTGTACAGCCTAGCCCTTTTATTTATTTATTTTTAAACAGAGCCTCACTAAGTAGCTGAGGCTGGCCGCAAACCTGTGATCCTCTTGTCTCGGCCCCCAAGTACTGAGATTATAAGCATGTACCACCACATCTCACTACATCCCAGCCCTTTGTGAAGTAGAGTATCACTAAGTTGCTCAGCTTGGTGACACCATGCTTGGTCATTGGTGATTTTTCTCTCTCTCTTTTTTTTTTTTTTTTTTTTTGCGGGTCTGGGGATGGAACTCAGGAGCATTTGACCTCCAAGCTACACCCCCTGTCCTATATTTTATTCTTTGTTTTGAAACAGGGTCTCACAAAGTTGCGAAGGGCCTCACTAAGTAGCTGAGGCTCTCTGTAAATCGTGATCCTCCAGTCTCAGCCTCCCAAATGCTGGGATTACAAGCGTGTACCCCTATGCCTGGCTTGCGCACTCTCTCTCTCTCTTTTAAAACAAAACCTTTCTATTTAGAAATTTTCAAGTGTACCAAAAGTGGAAACTCATAGCATACTGATGCCCACACACCCATTATAGTATCCCAGTTTTGTTCATCTTGTTTCATCTAGATCAGATAGTTTTTTTTTGGGGGGGGCGGTTGTTTTAAGAATTGGGAAAGTTTTAGCCAGGCGTTGTGGCACACACTTGTAATCCCAACATTTGGGAGGCTGAGATAGGAGGATCATGTTTCATGGACAGCCTCATCTACTTAGTGAGGCCCTTTGCAATTTAGTGAGACTCTGTTTCAAAATAAAGAATAAAAAATAGGACTAGGGGTGTTGCTTGGTGGTAGAATGCCCGAGTTCCATCCCCAGTACCACAAAAAAAAAAAACAACAAACACACATGAATTGGAAAGTTTTGAACCCAATAATAATGTCTAATGCTTTCTATTTTTGTAAGATTAGTTTAGCTGCTATGTAGAGAATAGCCTGTGTTGGGAGGGGAGATTGTGGCAAACATAGAAACGGAGGATCGGTCCCAGTGCTACAGTAGTCCAGACAGGTCTTGGTGTCAAAATAGTGTGGCCTAAGCCAGGCAGGGTAGTGCACACCTGTAATCTCAGTACTTGAGAGGTTGAGACAGGAGGAAAGAGCCGGGCGTGGTGGCGCACCCTTGTAATCCCAGCATTCGGGAGGCGGAGACCAGGGGATCACAGTACATGGACAGCCTCAGCTACTCAGGCCCTCTGCAACTCAGTGAGACCTTATTTCAACATAAAGAATATAAAATAGGGCAGGGGTGTGGCTCGGAGGTCAAATGCCCTTGGGTTCCATCCTCAGACCCGCGCAAAAAAAAAGAAAGAAAGAAAAGGAAAAATAAAAAGGGCTGGGGAGGGCTGAGAGTTCTAGCTCAGAGGTCAGATACATCTGGCTTCAATCCCCCGGAGGATATAATAATAATAATAATAATAATAATAATAATAATAATAATAATAGGAGGAGAAGGAGACATTGGATATTGTGAGCCATCTAGAGATGATTTAAAGTATCAGGGAAGAAATGTATAAGTTATATGCAAGTACTATGCCATTTTTTATATAAGGGACTTGAGCATCCTTGGATTTTGATGTCTTGTGGAGTACTGGAGGTAATTGCCCATGGATATCAGGGGATATTCTCACTCCTAAGTTTAAGGAGGTTTCTTTTTAAGGAGCTGGGGTTTGAACCTACGGGCATTCTGCCTCCAAACTATACCCCCAGCCCTATTTTTTATTTTGAAACAGGTTTTCACTTAAGTTGTAGAGGGCCTCTCATTAAGTAGCTGAGGCTAGCCATGAACCTGTGATCCTGTCTCAGCCTCCCAAGTACTGGAATTAAAAGCGTGTAATGCCACACCTGGTTTAGGTTTGGGGTTTCGGTTTAGAAGTTCATGTGAATATCAACCAGGCCATTGCATGATGGGAGCCTTGGGTAAATGCCAGGAGAGAGCGTGAGCAGCCTGAGGCTTTGGGCCCGACACATGTGCCTGATGCGAGGCCTTCCAGAGAGGAGTGCTGCGAGAGCCGAGCCTGGATGCTGGGAAGACACGCCAGGCAAGGATAGGCAGCAGGGTGGCCAGGGAGTGGGGAGGCGAGAGAGGCGTTCAGAGAGAAGGCGTCCAGAAAGGGAGGTGCCCCCCATGCACAGTGCTTCTGGTGGCGTAAGAAATGACCATTGGGTTTGGTTGCATGAAGCTTTCTGGGAAAGGCACTTTAAATGTAATTGGAGTACAAACTTCATTAACTGGCTCAGAAGAAAATAAGAAAAAAAGGAAGACAGAATATAGACAAACCGACATTTTTTACCATAAAAAAACGCAGGCTGCAAGGGGGCTGTTTTTGATTACTTTGAAAATTACAGTGAGCGTTCATGGAGATGGAGCATCTCCTGGTGTGTGGGGAGAGGGAGGGCTCCAGCAGAGCAGCAGCGCTCTTGGGTGAGAAAGAAGAGCTTCCATTGTGGCAGCAGCAAGCAGACAGCTGTGGGTGTTGTTACAGAGGATATTCCACTTTCAAGTCTTGGATTTTTTTCTTCTGGCGTGCTGGGAATGGGATCCAGAGAGGGTCTTAGGCAGGAGCTTTACCACTGACCTGCACCCCCAACCCAGACTGGCCTCTAACTGCAATCCTCTCACCTCAGCCTCCCGAGTAGCTGGGATTGTACATTTTCTTATTTGGAGTTAGAAGTAAAGTCACCAGGATGGCTGGGCGAGGTGGCACATGCTTGTGATCCCAGTATTTGGGAGGCTGAAAAAGGAGGATCATGGTTTGCAGACGGCCTCAGCCTACATAGTGAGGCCCTTTGCAATTCAGTGAGACCCTGTTTCAAAATAATAAAAATAATAGGGCTGAGGGTGTAGCTCAGAGGCAGAATGCCTCTGGGTTCCATCCTCAGTACAAAAGACAAAAGGCACTAGGGATGGGGTTATAGCTCAGTGGCTAGAAGTAGAGACCCTAGCAGGGTGAGCCAGGTAGATGTGCTGCTGGTGGCTGGAACAGAGAAGTGAGAAATGAGTGTGTCGGAGGAGGACAGGAGCGTGAGGTCCACGTGGAGTGGGCTCAGCCGTCAGCATCAAGCGAGACCATGCGGGCCCGGGCAGGTGTGTGACTTTATTTGTAGCGCACTTCGTCTAGTTGCACGACTCGGGCAATTCGTTGTTTAAGTAATACAGGTATTTCGCCATCCTTTGTCTATGAATTTTTCTTAGAATATGTACTTTTTCACTTTCTTAGAATATGTACTTTTTCACTTTCTTAGAATATGTACTTTTTCACTTTAGTAAAACCAGTACTTGGCAGGCTGAGACAGGAGGATCGCCGGTTCAAGGACAACCTCAGCAAGTAGTGAGGCTCATCAACCTAGTGAGACCCTGTTTCAAAAATAAAAATAAGGTGTGGCTCAGAGGTAGAATGCCCCTGGGTTTAATCTCTAGTACTACCAAAAATGTACTTTCTTACTTTAGTGAAAAATAAATTGATACCAGGCGTGGCGGCACACACTTGTAATCTCAGTATTCGGGAGGCTGAGACAGGAGGATGGCAGTTCGAGGACAGCCTCAGCTACTACTTAGGCCCTTTGCAACTCAAACCTTTTTTCAAAATAAAGAATTAAGAAATAGGGCTGGGAGTCGGGCGTGGTGGCTCACGCTTGTAATCCCAGCATTCAGGAGGCTGAGACAGGAGGATCGCACAGGATCGAAGCCAGCCTCAGCTACTTAGTGAGGACCTCTGCAACTCAGTGAGACCCTGTTTCAAAATAAAGAATAAAAAATAGCTCGGAGTTCAAATGCCCCTGGGTTCCATCTCCAGTGCTGCCCAAAAAAAAAAAATTATATATATATATAATTAATTGTTTTGATCTTGGATCATTTTCACTATTACCATTGTGACAGACAGATTATAGTAAAATGTGATCTTACCTCTTGCCTCATCTTAATAAACACCAAAACCGTTGAATCTTTGCCAAGATTTTCCTCTTAGGTAATAACACATGTACATTTCTAGAACATGGTAAGGTAGCTTTCAACATAATTTATTGCCTAGACCATGAGGATTTCTTGTTTTGTTTTTTGTGGAACTGGGGATGGAACCCAGTTATACCTCCAAGCAGCACCCTCAGTCTTTTTTTTTTTTTTTTTTTTTTTCCTGTGGTGGTACTGGGGGTGGAACCCAGGGGCTTCTCTACCTCTGGGCTACACTCCCAGACCTATTTTTTATTTTAATTGGAAACAGGGTCTCACTAAGTTGCTGAGAGCCTCACTAAGTAGCTGAGGCTGGCTTCGATCCTGTGCGATCCTCCTGTCTCAGCCTCCCAAGCACGGGGATTACAAGCGTGTGCCACCATGTCCAGCTTGTATTTTTTTTTTTTAAGGGTCTTATTAAGTAGCTGAGGCTGGCTGCGAACCTGCGTTCCTCCTGTGTCAGCCTCCCAAGTACTGAGATTACAAGCCTGCACTACCAGGCCTGACCTTTTTTCTTTGCCATCCAAGGTAGTAAGGTAGAATCCACTCCGTAACAAGCATTGAGTTTAATGTAGGCAAGAATGTTGGTTACGAGGCACCCGTAGATCTCCATCCTAAGATGCCTCTGGCTTGACGCCTCGTCTTCAGCCGCAGCCCTGCTTCCCTGTGTGCTCTCTCTCCAGGCGCTCATTGCTGAGTCCCATGCCCAGTTCTCATTCTTCAGAGAACCTGGCCTGGCAATAGCATTTGACAGAGTCGATCGTTTTCCTCCCTTTTGAGACACTTTGCCCCCAGTTTCCATGATGCCAGTTGTCTTGCTTTTCTTCCTACCTACCTGTCCCTCCTCGGCTGGTGTTGGGGATTAAGCCCAGGAGCATTCTACAGTCAAGCTCTTCAAGCTCTACCCGGCCCCTGAAGTTGCTGAGCTGGCCTTGAACCTACATCCTCTTCGGTCCCAGCCTCCAGTCCTGGGATTGCAAGCGCCACTCACCTGCTGGCTCTTCCTTCTCTGCTGCTTTCCCTGGTCTCCCTCTCTCCTAGTGCGCAAGGCCACAAGCATCTCTACATACCTTTGTGTGCTCAGATTTACATCTTCAGCCCAGGCCTTTCTTTGGAACTTATTTCTGGATCCAACCGCTTGCTCAGTAGTATCTCCACTTACATATTTTAAAAGATCTTTCAAACCCCAAAATCCAGCTGCCCTTCCTCCACAGATGTGCCCTGTCCCAGCTGAGCAGGTGGGGAGACTGCAGGCGGGCAGGCAGGCTGCTGGCTGCTCTGCAGGCCCGTCCCCGCGGGCTTGGCCCTGGCTGCCCGGCCGCCTAGACATCCCTCCCTCCCCAGCTCAGCTCCGTAGCTCAGTGAAACCTGCCGTGACCGCCCGCCCCACCAGGCTTTCTCGCATGCACTTACCAGTGTGAGCAATACTTACACTGTAATATTTTGTCTCTCCCTCTGCCCCAGGGTGGGGGCTCAGGGACTGCATCTCAGTGCTCAGGAAAGCAAGGCAGAGAGTGTGCCGCTGTGGAGTCCATCATGGCGCCCAGACGCGCACTCCGCCAGGCGCCCGCCCTAAGAGCCTTTGCGCTTGTTTTGAGTTTGAACAGAATTGTGGGAAGGGTTTGGTTTGTGGTGTATTCTAAATTAGATAGAGGTGAGTGACTTGTCTGCATTGCTGCTCTCTTTGATCCTGGAAGTCCAGTGTGAATAGACGGCTCCCGTATATTTGCCCAGTTCTGAAACCAACCTGTTCACTGATGATACTGACTCTATAGTAGATGGGGATGATATAGGACCGCCTGGTTTTCTTAGATGAGATAAGATAATAATTGCTTCCTTTCATAGTGTGAATGTGACCTTTTTGACTTGGGGTTTGTTTTTTCTTTGGTCTTTGTTTTGTTTTGAGTTTTTTTCGTTTCTGTTTTGTTTTGTTTTTTTTCTGGTACTGGGGGTTGAATCAAGGACCATTCTACCTCCAGGCTATACCACCAGCCCTTTTTATTTCTTATTTTGAAACAGTCTCACTAGGTTGCTGAGGCTGGCCTTGAATGTGTGGTCCTCCTCTCTAAGCCTCCCATTATGCCCTGCTGCGACTCACATTTAAATTATATTAAAGGAAACAAGTAGGAAAGACAGCTGAATTCTGAACTGCGAGTGTGTGCCTGGGAGCTGACTGCTCTCCGTGGTTTTGCCTCAGGACCAGCACCAGGCCTTCCTGTATCAGCTGATGCACCAGCAGCAGCAGCAGCACCCGCCAGAACTCCAGCAGCTGCAGATTCCCCTCAACAACCTGCTTGCTGGCACGCAGGCGCCCCCGCTGCACCCGGCCACCGCCAACCCCTTCCTCACCATCCACGGGGACGGCGCAAGCCAGAAAGTCACAGTAAGTGTGTGCTCTGTTTTCAAACGCTTTCCCCCACAGTTTCCACGATGCCGGATTGTCTTGCTTTTCTTCCTACATAACTGGCTCTTTCTCCCGACCCCCGCGCCCCTGGTGTTGGGGGCTAAGCCCAGGAGCACTCTACCATCAAGCTCTCTCCACCCAAGTTGCTGAGCTGGCCTTGAACCTGCTATCCTTGGTCTCCGCTCCCAGTCCTGGGGTTGCAGGTGGGACCACTCGCCCTGCTGGCTCTTAGAAGATCACATTGCCTTTAGCCCAGTATAATTTAGCCTTTTCCCAAGTGATAATGTTTTAGTTAACAAGTTAACAGAACATTTCAGTGAAAAAACAACAGTTGTGAGCCAGGTGTGGTGGTGTGTGTCCATAATCCCAGTACTTAAGGAGGCTAAGACAGAAGGATCACAGGTTCAAGGCAGCCTTGGTAATTTAGTGAAAGCCTATTTAAAAGAACTGGATATAATAGTTTTCCTTTTTAGAAGCTTTAATTAACTTGCCTAATTATAAAAGGCTACTCGTTTAGGAAATATTTCTATTATGATATGGAGTGCTTTCTCTCTCTCTTTTCTTTTTTTTTTTTTTTTTTTTTTTTTTCTTTCTTTTGCAGTACTAGGAGTTGAACCCAGGGGCATTCTCTCTGAGCTACATCCCCAGCCCTATTTTTTACTCTTTATTTTGAAACAGTCTCACTAAGCTGCAGTAGGCCTCACTGATTAGCTGAGGCTGTCTGTGACCTGGAATTCTCCTGTCTCAGCCTCTCAAGTACTTGTATTAAGTTGCTGTGGCTGGTCTTGAGCCTTCACTCCTCCTGTCTGAGCCTCCCAAGTGTGCCTTCTACCTCCGGGCTATATAGTCCCAGACCTATTTTATACTTTATTTGGAAACAGGGTCTCACTAAATTGCTGAGAGCCTCACTAAGTAGCTGAGGCTGGCTTCGAACCTTTCTGTCCTCCTGTCTCAGCCTCGCTTGGGGATTACAAGCATGCCCCACCACACCCAGCTCAGAATACTTTTTAAAAGAAAATAAATTGCATTGTAATCCCCAATGCTTCGTAGGCGGAGACAGGAGGATCGCGCTGGTTTGAAGCCAGCCTTGTTGGCTTAAGAGACCCTGATTCCAAATAAAAATATAAAATGGGCCTGGGAGCATAGCCCAGAGGTAGAAGGTTTTCCAGGAACCCCATTACCACCATAAGTAAATAAAGTAAGTAAATAAGTAAATAAATAAGTAAATATTGCAATCACATTTTTAGTGGATATCACTATCTTACTCTTTCAATATAAAAGTAAAGCCGGGCGTGGTGGGCACTCTTATAATCCCAGCCTTCTGGAGGCTGAGACCAGAGGATCGCGGTTCGCGGACAGCCTCAGCTACTTAGTGAGACCTCTGCAACTCAGTGAGACCCGGTTTCAACGTGAAGAATACAAAATAGGGCAGGGGGTGGAGCTCAGAGGTCAAATGCTTCTGAGTTCCATCCCCAGACCCACAAAAAAAATAAAAATAAAAAAATAAAATGAAAGTGAAGGTGAATTAAGAGTGGGTGCATGAACAACAAACTACATACTGTGGCGCACGTCTTAAGGCTGTTTCTTTTTATTAATTCTGCCCTTCAGTAGGGTTATTGTACTGGAGTATAAATGTTTCCCTAATGTCTAGTTGAGGGCAGAGCCCTGGTAGAGGAAGGATACGGAGAGAATAACCTCAGTAGGCACGGGGAGGGGAAGAGTGAGGCCAGAGGGGAGCCGTGCCAGGAGTCGTGGTTTGTGCCGTTCCCAGCACTTGTTTGTTTGTTTTTGTTTGTTTGTTTGGTGGTACTGGGGTTCCTGGAAGTCCTTCTACCTGTGGACTACACTCCCAGACCTATTTTCTATTTTTATTTGGAAACACGGTCTTCGAACCTGCACGATCCTCCTGTCTCCGCCTCCCAAGTGCGGGGATTACAAGCATGCCCACCACGCCTGGCATTTCCCAGCACTTTTGTAATTTACTATTCTTCTAGTCTTCAAAAC
Organism: Muscardinus avellanarius; assembly: GCF_963383645.1. NCBI lineage: Eukaryota > Metazoa > Chordata > Mammalia > Rodentia > Gliridae > Muscardinus > Muscardinus avellanarius. The sequence goes on from NC_137806.1 coordinate 4,561,990, forward strand.
TTAGTTTTTATTTAGTAAGAAGAGCTGATTGAAAAAGTAGGCTATTTGTCTTTCGTTACTTAACTCCTCAGTTCTTTTGTTTGTCCTTACTTTTCCAATTCTCTAGTGTGAGTGCTGTTGCCATAAACCTTGTTACCTAAGTCTCTCCAGTGTTTTACTGACATAGGAAAAATCAGTGATTCCAAATTAACGTAGACATTTTTGGAATTTTTTTACTCCCGTGTTAAAAGCACATCTCTTTAGAGTTACACAACATGAAATGTATTTTTTAATGGAGGAACCTCATTAATAATATAAAAAGAGTTGGGCATGGTGGTGATACAGGAGGATCATGGGACAGTCTCAGCTATTTAGGCCCTCCACAACTTAGTGAGGCCTTGTTTCAAAATAAAAATTAAAAAAAAATAAAAGGCCGGGTATGGTGGTACACACTTGTAATCCTGGCGTTTGGGAGGCTGAGACAGGAGGATCGCACAGGTTCGAAGCCAACCTCAGCTACTTAGTGAGGTTCTCAGCAACTTAGAGACCCTGTTTCCAAATAAAATATAAAAAAGAGGTCTGAGAAGTAGCCTGGAGGTAGAAAGCCCCTGGGTTCTACCGGCGTTCTACCTCCGGTACCCCCCGCGCCCCCCCCACCACCCCCCCCCCACACACACACACACTTCTATATAGCAGCACCAGTTAGCTACTAGACCTGGGCTTGTAAATAATATGAAGTACCTACTACGTGCCAGGCACCCTTGCTTGGATGTAGTGGCATATGTTTTTTCAATCTCATTTATAATAATAAGCAGCAATTGTACATTTTATAGCAAGAGAAGAGTCAAAGAGGTTGAAGCTCAAAGGACAGATGGGGCCTGGGGTAGCGCCTGCCCTGTGACTCCGTAGCCCGTAGGCCTCGTCCGCGTAGTATGTGCCGTGTCCCACCCTGAGGGATGTTGGCTCGGGAGGACCAGTCGCTCCTGAAGAGCTCCGTGCTCCACGTGAGCACCGCCTCTTTCATCTTTGCACTGCCTCATTGGATTATTTTATTTTTGCGGGTCTGGAGATGGAACCCAGGGAAATTTGACCTCCGAGCTACACCCTCTGCCCTATTTTTTATTCTTTATTTTTAAGCAGGGTCTCACTGAGTTGCAGAGGACCTCACTGGAGGACCACGGTCCTCCAGTCTCGGCCTCCCGAATGCTGGGATGACAAGCGTGCGCCACCACGCCCGGCTAATTTAATGTTTTAAAGGTATCTACTCGCCGGGCGTATCTACTAAAGCTGGTTATGGTGGCGTATGCTTGTAATTCCAGCATTTGGGAGGCTGAGATAGGAGAATTGCAGGTTTGTGGCCAGTAAGACCCTCTTTCAAAATAAAAGCAAAAATCAGGCTGGGGGTCAAGCTCAGAGGTAGAAAATACCCCTGAGTTCTATCCCAAGTCCAGCAAAAAAAAAAAAAAAAAAAAAAAAAAATAGTATTTACTAGTAAATTCATGTCTCTGTGCTAAAGAGTAGCCATGCCGACTTACAGAGGGGAAAAGGCTTAACTATGCATGCTTCATCTCATTTACATTTTCATTTTAGAGACTGTTGCCTCAAGTGGTGGCCAAAACCAGTGTAACTAATGCCTCTGTGTTCTTTTAACTGCAGAGACTTAGTGATAAAACGGGGCCGGTAGCTCAGGAGAAGAGTTGACGCTTGAGAACCGTCCCAAGCCTCTGTCCTGCCGCCCTGGCCCTCCGCCTGGCCGCCCCGCCGCGCAGGAGTACCACCAGGAGGCGCACAGCGGGCCGCGGGGCGTCCTCGCGGGCTCCCGGGCCTCGTTGCTTTGTTGCACTGAAATGGACTTCCCGTCTCCCATCCCCGCCCCTCACCAAGGTTTTGAACTTTTAAAGAAAATTTAATAACTTTTGTCAATGAAATAATTTACATGCAATGAGTTTATCAACCCAAGAAAAATTTAATATAATTGGTGCACAACTAGTTTTGTTATACATTGGAGCTAGGACTAGCAAAACTAAAGACTTGTTTCATCTACAGATTTCCTGTACACATCGGAACATAAAACGTGATCTTTTATTTTGGTTACAGTATGCCTGCTCTTGTCAGACCTTGGAACAGTCCAATTTCTTTTGGAGATTTTATTCATTAAATATTGCAGTTATATAGGTCATGAACTGGGACTTTGCAAACTTTTTGAAAAATTTCCTTCCTAATAAGATTTGGCCAAGTTTGGTAATCAAGTCAGGATGGTAATGTCTGCTTCTGCTAAAGTTTTGGTTTTTTCTACATGCTTTTTCTTGAGTGTTAAGACCTAGTCATATTTTAAAGAGACATTAGTTGAGCCGAGGCTGCTGGGGGAGCCTGATCAATCCAAGCAGAACTTCCAGAAAGAGGCCACTCTGGGAACTGCTGCAGGGTCTGGCCTTAACCAAGTGCCTATTAGCACCTCCCCGGGTCGACACCTCTCACCGCAGAGCCCACCAAGCCGCCGTCAGACGTAGCAGGATTTGGCCGCCCACCAGCAGCGTCCCCGCGCTCACGCCTTCACTGAAAACCTATTCCACTGTAGGTAGCGCAGGCAGGAACGGCTGCCTGCTCTTTCTCCACTCGCGGGTCACAGCATGAGTGGACTCGTCAAGGATATATATTTGTTTTATTTTAAAAGCTTCTTATCACTAACCGTTCAAATCACACGCGCACACACACCCAGCTGGCCACTACCATTCCCACAACAGGTGTGGCCTGTGTTACAGGCCTTCCGTTGAGAGCCACGCTCTGGCTGCAGCAGTGTGGCAGAGTACTAAGGGAAGCCGTTGGGGCCGGAGCCGTTGATCTGTCTCAGTCGTGTGAGTTAGTGGAAAAGCCCCAGCTGTGGTTAGACCTGCACTGTGGACCCAGCTGGGAGAACGCGTCAGTTCTTCAGTATGTCTCTTGGTTAAACATTGCACAGTCCTTACCTCATTTCTGTAAATAAGGTTTTGTGAATCTGTTTTGTATTGTGAAAAATTCATAAGATAACATTGATATTTTGATTTGTAATATTTCTAATTGGTAGATTTAATTGAAAATTAAAATTAATTTATTTTTATATGTTCAGGGGAATTTTAAAGAAAGTCAAACCTTTTGTAGATAATTAAAAATCAGTGTGGTTTATTTTACCTACTTAACCCACTGATTGTTATTCTGTAACAATTTGTATAAATGGTAAATTTTGAATGTGTTGTTATTTTACTTAGATGTAAAATTCCACATGTATTAAAATGTACAAAGTTTTTGTTAATAAAATTTAATAATGTTCATAACTCTGTGCCCTGTGTGTGTGTGTGTGTGTGTGTGTGGCCAGCAGTTGTAAGGCTGCCCCTGAGCTACATCCCCAGCCCTTTTTTTATTTTGAGAAAGGGCCTCAAAGTTGCCAAGGCAGACCTCAAACCTAAGCTGCTGCTGTCTCAGCCCTACAGGCGCCCAGGTTGCAGGTGTGCTCCCCCGGGAGCCCTTCTTATCTGGAGTCACGTGAATTGTGCTCGCCGGGGCCTGTGTTGGGAAGGCCGGCCTCGAGCGACCCAACCCTACAGCCAGGGAGCACTGGAGGAGCTGGCCCGCGCCTCCTCGCCAGGTCACGTAGTTAGCGAGCGGGCTCTGCAGGAGGCGTTCACGTCAATCCAGCGCTGCTTCATCTTGAAAGCCCAGAATTGGCCTGTGCCACTTTTGGAAAACACAAATGTCGGCCAGGCGTGGTGGCACACGTTTGTAATCCCCGCGCTTGGGAGGCGGAGACGGGAGGATCGTGCTGGCTTAAGAGACCCTGTTTCCATATAAAAATATAAAATAGGTCTGGGAGTATAGCCCGGAGGTAGAAGAAACCAGGAACCCCAGTACCACCAAAAACAAAAAAGAAAAAGAAAAAAAATACAAATGTCTAGTGGGGTATGGTTGGCAAGTCTGAGTAACATTATTTTGATCAGTATGTTGTGAACTGTGGTGTGTGTATGTGAGAGAGAGACAGAGACAGAGACTGGGGATTGGACCCAGGGACCTAGCTCTATTTTTTTACATTTCAAAATAGGAGCTCACAAAGTTGTAGAGAGCCTGAGTGGCGCAGGCTGGCCTTGAACCTGTATTCCTGTCTCAGCCTCCAGAAGTACTGGAATTAAAAGTATGTGCCACCATGCCCAGCTTTGTTCTTTATTTTGAAACAAGGTCTCACTAAGTTCCTGAGACTGGCCTAGAACCTACAGTCTTCCTGTCTTCGCTTCCCAGGTACTGGGGTTACAGGCTTGTACCACCACGCGCCTCCAGCATTCACATTCATGCGGATGGTACTGGGGATTGAACCACTGAGCTACACCCCCACGGCCTCGCTAAATTGCCGGGCTGGCCTCAAACTCGCAGGTGCTTGCCACCATGCCCAGGTTTTTTTTCCCCCCAATACTGGAGATTGAGCTCGGGCCTTTGCACACATTAGATAAGTGCTGTACAGTTGAGCCATACTCCCTCTCCCCAGCTCTTGTGTGTATATTTTTATTTTTGTGGTACTGGGGATGGAACTCAGGAGGCATTTTACCTCCAAGCTACGTTCCCATCCCTATTTTTTATTCTTTAATTTTGAAACAGAGTCTCACTGAGTAGCTGGAGCTGGGCTACGAACCATGATCCTCCTGTCTCAGACTCCTGGATGCTGAGATTACAAGTGTGCGCCACCACTCCTGGCTCTTGCATATATATTTTTAAATTTAAAAAGTCAGCCGGGTGTGGCGGTACATGCCTGTAATCCCCGCGCTTGGGAGGCTGAGACAGGAGGATCACACAGGTTCAAAGCCAGCCTCAGCTATTTAGTGAGGCTCTCAGCAACTTAGTGAGACCCTGCTTCCAAGTAAAATATAAAATAGGTCTGGGAGTATAGCCCAGAGGTAGAAAGCCCCTGGTTTCCACCCCAGTACCACCAAAAAAAAAGTCTTAACCTAAGCCGAGCGTGGTGGCACACGCTTGTAATCCCAGCTTTTGGGAGGCTGAGACCGGAGGATCAAGGTTCGCGGACAGCCTCAGCTACTTAGTGAGGCCCTCTGCAACTCAGTAAGATCCTGTTTCAAAATAAAGAATAAAAATTTGGGCAGAGGGTGTAGCTTGGAGGTCAAGTGCCTCTGGGTTCCATCCCCAGACCCACACACACAAAAAAAAGGTCATAACCTGCCAGGCGTGGTGGCGCACACTTGTAATCCCCGCGTTTAGGAGGCTGAGACGGGAGGATCGCACAGGTTCGAAGCCAGCCTCAGCTACTTAAGGCCCTTTTTCCAAATAAGAAAATATAAAAATAGGTCTGGGAGTATAGCCCGGAGGTAGAAAGCCTCTGGCTTCCATGGACCCCAGCACCTCCAAAAAAAAGTCATAACCAGTTTTTCCCCCAGTACTGGATTGAACCCAGTGGTATTCTGCTCCTGACCTCCATCCTCAGCCGCGTGCACACGTGTGTGTGTGTGTGTGTGTGTGTGTGTGTGTGTGTGTTTTGCTGGGTATTGAACCAAGGGCATTCTACCCCTGAGCTATATCCCCCAGCCTGATTTTTTATTCTTCATTTGAAACACGGTCTCACTAAGTTGCAGGGCCTTACAAATTGCTGAGGCTGGCCATGAACATGTGATCCTCCTGTCTCAGCCTCCCAAGTACTGGATTACAGGTGTGTGCCACCACATCCACTCTCCCACCCCCTCTTTAAACAGGTCCTTACTAGGTTGCTGAGAATCTCGCTAAGTTGCTGAGGCTGTCCTTGAACCTGTGCTCCTCCTGTCTCTGCTCAAGACCTGGGTTTACCAGTGTGTACCACAACACCTAGCTTATTTTTTAAAAATTTTTATTGGTGCATTGTATTTATACATCATAATAGGTAAAAAAAACTTGTGTGGATATACATGTACACATCACCTAGCCAGCCCCCACCACACTCACTCCCATGCTTGACTACCATGGGAATAAGTACATCCTATGCTTTAAAGAGCCCCCCCCCATGGCTTCTTTATTTTGAGACAGGGTGTCGCTAAGTTGCCCAGGCTAGCCTTGAACTCGCTATCCTCCTCCCTCAGCCTCCCAAGTTACAGGTGTGCAGTCCCATGCCTGGCATCCTAACCAGTTTTAAAAACTTGAGCAAGCCGGGCGTGGTGGCGCACGCTTGTCACCCCAGCATTCGGGAGGCTGAGACCAGAGGATCGCGGTTTGCGGACAGCCACAGCTACTTAGGCCCCCAGCAACTTAGTGAGACCCTGTTTCAAAATAAAGATTAAAAACTAGGGCTGAGGTGTGGCTCGGCGGTCGAATGCCCCAAGTCCCATCCCAGTACTGCAGCAGAGATAGTCATAACGACGATGAGAGGGAAGTGGCTCGTAAGACTTTAGAGGTGAGCTCTGCCACGGCGGCATCCTGCCCGCGGCCACCCGTGCCCACCTGTGTGGTGCCCGGCGGGCAGCAGGCCCTTTCCTTGGTGCGGGCAGGCCGCGCTCCCCAGGCAGCCGGGGAGGGGGCGGCAGCCCCGTGGTCTGAGTGGGTTTGGGGCTTGGGTCACGGCGCTTGCCCAGGACTCAGGTCGAGCCCGTTCTAGGCCTGGCTTCATTGTGGGAACCGCGGCGCCGCCCGTCTCCGCCGGCCTGGTAGGGGACAGGAGGTCCACGGCGGCCAACATCGACGGCCAGCACCTCAATTCCCCATCTGAAAGGGTCACAAACTCTGTGAGGTCTGCTCCCCACTTAACAGAGGAGGAGAGCAAGGCGTAGGGAGGTCGCATAGTCACACACTGCCAAAGTGAAAACACCCCAGGAACCCAGAGGGCCAAACGGGCGATTCTGGAGGAAGCAGCTCCCTAGAGCCCTCTCCCCAGACCCTCCCCCAAACTGCCCTGGCCTTTCCCAGGCCTGAGGAACAGGCGTGCTGGCACTCGGGAGGCTGAGACCGGAGGATCGCGGTTCACAGCCAGCCTCCGCTACTTAGTGAGGCCCCCTGCAACTCAGTGAGACCCTGTTTCAAAATAAAGAATAAAAAATAGGCCTGGGGGTGTAGCTCACAAGTAGAATGCCCCTGAGTTCCATTTCCAGTACCGCAAAAAAAAAAAAAAAAAAAAAAAAGAAAGAAAAGAAAAGAAAAAAAAGTCCATGTGGCCCCAGATGGGGCTGCACCCAGACTAATCAAGACTGCAGTGCGAGGCGGCCGGCCATGGGGGCGCGGGCACTTGGGAGGCCGAGACAGGAGGACGGCGGGTTCTCCAAAACGTAGGGACGCCCTCTGCAACTTAGTGAGACCCATTTCCAAATAAACAGAATGGGGCTGGAGATATAACTTGGAGTTAGAATGCCTCCAGGTTCAATCCCCAGTACCCCAAACAAAACAAAACAAAAGACCTGAAGGTGCAGAGGAACTGAGTAAAGAGCCAGAGAAACCTCAGCGGGCCGGGGAATCTGCCGCGCACGCCGGGAGGATTCAGATGAGATGGTGCCGCGAGTCTGGGGCCTTGGCAGTGACCCCTGCGGGACAGGCCGGGGAAGGCGGGGTCCCAGCAGCGCGCCCAGCCCCGGGCTAGCCGCTGCGTGTAGCTGGGTCCTTGGCCTGGCGTTGACGGCTGTGCTCTGGGGCCTGGACTGGGAGGCGCCGCGGCCCCCCGACAGTGTGATAGTCCTGCTAGTGTTGCCGCAAAGACTCCGCCCCAGGACTGGGCCTGAGCCTGTTGGGGTGAGCTCTCAGCTCAGGAACTCGGGGTCTGCATGGCCATGGCTAACATAACAAAAGAATTGCAGCACACGCCAGTCAGAGACATGGACAGAGGTTTATTTGGGCAAAGGGGGAGGAAATACACATTCAAGAGAGAATGCGGGCCACCTCGAGATGAGGGCATTTTGGGGAGTTGAGGGTTCTCTTCTTATAGAGGACTTACTGAGGGGTGGGCTGAGAAGGTATGCGAGGATGAGCTCGGTCCGGTGGTCCCAAGGCGGTTTATGGTGGGCAGGGGTCTGGCAGCCTTAGGTGGATGAGCTCGGTCCAGTAGTCCGAGGCGCTTCCTGGTGGTCTGTGGTCTGCTCAGCCTCAGGGTCTTCAGGCTGATTGGGGTCTCATTAGCTGATTGGCGGATAAGCTGGAATATCCTAAATTATAGGTTTCTCGGAAATATTATAGTTAACTCTAGGATCTACAGGTTTCCCAGGAAATTTTTGAGAGTCAGACCTAGGAAAGAGAATTGGTTTGTGGATTAGAGGCTGACGCACTTCAGCTCCAGTTCTTATGTTAAAGTTATATTTTACTTTTCCTTCCTGTCTCCTTTCTACTTATTTCTTCTTCTTCTTTTTTTTTTTTTTTTTTTTTTTTTTGTGGTACTAGGGTTAGAACCCAAAGGCCTTTTACCTCTGAGCTATACCCCTAGCCCGATTTTTTATTCTTTTTTTTTTTTTTTTTTGGTGGTACTGGGGTTCCTGGAAACCCTTTTACCTCCGGGCTACACTCCCAGACCTATTTTTTATATTTTTATCTGGAAACAGGGTCTCTTAAGCCAGAGAGGCTGGCTTTGAACCTGCGCGATCCTCCTGTCTCCACTTCCCAAGCACGGGGATTACAAGCGTGCGCCACCACGCCCAGCCCTACTTATTTCTTCTATCCTACATCAAGCCCAGTGCGGCAGTGCAGACTCAGGAGGCTGAGGCAGAAGGATCAAAAGCTTGAGGCCAGGCAGAGCGTGGCTTGTAATCCCAGCATTTGGGAGGCTGAGACAGGAAGATCACAGTTCTGGCCAGCCTCAGCTACTTAGTGAGGTCTTCTGCAACTCAGTGAGATACTGTTTAAAAATAAAGAATACAAAATAGGGCTGGGGGTGTTGCTTGGAGATCGAATGCCCGTGGGTTCCATCCCAGACCCGCAAAAAAAAAAAGTGCCAGGAGTATACCTCGGAGGTCGAATGCCCCTGGGTTCCATCCCCAATACTGGGGGGAAAAAAGTTTGAGGCCGGCCTGCATAACTCAACAAGACCTTGTCTCAAAATGAAAAATCAAAAGGGCTGGGGTGTCGCTCAGGGGTAGGACTCCCTGGGTTTAGGACCTAGTGCCACAGAAGACAGTGGGAAGCCACCAAGGGGCAGAAGTTTCCTACCACGTGTCCCTCAGTCCATTGCCGGTAAGAAAACCCGAGTCCGCTGGCCTGCCTTGACCGCCAGGCCGAGCGGCAGCACAATCTGAAGGCCCGCCATGCTGGGTCAGTGAGGCCTTGGACGCAGATGGCCTCCTCGTCACTGGGGCCCAGGGCAGAGCGGGCAGTCTGGCCTCTTAGAAAGGTTCCGCCGTGGGGACACGGGCTCCTCAGGCCACCGCCATGGAAGCTGGGATTTCCAAAAGCCAGTTTGAGTTTTGAGGGGCGGGTGCACAAACATTCAGTCCCCTGTGACCAGGAATAAAGTGACCTTACCGCCAGGTGCGGTGGTGCACCCTGGAATCCCGGAGCTGGGGCTGAGGGCAGGCTCCTGGTCCTGGTCAGCCTCGGCAACTTAGTGAGCCCGGCACCACGTTAGCCTTGGGTGCTGGGGCCCTGGGGTGGGGCGATAGCTCCCGCAGCCTCGCCCCTCCCTCCTCCTCCGTGGGGGCCGCACTCCAGGCCTGTGGGCAGAGGGAGGCTCTGTTCACCGAGCTTGCCAGCTTTCTTTTTGTTTTTGGGGATTAAACCTTTCTACCTCCAATACGCCCTGCCCCCATTTTTTTACTTTTTATTTGGAAACATTGCTGACACTGGCCTGGAACCTCTGATCCTCCTGTCTGTCTCCCATTACAAGCTTACGCCACCACACCTGGCCCAGTTTAACTTTTTGAATCTAAGATGTTTGAAATGCACCCACCAGAGTGCTGAGCGGCCTTTAAGAGACCTCGGGCCTGGGCCTGCGGGGCGGGAGGCCCCTGGCTTGCAAAACAGCTGCTGGGTTTGCTCCCAGGGAGCTGCGGTAAGTAGGAGGAACTGCAGGGGCAGCCTCAAGGCCTGCTCCTTCTGAGCCACGTAGGGAAGCCCCGGAAGCACAGGGGCCGCTCATGGTCCTGCCATTGCAAAGGCCAGCCGAGCCTGTGCTCCGCCGCGGCCCACAGGGTTGTGGGTTCAAATTTAGGATGAAACCCCAAAATCTGTTTTTACTGAATGACTTACCTTGGCCCGTGCGGTAGGTGGGTCTCCTGTCTCTCCCTCTTCAGGTCTGAGGCCCCGAGCTGGGCTTGGGGAGCCGCGTGGCCGGCGGTGGGGCTGCCCAGAGCCGGAGGGCGCAGCACCTCAGGCTTGGGAGGCTGAGGCGGGAGGATCATGGTTCCAAGGGCGGCAGGTCTTCCTGTTTTTGTGACCTCAGGTGGCCCTGAGCAGAGAGCCTGCCTGTGCGCGCTTTTATACTGTCCAGAAGTCCCTCCTCCTCGTGCACAGGCATTCGGGGTGATTAGTTTGGGGTTTTGCACCACAGCGTAGTATGACTGCTCTAAATTTTCTGTGTTGGCCGGGTGTGGGGGCGCAGGCTTGTGATCCCAGCATTAGGGAGGCTGAGACAGGAGGATCGAGGTTCACAGACAGCCTGGGCTACTGAGTGAGGCCCTTTGCAACTCAATGAGACCCTGTTTCAAAATAAAGAATAACCCGGGCGTGGTGGCGCACGCTTGTAATCCCGGCGCTTGGGAGGCGGAGACAGGAGGATCGCGCTGGATCGGAGCCAGCCTCGCTGGCTTAAGAGACCCTGTTTCCAAATAAAAATATAAAATAGGTCTGGGAGTGTAGCCCAGAGGTAGAAGGGCTTCCAGGAACCCCAGTACCACCAAAAAAGAAAGAAAGAAAGAAAGAAAGAAAGAAAGAAAGAAAGAAAGAAAGAAAGAAAGAAAGAAAGAAAGAAAGAAAAAAAAGAAAAAGAAAAAAAAACAATAAATAAACCGGGCGTGGTGGCGCACGGTTGTAATCCCAGCATTCGGGAGGCTGAGACTGGAGGATCACGGTTTGCAGACAGCCTCAGCTACTTCGTAAGGCCCTCCACAACTCAGTGAGACCCTGTTTCAAAATAAAGAATAAAAAAATAGGGCAAGAGATGTAGCTTGGAGGTCAAATGCCCCTGGGTTCCATCCCCAAACCCGCAAAAATAAAATAAAAATAAAAAATAAAGAATAAAAAAATAGGGCTGGGGGTGTAGCTCAGAGGTAGAATGCCCCTGGGTTCCAGCCCCAGCACCACACACACACACACACACACACACACATACACACACACACATCTCTGTGTTGGGTTTTCGGCTGGTGTCTACGGCTGTAAAGTTTTTTTTGCATCCAGCTGTGAGCCTGGGCCCAGCTGAGTGGGACTGTCTCCTCAGCTCTGCCCTGGAAAGCTGCGGATCTGCCCACCCACTACCAAGCAGTAGGTTCAAGGCAGAAAGTCTCTGCAACATAGCAAGACCCTATTTCAAAGCAAACAGGATCACAGCTTCGCAGCCAACCTCAGCAGCTTAGTGAGACCCTGTATCCATCCTTCCTTCCTTCCTTCCTTCCTTTCTTTTTCGGGTCTGGGGATGGAACCCAGGGGCATATGACCTCTGAGCTATCCCCCATGCTTGCTTGCTTGCTTTCTTCCTTCCTTCCTTTCTTTCTTTCTCTTTCTTTCTTTCTTTCTTTCTTTCTTTCTTTCTTTCTTTCTTTCTTTCATTTTTGGCGGTACTGGGGTTCCTGGAAGCCCTTCTATCTCCGGGCTACACTCCCAGACCTATTTTATATTTTTTATTTGGAAACAGTGTCTCTTAAGCCAGCGAGGCTGGCTCCGAACCAGCGCGATCCTTCTGTCTCCGCCTCCCAAGCGCGGGGATTACAAGCGTGTGCCACCATGCCCAGTTAATTATTTTGAAACAGGGTCTCATAAAGTTATGGAGGGCTCACTAAGTAGCTGAGGCTGTCGGTGAACTGAGATCCTCCAGTCTAGGCCTCCCGAATGCTGGGATTACAAGTGTGTACCACCATGCCCGGCAACCCTGTTTTCAAATAAAAAATAAAATAGGGCTGGAGGTATAGCTCAGAGGTGGAATGCCCCTGGGTTCAATCCCCAGGACCATAAATAAATAAATAAATAAATAAATAAATAAATAAATAAGTCTTACAGCAAGAGGCGTGTGTGTGGTGTGTGTGTGTGTGTGTGTGTGTGTGTGTGTGTGTGTGCATGTTTTACTGGGGATTGAACACAGGAACATTACACCTCTGAGTTACACCTTCCAGCCCCATTTTATTTTACTTATTTTGAAATAGGGCCTCACTAAGTTGCTGACGCTGGTGGCAAATCCATGATCCTCCCAGCCTCCTAAGTGCTGGGATTACAAGCGTGCACCACCACGCCCATCTGCAAGAGTTTTTTTTTATTTTGTTTTGTTTTATTTTTCTGGTACTGGGGATGGAACCCAGGGGTATTCTACCTCTGTGCTACACCCCCAGCCCTATTTTTTATTCTTTATTTTGCAACACGGTTTTACTAAGTTGCGAGGGGCCTCACTAAATAGCTGAGGCTGTCCTCCTGGCCCTGTGGGATCCTCCTGTCTCAGCCTCCCAAGTGTTGGGATTACAAGCGTGCGCCATGACATCGGCCTGCAAGAGGCGTTTTCTAAGGTGTCTGTAGGGACAGAAAAAACGTGCCGTGTGCTAGGTTCCTCGCCTCCTTCTGGTAACAGTCACTGTTGTCGGAAAAGCAGCTGGGCATGTCCTGGGGGCACCACATTGTCTCCTGGAGCTCCGAGCTCCGCGCCTGGCTAGCGGCCACTTCTGTTCTGACTTGGTGTACAGGCTGAGCGCGGTGCGCGGCGTGCGGCGTGAGTCTCACAGCTGGCCTGCACCGTCTAGAGGCGGAGGCCTCCGTTCAGCCTTTGTGGCTGGAATAAGCCAGTGTCCCCTCCTGCTTTGTGGATGGACCGGATCAAACCACGACTTCCCGCCTTGCTGGGCTGCAGGACACCTGCAGAGGTGGCCAGCACACTGAGCGCCTGGCCACCCTGGGCTGGGGCCGTGGGCATCAGGTGAGCGCACTTGGGCGCCAGCCTCTTGGAGTCATGGACACCCCCCAGGTGTGGGCTGGAGTGGGCGGAGACCCCACTCAGGGAGACCTTTGGCAGTGCCCCCAGCCTCCGCCAGCGCCTGGGGCTGAGGGATGGGTGTTTCCTGGGCAGAGGCAGCCGTGCTGCAGGTACCGAGAGGAAAGATGCTTGCTGGAGGAGGGGATGCAGGCAGAGCTCCGGATGCCGCTGGGGAAGACATCAGAGACCACAGAGACGAGGGCGCCATCCCCCCAGGCCTGAGGTCATGCAAAGGCGAAGGCCCCACAGCCCAGGCTCGGGGAGAAACCCACAGGCCCCCCACCCAGTGGGTGCACCTGGCATATCACCCTGCCCAAGGAGCTGTGGAAGTGGGCAGCTCCTTGAGAAACCTTGAATTGTTAGGCCTGGCGGCCAAGGCCACGGACCTGGGCCCAGGGGTGGACAGGGAGAAGCTGCCCGGTGGCTCCTGCCCTCAGTGGACCGGCTTGGCCCGTGCTGGGAGAATGGACATGAGAAACACCATTTACAGTTATTTATTTATTTGGTGCTGAGGGTTGAATCAAAATACAATAAATTGTATTGTATTTTGAAACAGGGTCTTCCTAAGTTGCTGAGGCTGGCCTTGAACCTGTGGTCCTCCTGTCTCAGCCTCCCAAGTACTGGGATTACAAGCTTGTGCCACCATGCCCAGCTCCATTTACAACTTATTTTATTTATTTATTTATTTTTTTCGGTACTGGAAATGGAACCCAAGGGCATTCTACCTCCAAGCCACACCCTCAGCCCTATTTTTTTATTCTTTATTTTTTCTTTTTTTCTTCTTCTTTTTTTTTCTGGTGGTACTGGGGTTCCTGGAAGCCTCTCTACCTCCGGGCTACACTCCCAGACCTATTTTATATTTTTATTTGGAAACAGGGTCTCTTAAGCCAGTGCGGCTGGCTTCAAACCTGTGCGATCCTCCTGTCTCCGCCTCCCAAGCGCGGGGATTACAAGCGTGCGCCACCACACCCAGCTTATTCTTTATTTTGAAACAGGGTCTCACTGAGTTGCAAAGGGCCTAAGTAGCTGAGGCTGCCTTTGTCCTGTCTCAGCCTCCTGAATGCTGGGATCACAAGCGTGCGCCACCATGCCTGGCTTTATTTTTTATTTTGAAACAGGGGCTCACTAAGTTTCAGAGGGCCTCACTACTTTCCTGATGCTGGCCTTGAACCTGCAATCCTCTTGAATCAAGTACTGGGATTACAAGCGTGCGCCACCATGCCCGGCTAGCAATGGACTCTTAAAGTGTGTTCCTGGATCCTTTCCTGGAAAATGGGCTCCCTGGGTTGTGCTCCTGTGAAACGTTCTCTTGGTTTTGCCTTGAAAACGTGGTCCCTAGGCTGGGCCTGGGGAGCCAGTTGCTCCGGAGTGCCCCAGTACTTGGCAGTCATTGAGGCGCAGGATGTGGGCAGAGCGGCGGCGAGTGGACAGTACGGGCCGCTGCCTGCTGCTGGGACGTGCTGGCCCTCGCGTGGACTGGGCCACAGCTTGTCGGCTGCCAGTCCCGGGTGGCGCCCTGAGCTGCCCAGGTGGCTCCGGGAGAGCGTGGGCTGGGTACGGACACCTGCACCTTCCTTTCCTCGTGCAGGGAAGTGGTAATGGTCCGTTTGGCTGGTGCCAAGGCTGTGGTAGCCCAGGACGTGGGCAGGGGACGGCACTTCCAGACCCGGCACTCTGGGCGCTGTGGGTGCTGCTTGCTCCGACACGGAGGGTTGCTGTGCCCGCAGCGCCTGGAAATGGTTCCGCGGCTCCTGCCACGGCGAGCGCTGCTCCAGGGGCCATTGTCTCACACTCGTCTTTCTCGCATGACAGCACAAAGTCTGATATAATAATGTTAAGAGAATTTAACAACTGGGGGTCGGGAGGGGACATGACAAATCTCCCTTGCATCTGTAGCCAGGGCCTTTTTAAAAATTTTTTACTCTTTTGGTGGTACTGGGGTTCCTGGAAGCCCTTCGACCTCCTGGTTACACTCCCAGACCTATTTTATATTTTTATTTGGAGACGGGGTCTCTTAAGCCTGGCTTTGAACCTGCATGATCCTCCTGTCTCTGCCTCCCAAGCGCAGGGATTACAAGCGTGCGAGCCAGGGCCTTATTTTTACAGAAACTCTTTTTTTTCTTTGCAGGTCTGGGGATCGAACTCAGGGGCATTTGACCTTCGAGCTACACCCCCTGCCCTATTTTTTATTCTTTATTTTGAACCCGGGTCTCACTGAGTTGCAGAGGGCCTAAGTAGCTGAGGCTGTCCGTGAACCGTGATTCTCTGGTCTCAGCCTCCCGAATGCTGGGATGACAAGCGTGCGCCACCACGCCCAGCTCACAGAAACTTTAGACAAGACCTCCTAAACATTAATTAAACACAGAAGCTAGCAACTGTCAGGTGTTCTGATAAGGAAGATCAGGGGTCCCTCATGTGCTTGGGGGAAGGAGGGATTGGACATTGCTGGATGGAGACGTCAAGGGCCACTCTGAAATGACACCAGGTGCCCTGGAATTTCTCTGCTTGCGGACAAATCCCACCCAGCTAAATGCCAGGCATTCAAGCTGAGCTGGTCCAAGATGATAATCTCTGTGCCTTCGATGCAACTGGCATCTTAGAAGGCCACATGGACTTGTGTGTGTGGTGCTGGGAACGAAACCCAGGGCATTCTACTCCAAGCTACACCCCCAGCCCAAGATATATACATTTTTTTGTGTGTGGGTTTGAGGATGAAACCTCTGAGCTACACCCCCTGCGCTATATATATATATATATATATATATATATATATATATATATATATATATATTTTTTTTTTTTTACTCTTTATTTTGAAGCAGGGTCTCACTGAGTTGCAGAGGACCTCACTAAGTAGCTGAGGCTGGCCGCAAACCGCAATCCTCCGGTCTCAGTCTCCCGAATGCTGGGATTACAAGTGTATGCCAACACGCCTGGCTCCCAGCTCGATTTTTTATTCTTTATTTTGAAAAAGGGTCTCACTAAATTGCAAAGGGCGTTGCCAAGTAGCTGAGGCTGGCCGCGAACCTCCTGTCTCAGTCTCCCAAGTAGTGAGATTTCAGATGTTGTCACCACGCCCAGCTTACAGTGGGCTTTTGAACAAAACCTGTGGGCCACTGGGCCCACTCTGACTCTGGCGGGATGGCCACAGTGTGTCTGTTTTGCAGGCTGCACAGGAGTGAAGCCGGCGGGGAGGTCTGAGTAGCAGAGCTGCTCCCGCTGGCCTCTCCAAAGGGCAGATGGCTCCATGGCCCTAGCCCTGCAGGGTCGAAGCCCCCACCTATGTTGGGTGGCCAGGGGACGCGGTAGTCGCCCGGGTGGCAGGCGGACGGGCCTGGTGTTCATGCTCCTCTGGGGCAGCGGTGGCTCCAGCCCTCTCCGCGACTTTGCTTTCGCACGTGGAGCCTGCAGGGTGCGGCCAGGCGAGGCGAGCTGGGTCTCAGCAGCCTCACCTGTGGCAAGGGCTCGCTGCTCCTATCTGTGAGGGACACAGTGCTGTGGTTGCTGCTTGCTGGAGTCCCTCGCAAGAGTGACTATGGGTCCAAAATTATTATTTTATTTATTTATTTGGTGGTACTGGAGTTCCTGGAAACCATTCTATCCTCAAGCTACATTCCCAGACCTATTTTTTGTCTATTTATATTTTATTTATTTATTTGCGGTACTGGGGATGGAACCCAGGGGGATTCTACCTCCGAGCTATACACCCAGTCCTATTTTTTAGTCCTTTTCTTTTTTGAAAAAGGTCTTAGTTTGGAAGGGCCTCGCTAAGTAGTGGAGGCTGCCGTGAACCACAATCCTCTGGTCCCCGTCTCCTGAGTGCTGGGATTACAAGTGTGGGCCACCATGCCCAGCACAAAAAAGAAACATAAACAAGGCATCATAAAGAAATACAGGAGGATCCCACAGGTTCAAGCCAGCCTCAGTGAGACCCTGTTTCCAAATAAAATATAAAATAGGTCTGGGAGTGTAGCCTGGAGGTAGAAAGTCCCTGGGTTCCACCCCCAGTACCACCAAAAAAATAAAAAAGAAAGAAAGAAACACAGAAGCTCGGTGTTGTCTGAGTCCTGAGGAGGGAGTGAGGAGGCAGGAGTGACCAGCTTAGGTTAAACGTTATGGGGTGGAGCCCACATCCAGACCCCACTCAGTGATTCCATCAGGTCCTTGGAATTTCTCCGCTTGCCGACAAATCCCACCCAGCCAATCGCTTACAGCTTGGGTGGGTCGAGAGGTTGGTCTCTGTGGTTCTAGGACAGCTCTCACGCCTGTGCGCCGATGGCTGGGGTCTGGGCTGGCACTCACAGGGGCACTGGCAGCCGGCTGTCTGCGGGCCTGGCAGTGGGGAGCCACTGGGCAGGGCGGGGGCTGGCTGGTGCCTCGGCGCCCGGTGGCAAAGCCCCTTGGCAGGAATTACGGCCCTGCCGAGCTCCGGCCCCAGGCCTGGAGGTGTGCCCGGCGACCAGGTGGTGTCTGTGGCCTTCAGGGGAGGGCGACCTGTGGCCTGGGGGCCGGGGGCCTCCGTGGCAAGGCCCCCGCCTGGCGCAGGGCACTCGGGGACTTGGCCCGAGGCGGATCCCGGGTGGTGAGGCCCCCTCGGCCCAGGCCCCCACGTAGAAGGGCGGCTGCCGTCCTCGGGGCACCGCAGTGGCCGCGTGCGTGCTCGGTGCCGGGCCCCCACCCAGGGCACTCTACCCCCGAGCTACCTCCCAGCCTTATTTTCATTTTGAAAGGCTTTCGCTGTGTTGAAGAGTCTCACGACTTGCTGCGGTTGCCCTCGGAGCTCCTGTCTCAACCTCCCGAGCACTGGGATGGCAAGCACGGCAAGCACGTGCCAGCGCACCTGGCTTTTCATTCGGATTTGATACAGAAACTGGACTGAGCCCCCCTCTCGAGGGCTCCGTGCACCCCGCTGGCCATCAGGCCCGGGCAGAGGTCAGAGTGAGTGACGACGATCTGAAAGTCGAAGCCGGCTCTCCTGCGTGGCCACGCCCACCCGGCCAGGGCGGGGCTCCCAAGGCCACACCCACACGCGGAGGCCAGCCCGCCCCGCCCCGGCCACGCCCCCAGCCGGGCTTAGTGGGTATAAAGAGATGGATTTTTTTTTTTTTGGTGGTACTGGGGATGGAACCCAGGGGCCCTCTACCTCTGGGCTACACTCCCAGACCTATTTTATATTTTATTTGGAGACAGGGTCTCTTAATCCAGCTGAGGCTGGCTTCGAACCTGCACGACCCTCCTGTCTCAGCCTCCCAAGCGCGGGGATGACAAGCGTGCGCCACCGAGATCGATGTGTTTTTGAGCTGGGCGTGGTGGTGCATGCTTGTCATCCCCGCGCTTGGGAGGCTGAGACAGGAGGACCGCACAGGTGTGAAGCCAGCCTCAGCTACTGAGTGAGGCTCCCAGCAACTTAGTGAGACCCTGTTTCCAAATAAAGTATAAAATAGGCTTGGGAGTGTAACCCGGAGGTAGAAAAGCCCCTGGGTTCCACCCTCAGTACCACAAAAAAAGAGAGAGATGGGTGTGTTTTAAAGCTGGTGCTGTAGGCAGGCACTGGCACACGGCTATAATCCCAGTGACTTGGGAGGCGGAGGCAGGAGGATTGCAGGTTGGCCTCCACAATTAGTGAGTCCCTGTCTCAAAATAAAAATTAGAGCTGGGCGTGGTGGTGCACGCTTGTAATACCAGCATTTGGGAGGCTGAGAAAGGAGGATTGTGGTTAGAGGACAGCCTCAGCTAATTAGTGAGGCCCTCTGCAATTTAGCGAGACCCTGTTTCAAAATAAAGAATAAAAAATATGGCTGGGGGTGTAGCTCAGAAGTAGAATACATATCCCTGGGTTCAATCCCCAGTACTCCCAAAAATAAAAATAAAAATATGGGCTGGGGGTTAATTCGGAGGTAGAATGCCCCTGGGTTCAATCCCTGGTGCCACAAAAAAATAAATAAAAACTAGCCAGCCTTGGTGGCACACACTTGTAATCCCAGCATTTGGGATGTTGAGACAGGAGGATCGCAGTTCGAGAACAGCCTCAGCTAGTACTTTTTGAGGCCCTTTGGAAGGCGGAGGCAGGAGGATTGCAGGTTGGCCTCCACAATTTAGTGAGTCCCTGTCTCAAAATAAAAATTAGAGCTGGGCGTGGTGGTGCACGCTTGTAATACCAGCATTTGGGAGGCTGAGAAAGGAGGATTGTGGTTAGAGGACAGCCTCAGCTAATTAGTGAGGCCCTCTGCAATTTAGCGAGACCCTGTTTCAAAATAAAGAATAAAAAATATGGCTGGGGGTGTAGCTCAGAAGTAGAATACATATCCCTGGGTTCAATCCCCAGTACTCCCAAAAATAAAAATAAAAATATGGGCTGGGGGTTAATTCGGAGGTAGAATGCCCCTGGGTTCAATCCCTGGTGCCACAAAAAAATAAATAAAAACTAGCCAGCCTTGGTGGCACACACTTGTAATCCCAGCATTTGGGATGTTGAGACAGGAGGATCGCAGTTCGAGAACAGCCTCAGCTAGTACTTTTTGAGGCCCTTTGGAACTCAGTGAAAACCTGTTTCAAAAAAAAAAAGGAGCCGGGTGTGGTGGTGCACGCCTGTAATCCCAGTACCTGGGAGGCTGAGACAAGAGGACCATAGGTTCAAGACCAGCCTCCACAATTTAGCAGGGCCCTCAGCAACTTACTGAGGCCCTACTTCAAAACAAAAAAATAAAAAGGGTAGAGGGTATAGCTCAGAAGTAGTCCCTGGTTCAATCCCCAGTCTGTCTCTGTGTCTGTCTCTCTGTCTCTGTCTCTGTCTCTCTCTCTCTCTCTCTCTCACACACACACACACACACACACACACACACACACACACACACACACACAGAGTCAAAGTCAGAAGATGGGAGTGAAGCTCCAAAGCTTCAGGTTCCCAGCTCTTTGCCAAACAGCAGAAGACATCTCCCGGCCCTGCGGCCATGTTCTCCACTCTGCACACTCAGCCGCCTCGCTGGTCCACATCCGGGATCCTGATGTGTCTTCATTCAAAATCAGCCCCTCTGCGTGGGTAAGAGGCGGAGACCAGGCGGATACCACCCTCGGAAGGAGAGGTCCCTGTTGGATGGTGGGGGAGCAGGGCGGCCGCTGTGCACCTGAGAGCCCTGTCCAGACCCAGGGCCTCCAGTCGGAGGGGCAGCTTCAGGTGGGACACCCTGGCCGCTGGCCTCGTGGCTGCCGCACACTAAACGTTACAGCACGGGGCTTAACCTTTTCGGGCAAAAGATTTGGGGAGCCCCAGTAAAAGATGAGGTCCTCTGCCCAGCTCAGAGGCACTCAAGACTCTGCAGGCCTGGGCGCCAGGCGCCCAAAGGTGTCAGCGGCCACCCTGAAATGGGGCAATTGAAGGAAACAGGATTCTGCTTTGCCAGGCAGGACAGGGCTCGTATTTCTCACTCATTTCCTCATCTGACAACCTATACAGCAACTGCCTTTGTCCTCTGTTTCTCAGATACAGACTTTAAGACAGAGAAGCAGAGATGGGCCTGATGTCATCTCAGTAGTGCTGGGCCGGCGTCCCAGGCTGACCCCCACACTGGCTAGCTTAGGACATCTACCAGCCTGTACCGCAGGCGTGAGCCCGTCCCCAAAGGAGTTCCGAGTCCAGGGGAGTGGTGTGGCGGGGGTGAGCCTGGTGTGGGTTGGTGTCTGAGGGCCCCTGTGCCCGGGGACAGCCTACTTTCAGGCGTGCGGAGACAGGTTGGACAGCCAACTTCTCTCTCAAAAAATGAAAGACCGGGCCCAGAGTGGCGGCACACAGCTAATGGGAGGCTGAAGAAGGAGGATGAAGGTTTGAAGACAGCCTCAGCAACTTAGACCATTTCCTAATGAATCCCAGGGCTGAGGATGAAGCCCAGTGTAGCACTGACCTGCCACATCCACGGCCCGAGGTTCACTGCACAAAAAGAAAGACTCAAGCTTGGTAGGAAGAGGCAGTGAGGACAGACCAGGCAGGGCCACAAGGGGCTGGGAAGACCCCAGACCCCAGGGCTGGGAGCCGGGCCGGTGAGGCGCCTGGCCCTGCGTGGGCCTCACTGCCCCAGGGCGGAGCCCACGCGTGACCCAAGCCTAACCTCCAGAGTCCCCAGAAGAGGGAGCGCTGTGGAAGGAGACGGGCATGAGTGGAAAACCATGCCAGGGACTTTGGGATGGCAGTGGTCCAGGATTCCAACGGCAAATGTATTCATGAGGCACCTTTTAGTGTAAATAAAAAGGGTGAGCTGGGTGTGCGGTGCACTCCTGTAATCCCAGTACTTGGGAAACTGAGAAAGGAGGACCACAGGTTGAAGGCCAGCCTCAGCAACTTATCAAGACTTTCAGCAACCTAGTAAGACCCAAATTTCAAATCAAAAAATAAAAAAGAGTTGGGGATATGGCTTGGAAGTAGAAAGCTCCTGAATTCAACCCCCAGTATCATAAAAAATAAAATAAAAAAGGGCGATGTAATGGCAGGATGTTCTCAGAGGGCCTGAAGCCAGCCCGGAGGAAGGCAGGGGACCCCGGCTGGCCGCCAGGACCTGGGCCTCCCTCCTCTGCCCTGCGCACACGCTGGCCTCGCTCTCCGCAGTCCTGACAGGGGAGGTGTGGCCAGTGGCCAGATGTGCACTGTGACCATCTCGTGCCCCAGAGGTGGGACAGCAGTTCTGGGAAGACGGTTTCAAAATAAAAATAAAACCGGGCTGGGGGTTAGCTCGGAGGTAGGCTGCTCCTGGGATCAATCTCCAGCACCACAAAAGAGAAAAAAACCTATTTGTCTGGTTGCTAGAACACACTACTTGAAACTCTCCCAGAAGCAAACTTTCAAATGAGGAGAAATAGAATAATCTTCAAATTGCCCAATTTCCTCCCCCACCGGCACAAGCATCTGTTTAAAGAACGTAGCGCAACATCTATGATTTATTTCTTACTAAGGCACGTGACGTAGAGAAATACTGAGGAAATACAAAAATGCAATTTCTGCATCAGATGTTTGAAATACTCATTTTGGAAAATGAAGGAGGGCAACATCTTCTCCAACACTCAGCTTTTAGCTTGTCTTTTCTTCTGGACCAGTTCAACCAGCAACTTGTACCTAGCGATGCAGTCCTCCTGCAGGAGAGACAAGAGAGGTTACGGGGAGGTGGGCAGGTCTGCGCGCCCGTGGGCCGCGGCGGTCAGTGCTAGCGGGGAGGTCCTGTGTCCACTCCCTCCTCCTCCGACCTTCTGGAATTTCCTGGGCAAGTCCAGCTGGTCACAGCACAAGGCAAATCTGGCCAGCCACCTCAGGGGTGGTGATGCTGGGTGTACAGACACACCTATGCATGTGCGCACACATGCGAGGAGGTGGGAAGGGCCCGTCATTCTCATTTGATCACCAAGTACTTTCCAAGGCCATTCTCTTCCTGTCCAAACTGCTAGCGCTGTGGTGCTGCGGGCCTTGGGTAAGTACGGGGCAAAGGGCTCTGTTCCAGAACAGGCGGCTTCATCAGGTGCCCGGGACAGGACGTGGGCGCTCCTTCCCTCCCAAGGATCTCAGGACAGAGGCATTGTAAGGATGCTTTCCACTGTCTTTTCTGCATCCCCAGAGACCACATGCCTATGGTCTCTAAAAATACCAGCACTGCCAGGCGTGGTGGCGCACGCTTGTAATCCCAGCATTTGGGAGGCTGAGACAGGAGGATTGCGGTTCATGGACAGCCTTAGCTACTTAGTGAGGCCCTCTGCAACTCAGTGAGACCCGGTTTCAAAATAAAGAGTAAAAAAATAGGGCTGGGTATGGCTTGGAGGTCAAATGCCCCTGGGTTCCATCCCCAAACCCGAAAAAACAATGTTGGTGTGGTGGTGTATGTGCTTTTGTCATCCCAGCATTTGGGAGACAGACAGGAGAATCCAGGTTCACAGACAGCCTCAGCTACTTAGTGAGGCCCTCTGCAACTCAGTGAGACCCTGTTCATATAAAAAAATAAAAAAATAAAAAATAGGGCAGGGGGTATATCTCGGAGGTAGAATGTCCCTGGGTTCCAACCCCAGTAAAACACACACACACACACACACACACACACACACACACACACACACGAGCTGGGTGGGTGTGGTGGTGCATGCTTGTAATCCCAGTACTTGGAAGTAGATGCTCATCAACCTAGTGAGACCCTGTTTCCAAATAAAAGATAAAATAGGTCTGGCAACGTAGACTGGAAACCTTGGACAACAGATTTTAATTTAATAGCTGATTGGGACAACACACAGAAACATTTCCAGTCATGACTTCCTATCTGTAATATAGGAGAGAGAGTGGAAAATGGCAGAATTAGAGGCAAGACTGCAGCGTGGCACCCGACACTGCAAGAAAAGTGATTTCTGGAGGGACAGCCCAGAAGAGATCAGAAAGCAGACTGCTCCTGCCATACATGCACAGGAATACTTAACAACAACATACTCTCGGAGAGACCAAGAAGGCGGCAGCGGCCAGTATTCAGGAGAGGCAGACATACAATCAAATCCGCCTTGAATTTTTGAAGAAATCTCTTCAAAAGTATACTGTTCCTGCCCCACATGCTCAGGAACTCGGAACAACATACTATGTAAGAAAGTTTTGGGGAGACGGACCAAAATGGTGGTTGTGGCGGCGGCCAGTATTCGGGAGAGGCAGACAGACCCAATTCAATCCACCTTGAATTTTTGAAAATATCTCCCCAAAAGTCGACTGCTCTTGCTGCACATGTGCAGGAATTCTGAACAACATACTAGGTAAGAAAAATGTCCTGGGCAAGTCGATGGGAGCCCCGCCCGTACGTACTGCTGGGCAGATTCGCTGTGCCGGAGGTCCAGGAGACCTTAGCTCATCACTGCTGCACTGCTCTGGGGGTCCCAGTAGACCTCAGCTCATGGCTGCTGCACTCCTCTGAGCTGCACTGGGGGTCAGGGTGTGCTCGGAGCACTGGATCCCACTCTCCGTGGTGAGACCGTGAGCCTCTACTTTCAGTGGGGAGATAAAATCCATTGCTGCTAGGGAATTGGGCTCTCAGCTTCTGCAAATGACACGTGCTGTTTTCTCCTACTAAAATATGTATGTTTATATTTATAATATATATATATATATGTATATATTTCCTCCATATATATATATATGGAGGAAAAAAGGAACCTCTGTAAACATCATGCCCACAGCAACAGTAACCAGAGCCTACTACGTGGCGAGGCCGGTTCTGGAGCCTGCGAGGTTGGGCCTGGAGACCACTGCGGAGTGAGGCCAAGTCTGGAGCCAGCAAGGCCGGGCCTGGAGCCTGCTGGGAGCAAGGCCAGGTCTGGAGCCTGTTGCACAGCAGGCCTGGAAGCAATAGAAGCTGCCGCTGCCTCACCTAATCTCTCAGCAGATTTCCAGACCCAAGTGACCTCTATTTAAAAACAAAATGGTTGTGAGTTGATCACTCTGTCAAAGTTCAGGTTTTCAGTAAGTGGGAATAAGTGTGGAGAAATAGAAGCTCTAATACATTGTTGGTGGGATTGCAAGTTGGTGCAACCACTCTGGAGAACAGTATAGAAGATCCTCAGAAGAAGGAAAGCGAACTTACCACCTCTGGTATCTACCAAAAAGAATGAAAACCAAAATACCAAACTAATACGTGAGCAAGCACGTTCACAGCTGCACAGCTCACCATTGCCAAACTGTGGAACCAGCCAAGATGTCCTTCAAAGAATGAGTGGATTTCAAAACTATGGGATGTGTACACAGTGGAATTTTGCTCTCCCATAAGGGAGAATAAAATTGTGGAATTTACAGTGAAATGTCACAAAAAAGGGCAGAAACCAGATGCTTTTCTTAATGTGCAAAATATTAGGGAGAAATGGGCGACAGGAGGAACTCTAGATGAAGAAGGGACCCTCTAGCCGGGCATGGTGGCTGACACTTGTAATCCCAGCACTTGGGAGGCTGAGATGGGAGGATCGCAGTTTGAGAACAGCCTCAGTTTAGTGAGGTCCTCTGCAACTTAGTGAGACCCTGTTTCAAAGTAAAGAATAAAAAATTAGGGCAAGGGGTGTAATACGGAGGTAGAATGCCTCTGGGTTCCATCCCCAGACCTGAAAAAAAAAAAAAAAAAAAAGAAGAGACCCTATAGAGGAGCAATGAAGGTGACATATCTGAGGGGATAAGAGGGAGGATAAGGGAAACTCTTTAAAGCACATGATGGACTTAAACACATCAAAGTCAATCATGAAGCCAAGCATGGGTAGGAGGGAAGGGGAGGGCGGGGGTTAGGGATTGGGTACAGGCTGATTGGGTGACGTGTGCATGTATATCTCCACAAATTTCTTATCCCCATTAAGATGTATGACTACAATGCACCAATAAAAATTTATTAAAAAAAACATAGATTGGAGGTAGAATGCCCCTAGGCTCAATCTCTAGTACCACCAAAACAACAACAAAAAATAAAATAAAAAGGGCTAGAGTGTAGCTCTGACGTAAAATGCCCCTGGATACAATCCCTAGCACCAAAACCAAAGCCAAGCAGCCACTTCTCAGCAGCCTAAGGGCCCAGGGGTGGAATGGACCCGGCCCTGTGCGCCCAGTGGGGGGGGGGGGGGGCTGGAGCCTCTGCGCAGGCTCAGCGGCCGGGCAGCCCCTCCCCTCCAAGGCTAAAGGGAAGCTGCCCAGGGCCCATCGCGCAGGCCAGGAGCCCCGGAGCTAGCGCGCCCTCCATTTCCAGCCAATGTGGGCTCACATCTAGCCTGACGCCAGTGGAGACTGGGAGGGAGCCTGGGGGCGGGGGGCAGCAGGTCAGCAGCTAATGGCCTCTTCCCCTTCCAGGAGCTCTGGCCCTCCTCATTTAGAAGTAGGTGACGGCTAAGCAGACCTGTGCACTCAGGGACACACACGGCCACAAGCTGGATTTGCCAACAGAGAATTAACAAAACCAACCGTGAGCCTCAGTGAGCCGAGGCTGGGATGCCAGGGCGCCGCCTGCGTCTCTGTCTCTACGGGACTGAGCCCAGGGGCTTTGGACCTCCGAGCTACACCCCAGCTCTGTTCCATTCTTTGGCTGTGAAATGGTCTGAGTTGCAGAGGGCCACACAATTTGCTGAGGTGAGGCTGGTGGGAAACCTGCGATCCTCCTCAGCTTCCCAGGTAGCGGATTGCACGCCCCTCTCTGTGTGTGTTAGCAGGTAACCACAGATGTCAAGTTTATTTATTTACTTATTTATTGCACTACTGGGGATGGAACCCAGGGGCATTGTACCTCTGAGCCACACCCACAGCCCTAATTTTTTTTTTTTTTGCGTGGTACTGGGGGTGGAACCCAGGGGTTATTCTACCTCAGAGCTACACCCCCCACCCCGATTTTATTTATTTATTTATTTATTTACTTATTGTTTTTTTGCGGTCTGGGGATGGGACCCAGGGGAATTTGACCTCCGAGCTACACCCCCTGCCTTATTTTTTCTTTATTTTGAAACAGGGTCTCACTAAGTTGCGGAGGGCCTAGATAGTAGCTGAGTCTGTCTGCGAACCTCGATCCTTCTGTCTCAGCCTCCCAAATGCTAGGGTTACAAGTTTGTGCCACTAGCCTGGTGCTTATTCTTTATTTTGAAACAGGGTCTCACTGAGTTGCAACGGGCCTAAGTAGTAGATGAGGCTCTCTGCAAACCACGACCCTCCTGTCTCAGTCTCCCAAACTCTGGGATTACAAGCATACACCACCATGCCCCAGCCTACTTTATTTTGAAGCAGGATCTCACTAGGTTGATGAGAATCTCACTACTTGCTGAGGCTGTTCTTGAACACATAATCCTCCTGACTCAGCCTCCCGAATGCTGGGATTACAAGCCTGCGCCACCACGCCCGGCTCAGATGTCTATTTTATATTATTATTATTATTATTATTATTATTATTATTATTATTATTATTTTGTGGTACTGGGGTTCCTGGAAGCCCTTCTACCTCTGGGCTATACTCCCAGACCTATTTTATACTTATTTTAATATTTGGAAACAGGGTCTCTTAAACCAGCAGGCTGGCTTCGAACCTGCACCATCTTCCTGTCTCTGCCTCCCAAGCTTGGGGATTACAAGCGTGCGCCACCACGCCCTGCTCACATGTCAATTTTAAACAGCCAGGATCCCAGGGGTCAGAAGACCTGCATGGCAGTGGTGCCTGACCCTCCACAGTCTTGCTCAGAGCCGGGGGCAGCCAGGTGCCGCCACTTTCATGGCAGAAGCCAGGAGCACTCCACTAGCTCCAGGCTCCACCCTCTGCCCTTTTTATTTTCTGTTTTGAAGCATGGTCTTGCTAAGTTGCCCACGTGCCCTTAGTGATAGACTTGCTTCCGGGCCGTGGGATTTTGTGACACCCCTGCCCAGCCTGCTGACTCGGGCAGCCAGTCCTTTTGGGGCAGCAGACAGCGGCTACCAGCCCCAAGCTCCTGAACTGAGAGAGGAAGGTGTGCGGAGACTGGCAGGCCGCAGAGGTAAAGCTTCTGCTCCACAAAGGGGACTTTCTCTGAGAAAACTGACGGTCCACAGAATGACTAAACTTAGCAACTTGATCTAATTAAGAAATTTTTTTTTAGGTGCTAATAACTGAACCCAGGGGTATTCTACCCCCAAGCTACAGCTCCTGCCCTATTTTATTTTTTTTATTTGGAAACAAGGCCTTGTCAAGTTTCTGAGCACCTAAGTTGCTGAGACTGGCTTCGAACCTCTGATCCTCTTGTTTTAGCCTCCCAAGTTCTAGGATTACAGGCGCCGGCCACAACGCCTGCCTGGATATTGTTCACAGCCACAATCTGGGTGGGCACACAGATTCCCAAGCTAAGAGAGGAATCTCTCCCTTGCAGGAGACACAGGAGAGCTGAAGACAAGTCCTGCAGAGGACTGCGGGTTGGCAGCTAGCCTCGGCAATTCAGCGAGACTGCTTCAAAGTAAAAAACAGAACAGGGTCGGAGCCGGGCGTGGTGGCGCACTCTTGTAATCCCCGCGCTTGGGAGGCTGAGACAGGAGGATCGCACAGGTTCAAAGCCAGCCTCAGCTGCTTAGTGAGGCTCTCAGCAACTTAGTGAGACCCTGTTTCCAAATAAAAATATATAAAAAAAATAAGTCTGGGAGTATAGCCTGGAGGTAGAAAGCCTCTGAGTTCCACCCCCAGTAACACCACCACCACCAAAAAACAAAGAACAGGGTTGGGCACGGTGGCACCCGCTTGGGAGGACCCCAGCACGGGGCCCCGTCGCTCACCTTGCTCTTAGACGGCACACACTTGGCAATTCTGTCCCAGCGGTCGGAGGCTCCCTTTGGGTACTGCTGCAAGGCCAGTTCCAGGAGCTTCTGCTGGCTCTGGGTCCACTCCTCGGCGGCGCGCGCGCGCTCTGGTCTCTGGCTCTCGGTGTCACTGGAGTCATTCTGCTCCGACGGGTCAAAGTCCTTCTGCCTCTTCCCTCTGCTCTTCTCCTCCGGCTCCGTCTTTGCCTCCAGCAGCTGGGCAGCCTTCCGCCTCCGAGGCCGGGCCTCCGCGGCCACTGCCTCCAGCTCGCCGGCCTCCTCCCGCTCCTCCTCCGCCCTCTCGGGGTCACGCTGGGTGAGCATGTCGTCTGGCGAGGCCCTGGCGGCGGGCCGGGGGCTGTGAGCCGTGGACCTGAGCTCGGAGAGTCTGACCATCCCTAGGGAGAGGGCCAGAACGCAGGACGGAACAAGTGAGCCCCGCTGGCAGTGACCAGGGTGCCAGGCAGGGCCTACACAACTCAGGTGTTCTGGAACATAGGTGCCACGACCCAGGTTTACAGACGAGGGGAGGAGGGTCTGAAGGCAGCGGGGCGGGGCTGGCCCCACTGTCCCCCTCCAGGTCTGTGACCCCCAGGGCCGTGTGGAGGGCACTGGACACAGGCCAGGACATGTTTCTGCATATGCTCCAAGTAAACCTGCTATGTACTGCAATCCGGTTTTCACTAGTTTATTAGCATAACTAAAATAAGTCAGGCAAGTATACTGGCAGCTATTATTACTCTAGTAGCTATCCGAAGAATTCTGAAACATGGAAAGAAAAAACTTATTTAAAACTTAAACTGCCAGGCGTGGTGGCACACACTTGTAATTCCAGTACTTGGGAGGCTGAGACAGGAGGATCATGTCACAGACAGCCTCAGCTACTTTGTGAGGCTCTTTGTACTCCGTGAGACTGTTTCAAAATAAAAAAATAAAATATAGGGCTGAGGGTGTTGCTTGGAGGTAGAATGCCCCTGGGTTCCATCCCCAGCGCTGCCAAACAAAACAATTATTAAATTGGTAGACAAGAAAGTATGACAATACTCAGTCCTAGCAAAGATGTAGGAAAATAGGTAGGTTTAAATATTATTGGGAGTAAAATTGGTTTAGGCCTGGGCTATGTAATAAAATGTTCTATGATGAGATCAACCAGTTTATATGCCTCTGAGGAGCTACCTTTAATTCATTTAAACACTCAGTAGCAGCCGGGCGTGGTGGCGCACGCTTGGAATCCCAGTACTTGGGAGGCTGAGACAGGAGGAGCTTGCAGGTTAGCAGCCAGGCTCAGGTACTTAGTGAGACCCTGTTTCCAAATAAAACACAAAATAGGCCTAGGGGTACAGCCTGGAGGTAGAAAGCCCTCCCCCCCAGTACCACAAAACAAACAGACAGACAGACAGACAGACACTAAAGAGCTAGAGGACAATCTTCAAATGAAGTAGACCCTAAAACACTTTTACTTGATTCTCTTTTATTGAGATGAGGTTCTCCTAAGGAAATAATTATAGGTGTATGTGAAGATTTAGCTATGAAGAGCTTTTTATTTATTTTATAATAGTTTTTTAAACATTTATTTATTTTTATTTATTTATTTTTTTGGCGGTACTGGGGGTGGAACCCAGAGGCTTTTTACCTCTGGGCTATACTCTCAGATCCATTTTATATTTTATTTGGAAACAGGGTCTCACTTAGTTACTGAGAGCCTCACTAAGTAGCTGAGGCTGGCTTCGAACCTGCGCGATCCTCCTGTCTCCGCCTCCCAAGCGCGGGGATTACAAGCGTGCGCCACCACGCCCGGCCACCCCAGCCCTTTTTATGTTCTATTCTGAAACATGGTTTCCCTAAGTGCCTGAGGCTGACTCTGTGATGCCCATCTCAGCTTCCTAAGGTATACGATCACAGCCATCCACCATGCCTAGCTTAAGAAAATAAA
This sequence comes from Muscardinus avellanarius, assembly GCF_963383645.1. Lineage (NCBI taxonomy): Eukaryota > Metazoa > Chordata > Mammalia > Rodentia > Gliridae > Muscardinus > Muscardinus avellanarius. Next base: position 4,592,251 of record NC_137806.1, read on the forward strand.
TTTAAAGATGGAAAGCCATACTCAGGTAAAATTTAAAAATGTTCTTTGAAGTAAACTTAAGTGTCCAGGGCTGGCTTTGAATCTGCGATCCTCCCGTCTCAGCCTCTGAAGGTCTGGGATTACAAGTATGCGCCACCACACCCGGCTAAAGTAAACTTTACTACTCGTCAACAAATGCTATTTGAGCTTCTTATTCTCTGATCGACACCCCAACACGCCTTCCTGAAGGTTTCTACCCAGAGTTTCTCTGAGGGTGTTTTCAGCCCAGGACGGTCTGTGGGGTCAACCTTGGAGTGCCTTCAGTTTATATACAGGGGGAAAAAGACCTGCAGTCCAGGGCTGCCCAGCCGTACTATTCTTATAAAAATGTTACATACATATATATGTCTAAAAACATCCGAAGAAGCCAAACACAGTGGTGCGTGCCTGTAATCCCAGTACTTGAGAGGCTGACATAGAAATGATGGCAGCTTCGAGGTAAGTCTCAAGAATTTAACAAGCCGGGCGTGGTGGCGCACGCTTGTAATCCCCGCGCTTGGGAGGTTGAGACGGGAGGATTGTACAGGTCCAAAGCCAGCCTCCACTGCTTAGTGAGGCTCTCAGCAACTTAGTGAGACCCTGTTTCCCAATAAAATATAAAATAGGGCTGAGAGTGTAGCCCAGAGGTAGAAAGCCCCTGGGTTCTATCCCCAGTACCACACACACAAAAAAATTATTTAACAAAATCCTTAGCAATTTAGCGAGACCAAGTGTCAAAAATAAAAAGGGCTGGGGTCGTAGCTCAGAGGTAGAATGAATGCTCCTGGATTCAATCCCTGGTACCAAGGAAAAGTCAGAAGAATTAAATCAGTGGGCAATAGCTGAGCATGGTTACACATGCCTGTCCTCCTAGTACTTGGGAGGCTGAGACAGAGGATCACAGGTTCGTGGCCCGCCGCAGCTACTTAGTGAGGAGGGTTTCCACAAGTTAGTGAGACCCTGTTTCAAAAATTAAAATAAATCAGTGCTGGGAGCCCAGAGTGGCAGTGCACCTTTGTAATCCCCGCCGTACTTGGGAGGCTGAGACAGGAGGATTGCGCAGGTTCGAAGCCAGCCTTAGCTGGCTTAAGACACCTTGCTTCCAAATAAATATAAAATAGGTCTGGGATTGTAGCCCAGAGGTAGAAGGCCCCTGGGTTCCATCCCCAGTACCACCAAAACAAAAGAAAACAAAACAAAAAACAAAAAAACAGCGCTGGGGCTTATATCCCCAGTGCCAAACAACAATTAAAAAAAAAAAAAAATCAGCCGGGCGTGGTGGCACACGCTTGTAATCCCCACGCTTGGGAGGCAGAGACAGGAGGATCGCGCAGCTTCGAAGCCAGCCGCATGCATTGGCTTAGGAGACCCTGTTTCCAAATTTTAAAAAATGTAAAAATAGGTCTGGGAGTGTAGCCTGGAGGTAGAAGGGCTTCCAGGAACCTCAGTACCACCAAAAAAAAAAAAAAAAAAAAAAAAAAAATCAAAACCCCCCACAAGCCAGGTGTGGTGGTGCACATTTGTAATCCCAGCATTTGGGAGGCTGAGACTGGAGGACACAGACAGCCTCAGCTATTTAGTAGCAAGGCCCTTCTAAACTCAGTGAGACCCTGTTTCCAAAATAAAAAGACTAAAAAATAGGGCTGGGGGTATAGCTCAAAGGTACAATACCCCCTGGGTTCTTTCCCCCCCATAATGCAAAAAAAAAAAAAAAAAAAAAAAGGGGGCAGGTTACATGTGATACTTATTTTCTTTCTTTTCTGTGTGTGTGTGTGGTACTGGGGATTGAATCCAGAAGCAACATTCCTAGCCAGATTTTATTTCTTATTTGGAAACAGGTTCTCAGTAGGTTGATGAGTCTCACTACTTGCTGCGGCTGGCCTTGAACCTGCAGTCCTCCTGTCTCAGTCTCCCAAGTCCTGGGATCTGGCTCCGCTGGAGTGTTAAAGGCTACTAGAAAATAAAGTAAAACAGAGTTGAGCGGACGTGTTTGTGAGAGCGGCAGGGTATCTGGATGGGGCCGAGCAGCACGCTGTTTCGCTGCATTCCCCATCCATCTGCGCGTCGGACACCGGGTCTGCTCTCTGCTCAAGATGCCCCGGCGCCACTCCCAGGAAAGACGCTCACACTCCCTTCTTCCAGCCACGGGCGTTCAATCCCCAGTGCCACAGAGAAAAGAAAAACGTTATGAAGCTAGGAGTGGTGGTGCTCACTTAAAAGCCCAGGACTTGGGAGGCTGAGACAGGAGGATTGCAGGTTCAAAGCCGGCCTTGGCAATTTAGGGGGGCCCTCCAAAACTCAGTGAGACCCTGTTTCAAAATAAAGAGTAAAGCCGGGCGTGGTGGCACATGCTTGTAATCCCAGCATTCGGGAGGTGGAGACCAGAGGATCGTGGTTCGCGGACAGCCTCAGCTACTTAGTGAGGCCTCCTGCAACTCAGTGAGACCCTGTTTCAGAAATGAAAGACTAAAAAATAGGGCTGGGGGTGTAGTTCAGAGGTACAACGCCCCTAGGTTCTACCCCCGGTACCACACACACACACACACACACACAAAAAAAAAAAAAAAAAAAAAAAAAAAGAGGAAGGAAGGGAGGGAGGGAGGGAGGGGAAGGAAAGAGAAGTTATTAAGAAAAGGGCCTCATTCTGGGGCGGGGCTGCGCGGACTCACCTGGGGACCAGCTGACCGCGTCCCTCAGTTGCTTGGCTTTGGTCGTCACCTGTTTCAGAACAGGAAAAGCAAAACACCCTTATTTTCACGTGCCTTGCAAGGGACCTGCCTCATTTGGTCTACGTGATGACCAGGGCTCCCTGAGCCTCAGGCCTGGGGGCTGCCCAGTCAGCAGCCGCGTCCGGCCAGCTGGCCACAGGGCGGCCTGGGCCTAGAGGGGGTAGACGGTTGGCTCCAAATTCCCATCAAACCAGCAGCACAATCACAAGAGACTTCCAGTTGAGTGGCAGCTCCATTGTACTCTGTTGCCTCCAGACACTTTTTTGGTCATTGTTGGGATTGAATCCATGGACATTCTATATTCCCAGCCTTATTTTATTTTTCAAATAGGCTCTCACTAGGTTGATGAGAGTCTCACTACTTGCTGAGGCTGTCCTCGAACCTACGATCCTTCTGTCTCAGCCTCCCACGTTCTGGGGTTACAGGCATGTGCCACCACCAATTTACTTGTTCTGACAGAATAATATTCCCAGGACAGACCTCTGATGAAAAATCTTCGATGTATCTGATGGCCTATCCGAGTCACTTGTTACATAATAAAATGTCCAGTTCTTAACCTGACATGCAAAGGAATGCGCAATCTCATTTCATTCTGTCTCATAAGCATTCAGCACAAGTAGACTCTGGCCGAGCTCCACACACAGGGGTCCTGCTCTGTACACTGCGAGCGCTAGCTCTGTCTGAGCACCCTCCCTTCCTCCACGGGCTCTTCATGCCTGTGTGTCCAGAGACAAGCCATCCTTAAAGGTACTCTCAAATGCTCCACGCTTCTTGACCACTCTCATCACAATTAACACTCTACTCTCTCAACTTGTGGTGTATTTTTAATTTTTTTATTATTTTATTTTTCTGCAGTACTGGGGATGGAATCCAGGGACATTCTACCTCTGAGCTACACCCCCACCCTTGTTTTTTTAGTCTTTTTATTTTTGTTATTTATTTATTTATTTATTTATTTATTTATTTGTGGTACTGGGGGTGGAACCCAGGGGCTTTTTACTTCCGGGCTATACTCCCAGACTTATTTTTTTATATTTTACTTTGAAACAGGGTCTCACTAAGTTGCTGAGAGCCTCACTAAGTAGCTGAGGCTGGCTTCGAACCTGTGTGATCCTCCTGTCTCCGCCTCCCAAGTGCTGGGATTACAAGCATGCGCCACCACGCCCAGCTTAGTCTTTTATTTTTGAAACAGGGTGTGACTGAGTTGCAAAGGGCCTAAGTAGCTGAGGCTGGCAGTGAACCCCGATCCTCTTGTCTCAGCCTCCCAAATACTGGGATTACAAGCGTGAGCCACCACGCCTGGCTTAAATTTTTAATTTTTTTTTTTTGTGTGTGTGGGTCTGGAAATGGAACTCAGTGGCATTCGACCTCTGAGCTACATCCCCTGCCCTATTCTGTATTTTTTATTTTGAAATAGGGTCTAAGTTGCAGAGGGCCTCAGTAAGCAGCTGAGGCTTTCTGCAAACTGCGATCCTCTGGTCTCAGCCTCCCGAATGCTGGGACTACAAGTATGTGCCACCACGCCTGGAAAATTTTTAATTTTAAAAAATATTTTCATGCAATAAAACTGCCTGTTTTCTCTTGTGTTTTACAGCTCTATGAATTTTAACTATAACCACACACAAAATATGAGCTAAGTTCTCCCTATGTCTTGTTTTCTTAACAATTTTAGAGATTATTCTAGAGTATTGCATGCGAGGCTCCACCCCCAGCCCTGATGGTTTCTTTCTGCAGTACTGGGGATGGAGCCCAGGGCATTCTACCTTTGAGCTCCACCGCCAGCCTGATATTTTATTCTTTATAAGGGTCTCACTGAGTTGCTAAGGGCCTACATAGCTGAGGCTGGCTGCTAACCGGGGATCCTTCTGTCTTAGTACCAAGTACTGAGATTACAAGCATGTGCTACCACACAGGACTTGAAACAGGGTTTTGCTATACTGCTGAAGTTGGACCTGAACCTGCAATCCTCCTGTCCTGGCCTTCCAAGTACTGTGATTACAGATGTGTGCCATCATGTCTGCCTAGGAAACTTTATTTTCAATTTTTTTAAAGTAAAAAAAAATTTTTTGTGGAACTGGGGGTGGAACCCAGGGGCTTTTCTACCTCTGGGCTACACTCCCAGACCTATTTTATATTTTATTTGGAAATAGGGACTCTCTAAGTTGCTAAGAGCGTCACTAAGTAGCTGAGTCTGGCTTTGAACCTGTGTGATCCTCCTGTCTCAGCCTCCTAAGTGCCGGGATTACAAGTGTGCCCAGCTAGTCTTTTTATTTTTATTTTTTTGTGGTACTGGAAACAGAACCCAGCAGGGGCATTCTCCCTCCGAGCTACACCCCCAGACCTATTTATTATTTTTATTATTTTTTATTTTTTGCAGGTCTGGGGGTGGAACCCAGGGGCATTCAACCTCCGAGCAACACCCCCTGCCCTATTTTTTATTCTTTATTTTGAAACCAGGTCTCACTGAGTTGCAGAGGGCCTCACTAAGTAGCTGAGGCTGTCCGTGAACCGCAATCCTCAGGTCTCAGCCTCCCGAATGCTGGGATTACAAGCTTACAAGCGTGCGCCACCATGCCCGGCTCTATTATTTATTTTGAAACAGGTCTCACTGAGTTGCAAAGGGCCTCACTAAGAAGGAGCTGAGGCTGTCTTCGAACCGCGATCCTCCTGTCTCAGCCTCCCAAATGCTGGGATTACAAGCGTGCGCCACCACACCCAGCTGCTAGTAAATTTTAAATATTGTAAAGTTTATCAGATGACATGCAAAGAAACAGAACGATAAAGTAAGCAGCAAACAATAAAGTAAGCACATAACAACCGGGCGTGGTGGCGCACGCTTGTAATCCCAGCATTCGGGAGGCTGAGACCGGAGCATCACGGTTCGCGGCCAGCCTCAGCTACTTAGTGAGGCCCTCTTAACTTAATGAAATCCTGTTTCAAAATAAAGAATAAAAGCCGGGCGTGGTGGGCACCCTTGTAATCCCCGCGCTTGGGAGGCCGGGACAGGAGGATCGTGCAGGTTCGAAGCCAGCCGCGCTGGCTTAAGAGACCATTTCCAAATAAAATATAAAATAGGTCTGGGAGTGTAGCCTGGAGGTAGAAGGGCTTCCAGAAACCCCAGTACCACCACACACACACAAAAAGGGCAGGGGGTGTGTAGCTTGGAGTTAGAATGCCCCTGGGTTCCAGCCCCAGACCTGAAAAACAAAAACAAAAAAAAGCACACAAGCACAATTCTAGGACAAGTTTATGGTCTATGTCCTAGAATTGAAAATTTTCTGAATCCTGCCTGGATACATAAATTACAGTATATAGTATACAGGGAACTCAGAAAATTTTTCATATGCAGTCAGTGGGCAAAGTAAAAAATATATTTGGCCCCAATCTTGTAACCCTGAGGGACATATATTCTCTGATATCTCAACACCATTATTCAAGTTTCATATATGTCTTCTTTCCCCTTCTATATAAAAGGTTGATATGTTAAATGTTAATACATTTACATTTATGTAAAGACATATGTTAATATCAAATATTTATATATATGTATGTGTCTATCTATGTATGTATATATATAATTTTTTTTTTTGTGGTACTGGGGATTGAATCCAGGGACATTCTACTTTCGAGCTAGATCTTTTCCCCCTAGTCTTATTTATTTACTTATACTTATTTACTTACTTATTTATTTTTTGCGGTTCTTGGGGTGGAACCCAGGGGCATTCTACCTCCGAGGTATACCCCTAACTCTATTTTTTATTCTTTATTTTGAAACAGGGTCTCACTAAGTTGCAAAGAACCTCACTCACTAAGTAGCTGAGGCTGTACACAAACTACAATTCTGTCTCAGCCTCCTGAATGCTGGGATTACAAGTGTGCAAAACCATGCCCGGCTCTACATCCAAGCTACACCCCTAGCCCTATTTTTTTTATTTTTTATTTTAAAACATGGCCTCACCAAGTTGCAGGGGCCTCAATAAGTTGCTGAAGCTAGCCATGAACCTGTGATATTCTTGTCTCAGCATCCCAAGTCCTGGGAATACAAGTATATGCCATCATGCCTGGCATAAAACATTTTTAATAAAAAATATTGGATTGGGGGTGTAGCTCAGAGGTAGAATGCCCCTGGGTTCCATCCCAGGTACCATACACACAATTTCTAATATTCTCTAAGGTGCTTCATCCTGACATATCATTGGAGTTTGTTTATTGGAGTCACACACACACACACACACACACACACACACACACACCCTCTTCTGGAGAGATGTGCCAGGAGTGGTGGCGCATGCTTGTATCCCAGCATTTGGGAGGCTGAGACAGGAGGATGGTGGTTTTAGATAGCCTCAGCTACTACTTAGTGAGGTCCTTTGTAACTCAGTGAGATCCTGTTTCAAAATAAAGAATAAAAAAATAAGCCGGACATGGTGGCGCACGCTTGTAATCCCAGTACTTGGGAAGCGGAGAGAGGAGGATTGCGCAGGTTCGAAGCCAGCCTCAGCTACTTAGTGAGGCTCTCAGCAACTTAGTGAGACTCTGTTTTCAAATAAAATATAAAATAGTTCTAGGAATATATCTTGGAGGTAGAAGGCCCCTGGATTCCACCCCCAGTACCACAAAAAAAGAAAAAAAAAAGAATAAAAAATAGGGCTGGGGTTAGCTCGAGGTAGAATGACCCTGGTTTTCATCCCCAGTACTGCAAAGAAGAAAGAAAAAGAAAAAAGAAAAAACATTCTCTGTGTCTTAAGAGGAGATATTTAGATGGCAGATAATGACAAAATTTGTTTGGGGGCAAGTTTGGCATTTTTAGCTGTTTATTTTTTGTAGAAACTGGGGATCGAACCCAGAGGCATTCTACCTCTGAGCTACACCTCCAGCCCTTTTTAAATTTTAAAAGAGTCTGAGTAAGTTGCTTGAAGCTGACCTTGAACCTGTGATCCTCCTGTCTCATCCTCCCAAGTAAGGGATAATAGGTGTGCACTACCACATCTGGCTTCAGCTGATCATGTATGATTGTAGGCAGATAAAGAATCCCAGTACTTACTGGGTTAACAGGAGGATTACTGGGTGTGGTGGCGCACGCTTGTAATCCCCGTGCTTGGGAGGCTGAGACAGGAGGATCGTGCAGGTTCGAAGCCAGCCTCAGCTACTTAGTGAGGCTCTCAGCAACTTAGTGAGACCCTGTTTCCAAATAAAATATAAAATAGGTCTGGGAGTATCGCCCGGAGGTAGAAAGCCTCTGGGTTCCACGCCCAGTACCACAAAAAAAAAAAAAAAAAAAGAAAAGAAAAGAAAAAAAGAAAAAAAAGGATCCCAGATTCGAGTCCAGCCTGAGCTACTTAGTGAGGCCCTCTGCAACTTAATGAGAACGGTTTCAAAATAAAGAATAAAAAATAGTTCTGGGGGTGTAGCTTGGAGGTGGAATGTCCCTGGGTTCAATTCTAGTATCCCCCCCCCCAAAAAAAAAAAAAGAGAGAGAGAAGTTTCTAGAAGTTTCTAAATAAACAATGGTCTAGTATAAAGCTCAACGCCCAGAGTGTGAGCAAGGCCACGCTGCCGGCAGAGGGCACGGCCACAGCCAAGCCTCTCGCCTCGACACAGCGCCAGCGCTGTTGCCTCTGCAAACGCTCACTGCTCTTTCCTCACCTGACCACGATGAGTTTTTCACTACTTGCTCTGCTTTCTATCATGCGCAATTGCAGATGGTCCTTGACTTACTGTAGGTCTGTAGCCAGCTATATTCAGAACGTTTCTTTCCAGTCTCACCTCTTGGGAGAAGACATGACGCCTACCTAGGTCACAGATGAGGTCCCCTTCTTTAGTATCTGAGAAGCTAATATTGTGGGCTACTGGCTTGGGCGGACTTTTGCATAAAACACTGCACCAATATGTGTATTAACAGTCACATGGATTACAGAATTGTGGGTAAATATGTTTCACCATGTTCTGATATCAAGCAGAACACACTATATAACCACTTTTCCTAATACCCAAATTTATCTTTAAATTCTCAATAAAAGCTTGGCATGGTGGTGCATACTTGCAACCCCAGTACTTGGGAGGCTGAGACAGAGGATCACAGATTGGAGGCCAGCCTCAGCCACTTAGTGAGACCCTGTTTCCAAATAAAGAATAAAAATTAGGGCTGGGGGTGTGGCTTGGAGGTAGAATGTCCCTGGGCTTAATCCCCAGTACCGCCAAAAATAAAAAAGTAAAAAAAAATCTCAAGAAACAGGAGCTCTATGATCTAGTTTGGGACATATGGGTTAGAGTAGAGTCAATGAAAAAAATCTAAAATAGGTCTCATTCCCTCTGGTGAAAACATTGATGAGAGTCACAGAAAATTAAATTAGCAAAGTGAACATCCAAGTCCATGGGGTGTAGATAGTTAGCTGACAAGTTACCTATTTCTGCTCAATGTAAAAAAAAACACGAGCTTTCCAGTTTTCTGAGCTATATTAAGTATATGCTCATATTCCTTGCCTCCTTGGATAAGTCAGAAAAAAGCTGATCATTTGTACTAACTTTAGGTCCTATTTTTCAAATTTCAGCTAACTTAATGTCTTAATAGTATTAGTCTAATAAAAATATGTAACTGAGAGGTTCATTATTTTTATTGCTGCATTTCCTTCTGGTTAACTTTCCATTTGAATATAGAACTTATAACTGAGAACAACTGTAGCTTTCAAATACAAAGTGAACTCTATTACCTGAACATTAAATAAACACTTGAAAAATGTTTCCAACTGGTAGAAAGCAGTGCTGTCCATTCTCATTATTTCTCCAATGTCTTTAATTTTTCTCTGGATTCTCTTTCTGGATAGAAAAACACAAGAGATAATAATGTGTTCTCCTTAACCATTAAAAAAGGGGACTTTTTAGCCGGGCGTGGTGGCGCACGCTTGTAATCCCCGCGCTTGGGAGGCGGAGACAGGAGGATCGCGCAGGCTCGAAGCCAGCCGCACTGGCTTAAGAGACCCTGTTTCCAAATAAAATATAAAACAGGTCTGGGAGTGCAGCCCGGAGGGAGAAAGGTTCCATCTCCAGTACCACCAAAAAAAAAAAAAAAAAAGGGGGGGGGAGGGACCTTTTATTAAATGATTACCTTTATAAATAATGTAGATAATCATTTACTGGGAGAAAATAATTCCTTCAACAGATATTAGTATAATTTAATAGATATTATTAGTTCATCTAAATATGCCTTTCTCTCTTCTTAATGATTCAATCAATTTTGAGGACGAATAAGCATTTTTTGGTAGTACGGGGGGGCTGAACCCAGGGGCATTTACCTCTGAGCTATGCTTCCAGCCCTATTTTTATTTTTTATTTGGAAACAAGGTCTCACTAAGTTGCTGAGGCCAGCTTCGAACCTGGGGTCCTTCTGTCTCAGCCTCCCAAGTACTGGGATTACAGGTGTCTTCCACCATACCCACCCAGCTACAAGTAAGCAATTTAATTTTTTTTTTTTTTTGTACTAGGAATTAAACTCAGGGGCATCTACCTCTAACCCAAATCCCCAACCTGCTTCTATTTCTTACTTGGAAACAGGGTCTCACTAGATTGCTGAGAGCTTCTCTAAGTTGATGAGGCTGGCTCTGAAACACAGATATTCCTACGTCAGCCTCCCAAGTACTGGGATTACAAACGTGCACCACCATACCCGGCTCCAAGGAAGCGATTTATTTTATTTTTTTGTGGTACTGGGGATGGAACCTAGGGGCATTCTACCTCTGAGAGACACCTCCAGCCCTAATTTTTTATTCTTTATTTTTGAAACAGGGTCTCACTAAGTTGCAAGGAGCCTCACTAAGTAGCTGAGGCTGTCTGCAAACAAACCGCGATCCTTCGGTCTCCGCTTCTCAAATGCTGGGATTATAAGTGTGCGCTACTATGCCTGGCCTTCTAAGTAAGCAATTTTAAACTGTATTAACATAAAAGACAGCCGGAGTGGTGGCGCACGCTTGTCATCCCAGCATTTGGGAGGCTGAGACCGGAGGATCGCGGTTCACGGACAGCCTCAGCTACTTAGTGAGGCCCTCTGCAACTCAGTGAGACCCGGTTTCAAAATAAAGAATAAAAAATAGGGCAGGGGGTGTAGCTCGGAGGTCGAATGCCCCTGGGTTCCATCCCCAGACCCGCAAAAAAACAAACAAGAAAACATAAAAGACCCTGCTCAAGGGTCACCAGTGTATTGTCTTACTTCATCTCTAAGCTAGAAATAAAAAGTACCTCTGAGCTACACCCCTGGCCCTATTTTTTAGTCTTTTTAATTTTGAAATAAGGTCTCACTGAGTTGTGAAGGGCCTCACTAAGTAGCTGAGGCTGGCCACGCACTGTGACCCTCCAGTCTCTGCCTCCTGAAGGCTGGGATTACAAGCCACCATGCCCAGCCCCCAGCTCTTTTTACAAAGAAAATTTTTTGAAACTACTAGGTTGCCGAGAGTCTCGCTATGTTGACAATCCTCCTGTGTCAGTGTCCTACGTGCTGGGACCGCAGGTGTGCACCATGGTGCCTGGCCGTCAGCTTCCATCTCTACCCCAGCTGCAGCTTCGTAAGATAAGACTGGGAACTGGATCTTTCTCCTCCTCTTCACTGGCAAGATGAACTGCCTCGCTAACACACCTCTTCCCTCAACGAGGGCACCAGGCTAATTACAGGACTGTTTCAATCTAGCCCCTGTCTTTGCTGCCCACCTGGGCACTTTCTAAGAAGCAGAAAATCTCCCATCAGTCTGTTATCACAACCAGAATGCAAGAGATTAGTGACCACAGCGCGAAGCAGCATCAGTTGACATCCCTTCAGGCAAGAGAGTAATATTACTTCACAGGCGAGAGATTTGAGGCTCCCTGACCTTAATTTAGAAAACCTGCAGTTAATAATCACATTAAAGTTGGTTTTTACATGCCAGTTTGTTTCCTCTGATGTCCTTTGTGGTTACTGAAATTATTGGCTAAAAGGCATGAATTAATATTTAAAGTGTTTAATCCATAATAAAGTGGGCTTATTTTTTAGGTATATGAGTTAAAATATACTTTGTCAATTTTCTAAAGTGAAAAGCATTGCTTCTATTTCTCCAGAGTTGAATTTAGTAATCTTACTCTGATAATTGAGTTAATATACTTAAGTCTTTTCTTGATTAAAGAATAAAATAGGTCTTTCGTATGTCAATCCAAATAAAGAAGGGCATAGACCCCACCACCGCCACTTTCACCTCTCTCCCCAGGCCAACTGCTTCTTTTTTTTGGTGGTACTGGGGTTCCTGGAAGCCCTTCTACCTCCGGGCTACACTCCCAGACCTATTTTTACATTTTTATTTGGAAACAGGGTCTCCTAAGCCAGGGTGACTGGCTTCGAACCTGCGCGATCCTCCTGTCTCCGCCTCCCAAGCGCGGGGATGACAAGCGTGCGCACCACGCCTGGCTGCCAAGTGCTTCTTGAAGGAAGAGAAGCAGGCCTGGGCTACACATTTAGCAGGACACAAGGTCAAGGAACAGCCGTGAGCCAGGCAAGTGGGCAGGGCCAGGTCAGCGTGCAGCAGAGGCATGACGAAGGCCAACCAAACCTGGCTTCTTTTTCAGAATCAAATACTTAAAAACAAATCTAACTGACACCAGCAGCCAAGAAGCAGCATAAGTGATCTGTAAAATGCGGTTAGCTTCCACTTAACATCTCAGAAGCTGCGGGACAAGCTGAACCGACTTTGGCCGCTTCAGTGCGATTCGTGAGCCATTCCTGTGTGCTACTCAAGAGGTGGCTGCGTCTTTGGACACCTGTTGGCGCTTACAGAGTGATTTGCTGTGCGTGCACGCGCGCATGCGTGTGTGTGCATGTGTGGTTCAGCTACGGTGATGATGTTACAGGAGAAAAATGCAATGTGAGATAGACTGACGTGGAAGAGAAGTTACAACAGCTGACTTCTGGTGCTACAAAAGCTTAGGTTTATTAACTGTTTCCGAGGTCCTTTTGAAGATTAGAAAACAGAACTAATACCTGGCATGCACCACGAACCTCAAAGTCACATTTGCCACTTCCGTGATAAGATGAAGCTATATGTATGGCAGACATAAAATCAGTCTCCTTGAGGGGATCTAGGGGGGAAAACTGAGCTGTGGGATGAATTCACACAAATTTAAAAGGATTCCTTGGCACCGAGACTACTCTTGTACATTAAAAATGGATATTTTAAAGCTGGGCATGGTGGCCCATACCTGTAGAATCCTCGCGCTTGGGAGGCTGAGACAGGAGGATCGCACAGGTTCAGAGGCAGCCTCAGCTACTTAGTGAGGCTCTCAGCAACTTAGTGAGACCCTGTTTCCAAATAAAGTATAAAATAGGTCTGGGAGTGTGGGAAGCCATTAAGGTTTTCCCCTAAAAGAATATTTCTGACTCAGCTGACTATCCTTCGCCCAGAGTCAACAAGGTTTGGGGTCATGAAAAGTTCAAAGTAAAAGTTCTGGGAGAAGATCAGGTGGTGATGGCACGAGGGTGCTGATTAACCTACCTGTAATGTATGTGCTTTGGATTGGTCTGTATTGTATTCTGCTGGTGACAGCACGAGGATAGTGACCTGTAACTGTATAAACACCCCAGGAGTGGAGAGGCAGAGGAGAGAGAGAGATGATACTGACCCAGAAGTAGGCGTCGGCCAGAAGGTCGGCCAGTAGGTCGGCCCAATAGACAATACTGACCCAGGAGCAGGGGTCGGCCAGTAGAGATAGTGGGATGGCGGTCCCCCCACGTTAGAATTAAAAATTCTTTCATCCTCTCGCTTCTCTTTTGGAACCCGTACTTTTGCCAGCTGGCTCCGGCATGGGAGTATAGCCCAGAGGTAGAAAAGCCCCTGGGTTCCACCCCCAGTACCCCCCCACAACAAAGATATTTTAGTTTATGAGGCTGTTTGTGTGTTTCTGTGTGTGTGTTTGTGGTGCTGGGGATGAAACCCAGGGGCATTCTACCTCTGAGCTGCACCCCCTGCCCTATTTTTTATTCTTTATTTTGAAACAGGGTCTCACTGAGTTGCAGAGGGCCTCACTAAGTAGCTGAGGCTGTCCGCGAACCGCGATCCTCCTGTTCCAGCCTCCCGAATGCTGGGATTACAAGCGTGCGCCACCACGCCTGGCTTCTCTGTTGGTTTTATTGTGTATATTCTTAGCCTTTTAAAAAACTTTCATCCCAAGGTGGCGCACACCTGTAATCCCAGTACTTGGGAGGATGAGATGGGAGGATTGCAGGTTCAAGATCAGCCTTAGCAATTTAGCGAGGCTCCTAGCAACCTAGCAAGACTGTTTCAAATTAAAAAATACAAAGTGCTGATGGGTGTACCTCAGAGGTAGAATGCTCCTGGGTTCAATTCCCACACAGACAGACAGACAGAGAGAGAGACAGACACACACACACACACTCACACAGAAACAAAATTAAAACTTTCATCTCTTTCCTCTAAAAATAAAAAGAAAAGTTTAACCAGATTTTAATGACAGCAAATTAATTTAAAATATCGTTCTGCCTGGGGTGGTGGCTCACGCTTGTAATCCCAGCATTTGGGAGGCTGAGACCCGAGGATCGAGGTTTGTGGCCAGCCTCAGCTACTTAGCGAGGCCCTTTGCAACTCAGTGACACCCTGTTTCAAAATAAAGAATAAAAAATAGGGCTGAGGGTGTAGCTCGGATCTAGAATGCCCCTGGGCTCCATCCCAATATATATTGTTCTGCTCAATTTCTTATCACCCTTGAGCATTAACTATAGAGCCTTAGAAATATTATATAAGAACTTATGTAATTCCAGTACTTGGGAGGCTGAGACAGAAGGATTGCAAGTTTGAGGCCAGCCTCAGCAACTTAGTGAGACCCTGTTCAAAATAAAAAATAAAAAAAAGACTGGGGTGGGTATAGCTCGAAGACAGAATGCCCCTGGGTTCAACCCCCAGAACCCTCTACCTTTACAGAAGTTAAAAGTAGTGGAATCTGCAAAGGAGGCACTAAATTAGTGTACTTTTTTCCATTAGGTAACCGAACTAAAAATTTGGGCCCTTTTAAATCAAGGTTTTATAACTTTCTAGAAATTATTTTAATAATTTTTGCTAATCATTGTATTATTAGTTGTATAACTGGAATGTCATAAGACTTAAAACATCAATAACTATCTAATGTGTTTAATGTGGTCAGACACCGATAAGTCATTACTGACTTGTCTTTTATATACAACCTTAAAATGAAAAATAAAATGCATATTCCAGCAATACTCTTAACAGAAGAAAAGATATTCTTAGGTTCCCCAGTCACTATGGTAGTAGTAGGTCTCATGAAACAAAGCAAAAAATAAAATAAAATATTACTAGATAGAACAACTATTTCTCCTAGTACAATTTAATCCTGAAGTGAAAATAATCTTAAAAATTCAAATAGTAGTCTTTAATTAACTAATTAATTTATTCTGTAGTACTGGAGATTGGACCCAGGGGCATTCTACCTCTGGGCTATACTCCTATCCCTATTTCATTCTGAAACAGGGTCTCACTAAATTACTGCACACTGGCCCCCAACTGCTCTCTTCCTGTCTCAGCCTCCCAAGTACTGGGATTACAGGTGTGTACCACTGCACCTGGCTCAAAAAAAGTCTTTAAAGTGAGTTTTTTTTTTTTTTTTTTTTTTTTGGCAGTACTGAGGGTTGAACCCAGGGGCATTTGACCTCCGAGCTACATTCCCTGCCCTACTTTGTATACTTTTTTTTTTTTTTGGCGGTACTGGGGTTCCTGGAAGCCCTTCTACCTCCGGGCTACACTCCCAGACCTATTTTTACATTTTTATTTGGAAACAAGGTCTCCTAAGCCAGCGTGCACGGCTGGCTTCGAACCCACGCGATCCTCCTGTCTCTGCCTCCCAAGTGCGGGGATTACAAGCATGCGCCACCACACCTGGCTTCCCTATTTTGTATTCTTTATTTTGAAACAGGGTCTCATGGAGTTGCAGAGGGCCTCACTAAGTAGCTGAGGCTGTCCGTGAACCATGATCCTCTGGTCTCGGCCTCCCAAGTGCTGGGATTACAAGTGTGTGCCACCACGCGCGGCTCCTAGGGGCATTTTATATCCTAGCCCTGCTTGTAGGATGTATTAAAGTAAATTTGGTAAAGAATATTTGCTCTCCTTTATGAAAATATCAATGACAACTGATAGAAGTTTTTCTTCTCAATTTTAATTAATCATTTACTGAGTCCATGCCAGACACTTATGTAGAAGCTTTTAAAAACATTCTCTACTCTAACTGGGCATGGTGGCACACACTTGTACTCCCAGGATTTGGGAGACTGAGCCTCAGCTGCTTAGGCCCTCCACAACTTAGTGAGATCATGTTTCAAAATAAAGAATAAAAAATAGGTCTGGGGGTATAGCCCAGAGGTGGAACGCCCCTGGCTTTGAACCCTAGTACCCCTCTATACCCCAAAAAGTTTAAGTCAAAACTTTTCCAGTAAATACGCTGTCTTGTGAATGTTAGGCATAGGAGCTAGGCATGGTGGTGCGTACCTGTAATCCCAGTACTTAGGAGGCTGGCACTGAAAAAATGCAAATTCAGCAAGTAGTGAGACTCTCATCAACCTGCAAGACTTTCAAAATTAAACTAAAATAGGGCTAGGGATGTCCCTCAGATGTAGAATGCACCTGAGTTCAATCAATCCCCAGTAAACACACACACACACGCGCGCACACACACACCCGATAAATGAATGGTTGGTATCATCCTTCAAATAAGAAGGCAAACATTCTGTTCGCAATATCAGAATGTTGCTCATTTAATTAATCTAAACCACCTGTCTAAATCTACCAGCAATTTGTACAATGTTACAAAGACCCAGCTGAAATACAGCCTGTAGTTCTGATCAGCTTGAGAACTCTATTCCCACAATGGACGGCCACTTGAACACAAGCTTGGCAATGTTTTGCTGACCTAGGTTTCAGTAGCTGAAGCTCCAAACACTTGCCTTCCTCCCACAGCTGTCAACGAGGGCTCACTCACATCTGCTTCTTGCTTATTTCATTAATGGTTCACTTCTGGGTCCTCAAAGAACTGCAGCCTTTCTCCAAAGATAATGTAGGACCCATCTATGTCTGCCTCCTACACAGCTGGCTTGGTCTGGTCTGTCACTCCATACAATGCAAATCTGAGTGAACTCACATCTGTCACAGATCGACCCAATTCATGGGCAATCTTTTCCCATCGACCCGGGGTCCCTCCTGGGAACTTAACCATACTTCTTGTCAGCTGGCTGAGGTCCTCATCTGTCCATTCAGGTGCCTACAAAACATTAAAGAAAATAAAAAAAGATAACTGAGAGAATGCTTGCTAAGACATTAAACAAGCCTATGATACAAACTACTGGTAATATACTTTCTGCAACAAACAATACTAAAATGTACTTAAAAGTTTAGATAAAGGTCTAAGTTGTATATTTAATATGAGAATGCAAAAAGCTCCAGCAGTCTTAAGATTTTCTTATGTGTACCAAAGAAGAAAACAAAAATACTGCAAAATCAGGCCTTGGAAGACATTGAAAAGGAAAAAAAAAAACCATTGAGTTTTGCATTAAAGTGAGAAAATATTAATAAAACCTATGAATCACATCATTGCTACAAAATGCAGTGCTACTCATAAAGGTCTCCATAACAATTTAAGATCTGGAAGTTTAAAAATGTATACTTTAAAAAAGCAAAAATAGACGGGCATGGTGGCGCACGCTTGTAATCTCCGCACTTGGGAGGTGGAGACAGGAGGATTGCACAGGTTTGAAGCCAGCCTCGCTGGCTTAAGAGACCCTCTTTCCAAATAAAATATAAAAAATAGGTGTTCGGGAGTGTAGCCTGGAAGTAGAAGGGTTTCCAGGAACCCCAGTACCACCAAAAAGAAAAAAAAAAAAAAAAAAAAGGTACCTTTATGACCAAGCCAAACCATCTAGTGCATTTCTTTTCTTCTTCTTCTTCTTCTTCTTTCTTTTTTTTTTGCGGGTCTGGGGATGGAAACCAGGGGCATTTGACCTCCAAGGTACATCTCCTGCCCTATTTTTAATTATTTATTTTGAAACCGGGTCTCACTGAATTGCAGAGGGCCTAAGTAGCTGAGGCTGTGCGCGAACCGCGATCCTCTGGTCTCAGCCTCCCGAATGCTGGGATGACAAGCGTGCCCACCACGCCGGGTTGTCCATTTCATATTTGAGAAAGCAATGAGCTTCTAAAAGTTGGACAAATTATTGAACTAAGTAAGTTAAACAGTGTAAAGATGACAAAACTACAAAAATCCCAACAGCAGACATGGTCTTTGCACTTTGCTCAGCGCTATCAGTGATCAAACCCGGAACTGGGCAGAGGAAAAAATTATTATCAAATAACAAAAACCAGGTGACAAGGATTTCATATCACAGGATAACACTGAGTTATCCCCATCAGAGGCAGGGGCCACTCACTCTAACTAAACAGTACTCAAGCAGTCAGAGAGATGGAGAAAGCTTACCTTATTGCCCTTTAATTAATTAATTAAAAAGAAGAAAAGGAGGGAGAAAGAAGAGGAAGAGAGAGATGGGAGGAAATCTTTGCAGCCAATACCTTTTCTAGTCACCGTTTCCGATAATGAAGGGCGCACACAGGCAGTCTGCATTACAGAACCATCAGCAGAGAACGACAGTCAGAGGTGAGCGACCCCAGGGACTGTCTCCACCGCCACGAAAGCTTCTGCCTGACACTAATCCTGCCTGTCATCCTCCCACTGTGCTCTGACCACACTGACACCCTGCCTCCCTGCAAGCTCGGCGGCCCTCCCTGACTTCTTACTGTCTCCCCAATCAATGGTTCAAGCCTGTTCTTTTCACCACGTCCAATGGCAGCTTCGCTCATAATCAAAGCGCACCGCCCCTGGTGGAGGGCTCTCCCAAAGACTCTCCATTTGCATTCATCTGCAAAGCAAACTACTTTTATTCACTATCAAGAATGTTCCCT
Source organism: Muscardinus avellanarius (assembly GCF_963383645.1). NCBI lineage: Eukaryota > Metazoa > Chordata > Mammalia > Rodentia > Gliridae > Muscardinus > Muscardinus avellanarius. The sequence continues at coordinate 4,610,981 of NC_137806.1, forward strand.
GAAGCAGATAAATTGGCATAAATACAACCTGCCACTTAAGAGTCAGTAAATAATAGCCAATAGCAGGCAGGATTTTATCAATCATTCTATTTTGTATCCACTAAGAGCTGAAAGCCTCAAACATATTCATCAGTGCAGCCCCCACAATACATGCATAAATTCACTTATAGAAAAAGGTAGCCTCCATTGGGTCTGGTTGGAATTTCTTTGATATTTAATGAAAATCGGAAATCTCATTCTCCATATCAGATGATTTACAAGTTCACATGAAGGGGTTTTTCTGCGTCTTGATTTTTGCCTTATTCAAGGAAAGGCATTATTCTAATTCAAGTATCATTTAGAGAAACATAATTGGATTTTTAAGGAAATAATATTTTTATTGCTAAAAGCTGAAGCTTTAACCACTGCACAGATTTGCTTCAGCAATGCAAGAGGCCAAGTCTTTAAGTAGAATTTAAACACAGGTTTCTAATACAAAGCCATACCACGAGCACCAGTGTGTTACTGCATGAAACGCGCACTGGTGGAATACATAAACCACACAGCCTAAAGATGCAGTCTCAGGTTAAGTCACGTCACCCAATTTCAGCATTAACTTTAATAGCATTTTGAGACAAACAAAATGATGTAATGTAAATGTAAAAAATATAAATCATTGTTTCAGAGTGAACCAATTTTTAAAAGTAATTTCTATATATATATATATATATATATTATTTTTTTGGTGGCACTGGGTGGAACCCAGGGGCTTTTCTACCTCCGCGCTATACTCCCAGACCCATTTTTTTTTTTTATTTTATTTGGAAACAGGGTCTCACTAAGTAGCTGAGGCTGGCTTCGAACCTGTGCGATCCTCCTGTCTCAGCCTCCCAAGTACTGCCACCACGCCTGGCTAGTAATTTCTATTTTTAATAAAGTGGCTTTCCAAATATACTGCATATGTGAATAATAGGCGTCAAAAACTATCTGATTTTCATTTTTTTGTTAATGAGAATCTAAATGTATGGTAACGCTTTTATTCCAGAAAGGGAAAATTTTAAATAAAATATTTGGGTTGATATCCTAAAAAAAATCACCTTCTGTTATGTGTGACAAACTCTCCTTTTATAGTTTTGTGGTTATTTCATGGTCATGATTTTTATTATTAATATTACAGAGCTCTGTACTCAGGAGGATTATGACGTGAGATCGGAGAGAAGCCTTTCACAGTCATCCTCCTCCGGCTGCAAGGCACCTGGGTGGGTGTCTCATCCCTCAGCAAGTCAGTTGTGTGCCAGAGGCAACAGGGCCACGGCAGCCGGGGCGGCCCCGCGTGAGTGCGTTCTCCCTGTCCTGGTCTGGAGCGCGCTGCGGTTGTGAAAGTCAGATGAACGCGTGAGCGCTGCTCTGCCACTTAAAACCATGTGCATCCAGCATCACTGCAACACTGGGCCAGAACTCCACCTCTCCAGTAAGTAACGGGAGGTGCCACATGGTGGGGACACTCTGGGACTACACAAGCATTCCAGTGTGGCTCGGAAAAGCCCAACTCTGGGAATAAATCTCCACACCGAATACAAAATGCAAGAGTAAGTTTTCAAATTATTTAATAATTTTATATAATGACCCAAAATATATCTATTAAAGAATGGATGGGGAAGTTCAAATTGTATTACCAAATAATGTCCCTTTGGGGAGGAATTTTGGTCATAAAACCTGCTATATTAAAAAATTTGGTGTCCTTGAAAATTTTCAATATTCCTGGGTTATCAGAGCTGGAGGCTGTAAGGAAAGCACACTACTTGCACAGCTCCCTGACAGTGTGAGCCCATGAAATGCTAATTACAAAGTATCATACAGTTCCTTTGGTATTGAAAAATTATGCCAAACTAAAAGAAAATGTACTTATTACTTATTTTATTTTCATATTTTAATGACAAAGGGTCCTTTTCTATTTAAAAAATAGATACAGAAATTTTGAGAAATATTTCTATTGAAATGACTATTCATGATCATTAATTATATAATCACATAAGTTAAAATTTTAGATTAAATTATTTTTAGGTTTAGCTCAACTATAAGTTCTCAGAAATTTTAGCCAGTAATTAAAATAGCAGATATATAGCTTAATAATGCCGATGGTATAATATTAATTATTTGCTACCGTGTAATTCTACAGTCTATATATATACATTTCTCTTTCTGAATGTGCATTTAGATTTCAGTTACACAATTTTCCTAATGTAAAAACTGAATAGTTAAAAGCCCTTGACAAACATTTATGTAAACAAACGGTATGTTAACAAAGCAAATTAAACACAAATCACCTCAAATGTCTGCACTCTTAGAAGAGAACCTCTTCCTTGAGGCCCGCTTCCTTCCTGTCATGGTCTCACATGGCCCTTCCTCCGTGCGTGTGCGTATGCGTGTATGGGCACGCGTGTGTAGGGGAATCTCCCCCTCCCTTCCTTTCTTTTCATTACTGGGGGTGGAACCCAGGGGCATTCTATCTCTGATCTATACCCCCAGCCCTATATTTTTTTCTTTATTTAGAAACAGGGTGATATTAAGTTGCAGAGGGCCTCACTGAGTTGCTGAGGCTGGCTGTGACCTGCAATTCTCCTGTCTCAGCCTCCCAAGTATTGGGATTACAAAAGTGGGCCACCACTCCCGCTCCCTCTTTTTATAAGGAAACCAATCCTATTACATTAGGCCCTACCATTATGACTTCATTCATTTAATCTTAATTACCTCCCTGAAGACCCCATCTCTAAATGCACTCACATGAGGGTTAGAGCTTTGACATATGAACCTAGGGTCCACAATTTAGTCTCTAACGGGGAGGAAGCACACTGAGAAAAGCAGAAACAAATTTGTAATTTGACCCAACTGGTAATCCAAAATTTGCCAAAAGAATTTATGTAACAGATAAATACAAGGTCAGGGATTAGCTTTTTGTCTCTTACAGTACTGGCTCTGAGTTAACTGAACATCTGTTAAAATAAACAGATTGGCAAGCCTCATGCCCTTAGACAACACTGTACATTCTATGTTTAAACAAAGCGCCCCTGAGAATCATGGGGGAGTTACAGAGCATAACGCGGCACACAGGTGTGCCTCCCACAACCACAGGACTGCTGTCTTGCCGAAATTCCCCACGCTACCACCCACTGTCCTAAAACATCCCAAAGTGGTCATGGATTCTCTGACTCAGTGAATTAAAATTAGGCCTTGGCACTTACAAATTGCCTTGATCAAATGGAACCTATGAACCTGCCCCTCCCCCATTAAAGCAGTTAATATGCCCCAATGTAACTTAAAACGGGGCCGTTAATGATTGAAACCCATTATACAAGACCTATGAGGAGGAGTGATTGTCCCTAGTCCACTTAACAGCCCAATCTGGCCGGCTCCTACACTGGGAGTGTGAGCGGCGCCTCCTGGCAGAGTACCTCACCTCAACTCTGAGCTTCATTAAGAACCCACAGCCAGCACTGCTGAGATTACCGACTTCACCTCGCTGGCAGCCAGTCGATATTTTGCTCTCACAGATTTGTGAATATATTCTGCTGACTATTTCAATAGCCTCTTGTGCAGTTTGCCTGTAACTCTACAGGGACCAAGGCGTTGTGCCCAGCGACCACGGCCCTGAGACAGCTCTGCCGTCATAGCCTCTAGGAGCTCAAGTCCACCTCACTTTCCTGGGAGCACAGGTCTGACATTCCACTGGCAACTCCGTCCTCAGAGGAGATTCATCTGATACCCACACGCGGGACATAAAGTGCAAAGTAGGTGCAAAAAGGGCGTGGCCACCAACTCACACGGTGTGGGGAGGGGCAGCCACCGTGGCTGAATTTCTGAAAATTATTTGGCAAACTGAAGACCACTTCGTGCACAGCACTGCAAAGGAGCACCTAGTGACTCTTCTAGTCTCTGGGTTTTGGAGAAGATATGTTACTCACAAACTGCACTTTACAAACTGCCCATTTATACTGTTATTTGCAACCCTACTTAGCACAAACGGGGCTCGATGTAACAAAAGCCCGAAAGCCTTCGGAATCTCCAAATTACAACCAACCAATGCTCCTGTAATGGCGAGACTCCCCCACTGCCACCTTTGGCAATCTTTGCCTTTATCAGTGCTCCAACCCATGCAATCCATATTTTCTAAGGATAGCAAATATTCCTTACTAAATTTACTTTATATTATTTTTTTTGCGGGTCTGGGAACCCAAGAGCACTCGGCCTCTGAGCTACACCCACCCCCTATTTTTAATTCTTTATTTTGAAACAGGGTCTCACCAAGTTACGGAGGGCCTCACTAAGTAGGTGAGGCTGTCCGCGAACCGCGATTCTCCAGTCTCAGCTTCACAAATGCTGGGATTACGAGCCTGCGCCACCGCGCCCGGCCTTAAATTTACTTTAAATACACCTTACAGATCTAAAATACTTAAAAGATTACTGATAGCAAAGACTTAAATTTCCCCATAAATTCAATGTGCCTTTAGATGTTTAGATGTGTGTGTGTGTGTGTGTGTGTGTGTGTGTGTGTGTGTGTGTGGTACTGTGGACTGAACCCCAGGGGCACTCTACTTCTGAGAATCAGCAGGAATGCCTTACAGCCCAACCTCTTTCGTGGTCCATCATGCCCACCTTGAACCTTAAATGTTTTATTTTTATTTTTATTTATTTTTTTGGTGGTACTGGTGTTTCTGGAAGCCCTTCTACCTCCGGGCTATACTCCCAGACCTATTTTATATCTTTTATTTGGAAACAGGGTCTCTTAAGCCAGCACGGCTGGCTTCGACCCTGATTGATCCTCCTGTCTCTGCCTCCCAAGCGTGGGGATTACAAGCGTGCACCACCACGCCTGGCTTAGCTTTATTTTGAAACAGGGTCTCCATCACTGGTCCTAAGGTCTCGAGTGTACTGGATGTGGAGATAAGACCCATTACACAGACTGATGGAATTTGGTGAACCGTCCTGGGTGCTGCTAAAGTCGGCTTTGTCACACTGCTGGCTCCTAGGATCGAGATCAGTTCTCATCCATGTGTAAAACCTGACATACGTTTGCCGAGATGCTCAGGCTACCTGTAAACCCCCCTGCCATGAGCCACAGGGCAGGCAGGCCGAGGTCTCAGAGCCTCCTCTCTAGAAGCCAAAGCTGCCACTGTGGAGACCACGTCCCTTTGGGGGCAAAACAGAAGCCTCAGTCTCAACAGCCCTGACTGCGGAGGTCGCCGATCGGGAGCCCAGGAGGGTTTGCTGATAAATCTGGGATTACAGATGTGCACCCCCTGCTGTATCCACGAAAAGATTCTCAACATCGTTAGTCATAAGGGGGATGAAAATTGAAACCACAGGAGAGATCACTCATGCTCTAGGATGGCTACGATGACAACCACACGAGATCAACGAAAGTGGAACACAGCGAGGGTGGCAAAGATTCGGAGAAAACAGGATCCTCGGGGACCGCCAGTGAGAACCGAGAGCGGATCCGCTGCTGCGGAAACGGGTTCAGGGTTCTCTAAAAAGCTAAACAGAACGATCAGTGACCCAGTAATTCTACTCAGTTATGTATTTAAGGGAACTGAAAACAGGAACTCAAATACATGTACATACATGTTAATAGCAATCCCATTCACAATATCTAAAAGGTAGAAACAGCCCAAATGTGTATAAATGGATGAATGAATAAAGAAATTATGGCATTCGCGGATGATGGAGTGCTACTTAGTCATCAAAGGGATGGGTACTGCCTACAGTGCGGATAGAGATCAAAGCCTGCGATGAGAGAAGGCAAAACCAAGCTATATGCTGCATGACTCCACGTATGTGAAACATCCGGCTGAGTAAATTCATAGGTCGCTTTCAGAATGGTGCTGCGTGGGGAAGAGGGGGAGAACGGAGGGTAACTGCTTAACAGTTTGCTTTTCAGATAATAAAATAAAAATTGTTTTTACTTCAGGACTAGGGATTGAACCCAGGGATTCTACCCTAGCACTTTTTATTCTTTATTATGAAACAGGGTCTCACTGAGTTGCAGAGGGCCTCACTAAGTAGCTGAGGCTGTCCATTAACGACGATCCTCCGGTCTCAGCCTCCCAAGTACTGGGATTACAAGTGAGTGCCACCTTGACCAGTTATGAATTTTTTTTTTTTTTGGTGGTACTGGGGTTTCTGGAAGCCCTTCTACCTCTGGGCTACACTCCTAGACCTATTTTTACATTTTTCTTTGGAAACAGGGTCTCTTAAGCCAGCACGGCTGGCTTTGAACCTGCGCGATCCTCCTGTCTCTGCCTCCCAAGTGCGGGGATTACAAGCGTGCGCCACCACGCCCGGCTTAAAAATAAAATTTAATTTGTTAAAGTATCTGTTTTATGTAACATCATAATCCTACTAAGATAGAAGTGGGTTCATTTAGAGACACAGGCAAACAAACAAACAAAAAGACAGAAAGTAGTCTTCAGCGAGTCAGTAATGTGATGTCTAATGAGAACAATAGCATATTAGTTGTTAGGAGTAGAAAGCATTCTCCAATTTCAAACAACACAGATGTGCTAAGATTCAAGGCAGGAGAGAGCAGGTGGTGTGGAAGAAGCTACTAATTACAAGACACGCAGGCTTAACTAAAGGCTCAATCTAAGGACTCAATTATCAAGATTATTTTGGCATTCTTGACATTGATTGTAAACTGTTTCCATTGTACGAAGTTTCTGAAAGGAACAGAAATTCATAACTAAAAACTTAAAGTCAGTAGCTGTTACAACAGAGTTATAAAAACCTGTTTTCTTTGTGAAAGTCTTTGAATGACATTGTGAGATGTCATTCACTGTGATGATGGAATAGGGTATTGGTCAGTAGAAGAAAATGTGCTGATAAATACCAATTTACCATAATTCCGTTAGTTTTTTTTTTAATGTGTGTGGTAGAATGCCTCTGGGTTCCATCCCCAGTACCAGAACAAACAAACAAACAAGGTATGCAAATTATACCATAATGAGAATCACTATATACTACCCAAAAAAGATGTCCAAATTAAGCCATAAAGAGAATCACTATATATGCACCAAAATGGTTAAAATATAGAAGACTTGACCAAGTGTTGGCAAGGATGTAAAGGAATTTTCACAGTCTGCCACTTAAGAACACACTGATACACATTGGGCGTAGTGGCACGTACTTGTAACCCCAGTACTTGGGAGGCTGAGACAGAAGGATCGCAGGTTCACAGACAGTCTCAGAAACTTAGCGAGGCCCTCCATAACTTAGTGAGACTCTGTTTCAAAATAAAGAATAAAAAAGGGCTGGGGCTGGGTGTGGTGGCACAGGCTTGGAATCCCAGCATGCAGGAGGCTGAGACAGGAGGATCACTGTTCACAGATAACCTCAGCTACTTAGTGAGGGCTTTTGCAACTCAATGAGACACCCTGTTTCCAAATAAAGAAATAAAATCTGGCTAGGGGTATAGCTTGGAGAGGTAGAATGCCTCTAGGTTCAATCCTTAGTACCAAAAAAAAAAAAAAAAAAAAAAAAGGCTGGGGTTGTGTCTCAAAGGCAGAATTCCCCTGGGTTCAATCCCCAATACTGCAAACAAAAACAAAAACAAAATCATTGATAAAAACTTTTTTTTTTTTATGGTACTGGGGGTGGAACCCAGAGGCTTTCTACCTCCAGGCTATATTCCCACACCTTTTTTATATTTTATTTGGAAACAGGGTCTCACTAAGTAGCTGAGGCTGGCTTCGAACCTGTGCGATCCTCCTGTCTCAGCCTTCCAAGGGTGGGGATTACAAGTGTGTGCCACCACGCCTGGCTGATACAAACATTTTTAAAAACGATTTAGAAATATTTACTCAAGTTGAGCTATGACCTGCAATTTAACTTTAAAAATAGAAATTTACATGTACATGAACTCAAAGACATGTACAAAATGTATGCAGGAAAATTGTTCATTATACTGAAAAAAACTGGAAATATTACATTTCTCCAACAAAAATAAAATGTGCTATACCTGTAAATGAACTATTATATATAGAAATGAAAATGAACCAACTACTTGCATACACAGTTACGGGCAAATCCCACAATATGGACGACAGGGAGCAGATGCGCAGGATACAAGCAGGACCTCCACGCACTCGCCAAAGAGCAGGCACTACGCGCACACAGCCACGCCAGCGTGCTGCGGAGGGGCCGGGAGGAGACAGGACGGGGCTGCCCAGGGCCAGCGTTCTGGTCCTTGATCTCAGCCACGGTGAACTGGCCCACCTCATGGTGGCTCACTGTATAGTTATTTTGTGTACTTTTCTGTAAGTGTTTTACTCAGTAAGTTTTAAAGATGTATTTACTTGTTTTTTCTGTGTTCTGCTCCTGTTTTCCAGCCAATCATCCATTTGCTCCTCGATTTCTTCAATAGAAGTCCCATGATCATAAGACTGAATATATGTATTTTCCAAAGGTGTGTATATAGGAAATTCAGGTTTTGGTTTTTTAACTTTAACTTTCTTCTGTTCTAAAAAAAAAAAAAAGTTTGAAAAAACCAATTATTGATATTTTTTTAAGAATAAAAAGGGTTTAATATGCCAGTATTTTATTCACAGAGCATACCTTGAAATAGAATTGCTTTGTTATAAATAACTAGCTGTAAATTTTATTGTACATTCTTCTACGTTATATTATTTTAAAATAAAACGGAGAGATGCGAATTATCACATAATCATTGTATCAATTTGCATACATAGGGGTTTTTTTTTGCTTTGTGTTACTGGGATTGAACCCAAGGGCATTCTACCTCCAATTTACACCCCCAGCCCTATTTTTTAATTTTTATTTTGAAATAAGGTTGATGAGAATCTCACTACTCGCTGAGGCTGTCCTCAAACCTGTGATCTTCCTGTCTCAGCTTCCCAAGTACTAGGATTATAGGTGTGCTCCACCACACCCAGCCCACCTTGAGTTCTTAAAGTATTTTCTTCAAACATTTCATTTAGGTATAATGGAAAGAACTTTAGTGCCTTACTCCTGCATTTTCCATGTGTGTAATAATGGGCAAGAAACTTAACATGTAGATAAGTATACACTGTCTCATCTCTGAAAAAAATAGCTCTCAATAAATGGTATAAATTTATCTTTTCAATATTTTACAAAGGCAAAATTTAACCCGGCAGCATCAGGAATATACAACCATGTGTTGTATAACGATGTATACATAAGAGTGGTCCACAGAGTACGCTGCCTCGTGCTGCCAGGACCACCTCAGTCAAGAGATCCGATGATGTTCTCACAGTGACACGATTACCTAGTGATACAGAAAGTACTTCTGTCACCGGGCAGGGTGGTGCACACCTATAATCCTAGCGCTTGAGACGGAGACAGGAGGACTGCAGTTTCAAAGCCAGCCTCGGTAACTTAGTGAAAAACTCAGCAACTTAGCAAGACCTGGCTTAAAAAAATTGAGCTGGGGGCATACCCCAGAGGTAAAAGGCCCCTGGGTTCTATTCCCAGTCCCCCCACCCCCCAAATAAGTATTCCTGTTATGAGGCAATGCACGACTGTGGTGGCTGTTGGATGGGCTCTTTGCCATGTCTCATTCTGATCAAGACTCACTGAGAAGCAGCCCTGTTCTTAGTCACTACTGTCAAACTCATGCACCTCGTACAGTGTTGGTATGTATGTACTACAATGCCAATGTAAGAAAATCAACATAGACGAATACATTTTTAATGTTTTTTTGAAAAATAAAATCTCTTTGAGAAAGTCTTCAGAGCACTACGCAACTCATCATAGAAAGCTTGGATCACTGGATGCTGAAGTCAAAGGCAGTAGAAGAGAAAACCAGTGCTGCGGATGTTTATGCCCCTCCACAATTCACCCTGAGACAGTCGCACAAGGTGGGGTCACGGGCAGGACCAAGCCTTTAGAAGAACATCTAGCCCCTCCAAAGGCCACAGCAACAAGGTAGTGTCCTAGAAACAGAGACCGTCCTCGGAAGACAGCAAACCTGCAATGCCGATCCGTGCGCGCTCTATCACTGGGTAAAAGCAAAATGTTCGAGTCTGAAGTGGGGCGAGCCTTCCGCGACCTTCTTTTCCCTCTTTTCTATCGACTCCTGAATGAACTGGCAGAGCACCAGCAGCAGCAGATCCTTTCTTCAGGAGCCTGAGTTTCCTAGACAGCGAGTGACCTTCTTGTTCTCAGGAAGGCAAATGCTCTCTTACTGACACACACGGTTGCGCTCCCGCTGTCTCCTGGTGCCCCGACTCCGGCCCATCACTGGCCCACGCGGGGGACCCCAAGACAGAGCAGTATGGTCACTGGCTACGTTTCTGCCCATACGAAGAGGGATCTGGCTGCTTAGTGGGTTTTGTTTGTTTGTTTGTTTGTTTTAAAATCATATAAGGTATGGAGAAAAGGGGAAGGAAAAGATTTGAACGTTTTGCCCCAAGAAATGATAAATATTTGAGAAGAAAAATGTTTGCCCTGCTTTCACTATCCATCACTATCTATCTATCCATCACTTACTATACACATGTATCAAAACATCAACCTGGTCCCTCATAGATATGTACAATCTTTATGTGTCAGTAAAAACTTTAAAAAGGCCAAGCGGGCATGATGGCGCACGCTTGCAATCCCCGAGGATCGTGCAGGCTTGAAGCCAGCCTCAGCTACTTAGTGAGGCTCTCAGCAACTTAGTGAGACCCTGTTTCCAAATAAGATATAAAATTGGTCTGGGAGTGCAGCCCAGAGGTAGAAAGCCCCTGGGTTCCATCCCCAGTACCGCGGGGGGGGGGGGACTTTAAAAAGGATAATGGATTTTCTATTCATGATATGGGCTGTTTCATTATAAGTACTTAAATGTACTTCTACTGACTTGGATGGGGCTGGGAGCTCAGGGGTGGAGTGCCTGCCCGGATTTGATCCTCAGTATGGCAAATTAGGAAGGAAGGAAGGGAGGGAGGGAGGGAGGGAGGGAGGGAGTTGATATAGAATAAGCCTACAATATAAATTAAATTGGTTAGATCTATAATAGTGTCCCAAATAGAGAGATCAATAAAGTTTTTGCACAAAGATTTCTCAGAAGAATATTTATTCTTAAGATAACTACACTTTAACTCTTCAGTTCTCTAAAATTCTGTCTCTCCTCTCTCTCTCTCTCTCTCTCTCTCTCTCTCTCTCTTTCTCTTTTTTGCAGTACTGGAGATGGAACCCAGGGGCATTCTACCTCCAAGCGACACCCCCAGCCCCAATTTTATTCTTTAACTTGAAACAGGGTCTCACTGAGTTGCAAAGGGCCTCACTAAGTAGCTGAGGCTGTCCACGATCTGCGATCCTTCTGTCTCAGCCTCCCAAATGCTGGGATTATAAGCATGCGCCACCATGCCCAGCTCTAAAATACTGCTCAAGGTAATTCTGGTCTAGCCCTCTGAGAATACTGTATGACCTAAGTCATAAAGCACAAAGACACGAGGGCTCAGGTGGTGAGAAGCAGGCGGCATAAAGTAGCTACTGTTAGTCGACATGGGACGAAGCGACTCGATTAAGTAGAGAAACGTTACTATGAACGCAGTATTCCAATAATGGTCTTTCCAATTAAGACAGATAGGGGCCAATGAAACGCACACTGGGGGACTTGGGGCCTTTGGGTACTGAGTCAGCAGACCTCACTGAAAGGCTCTTTGCCCGCAGCATAGAGAGCACACTTAAAGATACACGGCAGCGTTTTCTGCCACCGCTGCAGCCAGCGTGACTGTTCTCTACGTTCTTAATGCTGCCGCCATCACCTTCCCCAAACAGAGATGAGTTCAGTACTTAAACCCACTACGAGTACTGCTTTAAATATGCTCTCACATTTACTTACTCCATTCTGAATTTCAATAACTAATAAGCTAGTGATGAATTTTCAAATGCTTTACAATAACATATCTTTGCTGAAGGACAGAGATAATTTTCAGATACTTGTTTATTTAAATGCTTTTAATTTTTTACATATTTTTATCAGTAAAACAACAAAATACATCTTGGAATTTTAATCAAAGTCTGAGGCAGAATAACTTGAGCAATTTTGGAAAAATCTCACACACTCCACAAGAAGCTTTGAGCCAGATACGGCGGCACACGCCTGTAATCCTAGTACACAGGAGGCTGAGGCGGAAGGATCACAGCTTTGAGGTTAGCCTCAGCAACTTGGGGAGACCCTGTTTCAACATAAAAAAGTAAAAGGGCTGGGGTGTAGCCCAGAGGTAGAATGCCCCCAGGGCCAAAAATAAAGGTACTTCTGCATTGTGATAAATACTTCATGCTTAGCCCCTATACACACTTAATCCTGTATTATTAAACAATAATAGCACATACATGAACACTATAACAAATAAGTGCTTTATTACAAAAATATACTTAAATTATAAACCGGCCATGAAAGCAATAAAATGTACTATGTATTCTACAGGTAAATATTTTTTTTCTTTTGGTGTTACTGTGGGTGGAACCCAGAGGCTTTCTACCTCTGGGCTATACTCCCGGACCTATTTTCTATTTTATTTGGAAACAGGGTCTCACTAAGTTGCTGAGAGCCTCACTAAGTAGTTGAGGCTGGCTTCGAACCCGTGCGATCCTCCTGTCTCGGCCTCCCAAGCGCATGCGCCACCACACTCGGCTCTACACGTAAGTTTTTGGTTAGTTTGATACTTTTTTCCCCTCTTTTATTTGTGGTACTGGGCATTCTACCATAGACATCCTACCTCTGAGCTATATCCTCAGCCTATTTTTTAAGTGCTTATTTGGAAACAGGGCCTTGCTAGGTTGACAAGAGCCTTGCTACTTGCTGAGAGTGCCCTCCAACCTGTGACCCTCCTAGCTCAGCCTCCCAAGTCCTGGGGTTACAGGCCGAGGCACCTGGCTTCTCTTTTCTCATAAATGGATTTTTTCCCCTTTTGATTCATCCAGAATGCCTAAAAGTGTTATGTCCTATTTTTACTTAAAAATAAACAACTAATAGCCGGGCGTGGTGGCGCACGCTTGTCATCCCCGCGCTGGTTCGAAGCCTGTTTCAAAAATATAAAATAGGTCTGGGGGTGTAGCCCGGAGGTAGAAGGGCTTCCAGGAACCCCAGTACCACCAAAAAAACAAAAAACAAAAAACAAAAAAACCAACGATTCCCAACACACACACATCTACCAACCTTAATATCTTCTCTCATCCTAACTCTTCCCTCTAATACAAGTCTGCTTTAACCAATTATATGGTTGATCTGAATATGATTTTATAATTGTTGAAGCTTTTAAGCTGTGTTCTTTGAGCTGGAGTTCTATACAGACGGGTGCTCAGGGGAATTCATTACTATTTGTGAAATTACGTTAATTCATATATCTACCATTCATCCGTTTACTGAACATTTACTATGTGCCAGGATACCGTTTGGTGCTGCAGAAACAGTATGAAAAAGAAACAGTCCCTAAACTGCCCCGGCACATGAAGGGTTACGGTAGACGGTACCAGTGCTCCCTGAGGAAGACTGCACCCTACCCGGGCAGCGCAGCGAGCGAGTGACGAGACCCTTGCCCACTCGGAGGGACACTGCCGCGGGAAACCAGATGTAAACGGAAAAATTGCCCGTATTTAATACATTAAGCACAAGGACTCTATTACGGCACGGAAGGCATAGAAAATCGAACAAGCACGAGTTTACGGACAATCCTAGTTTAGACCATTAGTTTTTAGACATTGTCAACACAGAAGATGACACTGAAAACTCACTTTGAAGTGTTTCAAGTTCGGTTCTAGTCAGCGCGTCTTCCTTCTCCTTCAATCTCATTTCTTTATATTTCTCATAAAACTGCCTGGCATCCTTAAAAAAGAAATGATAAGTCAGTTAACATAAAAATCAGTTTTATTGGCAGTATTTTATCTACAACTTCCTTTTAAAGCAGTACATTTATTTTACAAGTAGCCTTCCTTTTGGCTTATGTTTCAAATTTTAGAATGAACAGAAGAAATGGAATAAACACTTCTCTATGATCTTCTCGAGAGCTAAGGCCAGAAGCTACGTGAGTATAAATTTAAGTAGCTCTTCTCTCTCATATGGCAAAACCTTCTCCACTTCCCATTTTCTTCCGTTGTATGATATTTTTTTAAGTGCACCAATCCATAGAAAGACAGCAGGAAAAAATCACTCCCTGGAATGAATTATTTGGCAGTAAGTTATATCATTGTGACTAAGAGTGCTAGTGTTGTTTTCATATTAGTTCCTTAGCTCCAATAGATTTTCAAAGTATTATATAGAATTTGAGATGGCGAGACTTATCTGACCATGTAGATACAGGAGACAAGTTTCACGTCTCCGGCCAGCAGGACAGAGGTTATCACAGAGGCTGGGGCTGAGCACACGCGCTGCACACACACTCAGGCCGATAGAGTGGCTGGAGTCTGAACGAGTGACATCTAAGTCAGACTTCAGCGAGCTTCCAAAAAAGACCAGGCCTCACATAATCACAGACAGAAACAAACAATCTGACGCTCTAGGCGTACCACGAGCCTGACACATGGAAAACAAACCAAACCAACCCTTTCCCATTCTCTGACTCAAGCTGCACGTTCTCCGGCACCGCCGCTCGTCGTCACGGACGCTGCTCCCGCGACTGCACTTCTGCGTTTGTCTTGCCCTCCGCAGGAGCAGTTTTCTCCCCAACCATTACGGTAAACGCCTTTGCACCTTTGAAAACCCTGTTCAAGCAGTATCTCCTTTCCCTTCTGTAATGCTATATTGCTTCTGTATTTAAACACTTCCGGGTTTTTTGTTTGTTTTTGGAACTGGAGATTGAACCCGAGGGTGTTCTATCTCTGAGCTATAACCCCAGGCCTGTTTTACTTTTTTGTTTTAAAACTGAGTCTCGCTAGGTGGCTGAGAGTCTTGATATTTGTTGAAGCTGTCCTCGAACCTGCAACCCTCCTGCCTCAGCCTCCCAAGTACGGGGATTACAGGCAGTCGTCACCACGCCTGGCTAAATGCTATGGTTTTATAACACTGTATTCTCCCCTAGAAGATGGGACATTTGACATAGGGATACATGTATGCCCAGAACAAGTATCTGCCACACGGCAGGTACTTAATAAGTGTTAACTGAACTCAACTAGATTGAAATGTACGAGAAACCTTATAAAGAAAGAAATGAAAAGGCTTGGTGACCAACTGGTGTGGAATAAGAAAAGAGCATCAAGAAAAAAAGCCTTTATGGTTGCATTCCCAAACTAAGATATCTAGGGAGGAGCATACCACAGAATCCGAGAGGGCTATTTCTGTAGGAAATAAGAGGAGCTAAATCAATTCTCGACACCACCCAGATGAGATAAAAACACATGAGCACTTCAACCCCAGGAGGGAGCTGTCTCTCTTCAGCTATGACTACATACAAGCCAAAACTTTTTCCTGGGATCTGTGTCTGGGATTATTATCATAATTTTCCCATCTGATAATGAGTTAGGAAAATTGCAGGCTATTCCCCAAATCCTATCAGTAAAGACGTTTCTCTTTCTTCCTTCTTTTCCCACTGTTAGGGTCCTGCCTCACTTCTACGAGAAGGGCTCCCACAAGTCCCAGGCCAAACAGTGGTTCAACTGAAGAACAGACAGACGGGCATGCACCCAACTTACTCACCCTCCCGCGCCCATACAGACGTTAAATTTCAACAGGATTTGGGATGAGGGTTTACAACCCCTTAGCATTCCCCACCCCCCTTTAAAGACGACTCGACCCTGGAGGAGCATTATTTATATTAAGCCACATCAGTCATTTATACCTTGGTGTGAATGAATGAATGAGCTTATTAGCTTCTTTCCACAGAGGAGGTTTTAATAGTAGGGAAGAAGAAAAGGCCGGGAAGGCATTGGCTCCTTGAGGGGAGTAGGAAATGTGGTACATGCAAAAAAAAGAAGGGCACAGGTTAGTTACTTGTGAGGTGAAGGAGGCAGGTTGAAGTCAGCATCACAGCACACAGCACAGTGAGATACAGAGGTTAGAGGACAGACCCTGAAGCAGGACCCCTAGATGAAGAGCCAGCTCTGCGTCTCCCAAGTGGCCTTCAGCACAAGACTTCAGTTCTCTAAGGGCCAGTTTTCTCATCCATCAATGGTGACAGAGAAGGGCTGTTCTGAAGACTAAATGTGTTAAAAATATTTGGAAAACACTCAGAATAATGTTTTGTACACAGCTTTTATTTTTGTGTGTATAGTGTGGGGAGGACACTGGGGATTAAAGTCAGAGGCCTTCTACCTCTGAGCTATACCTCCAGACCTATTTTATTTTTGATTGGGAAACAGGGTCTCACTAAGTTGCGGAGGGCCTCACTGAGTTGCTGAGTCTGGCCACAAATCTGCGATCCTCCTGTCTCGGCCCCAGTGCTGGGATTGTAGGTGTGCACCACCACGCCTGGCTTTTACGCTAGCCATTTTTAGTATCACTTCACCACTTTTACTAGGTTCTTATTCTGTACCACAAAGGGTACGTTTTTATGCCTCCTTTTTCGCCAATACACCTCCTGTTAAGCCATGCATTTTCTTGCTTATTGGACTCTTTATTTGCATCTTTCTTGCCTCGATGTAAAGACCTATTGCTGGGCAACAGCACTTTCTTCCTTGTGGTCCTGCCGAATTTCATCATTTCTCTACTAATGTTTTTACTTCCTGCAACAGCACACCATTCCACTAGAACCCCTCCTTGGAAGCACCACGCGAGGTAAGACCACACTGACCTGAGGCTGCAGGGCGCCCTGGCCGGTCCCGGCTCCTTCGGGAGCTGCCATGTATTCTCAGCTCTCACTCACTGCTTGTTCAAGGCAAAGAATCTGCTTCATTTTTATGTATTTACTTAAATATTCCCTGTGCTTTTTTCTACTTATCTTCTGTGTATTTCCAAATCATCATTGTAATATGACCTTTCCATAAAGCATGAATTTCCTAATGACCTCCAATAATTCTACTGTACTAAATAACTCTGTTTCATTCCAATCATGCTTATGTTCAGCGTGGGATAACACACGCTAAGATCACTGACAAGCAGGAAGATTCCAGAAGGAAAGTGATCAAATGGAAAGGCAGTCTGAAACTGTATCTTATAAGGAATTGGAGATGAGATGACTAAGGTTAATCTGATATTTTAAGGTTATTTTAACCTTAGAATATTTTAAGGTTCATTACAGGAAAGAATAATATAAAATTTATATTTATATAACTCAACTAGATTGATATAAATATATTTATATCATTATTATAATTTATATAGCTATATCATTATTATAATTTATAAATTATATTTATAAATAATATAAATTTATATTTATATAACTCAACCATAGAATATTTTAAGGTTCATTACAGGAAAGAATAATATAAAATACTACATATGGCTCCAGAGATGAATATTTTAATTTTGGAAAAATATAAGGAAGTGTTTCTTAACAGTTAAATTAGGTGATAAATAAAAATAGAATGAATTTGGAAGAGTGTACAAGAAGACCAGGTAGTTGCTCTTTAAAGTATATTCTAATGGGGATTCATAGATTTAAAAAGGGTTACACAACATCAGTTGTTTTCAACCTTTTGTCTCTCCCATTCTCCCTTAGGGGCTAATTCAAGTGAAGAAAATTGTTTAGTAGAGAAAATAAATAGATGGAAACAAAATTCTTTGAGTCCAGAATGAACTCGTTTATCTACACAGGTTACAGATTTCCTGTAGATATAAAATCTGCATCCTAATAGCTTTTGTTTACTGCCTGTCATATCATAAAGTTTAATAAATAATGAATAGATGCTTACTTTAATTCATTAGTGCTCCGAACTGCCTAGATTTAGTCCCATAACACTGTACTAAAACTATGGAATTTAGCAGAGTGGTGGCACGTGCTTGTAATCCCAGCATTTGGGAGGCTAAGATAGGATCCGGGTTCGCAGACAGCTTCAGCTACTAGTGAGGCCCTTTTAAGTCAGTGAGACCCTGTTTCAAAATAAAGACAAAAAAAATAAGGCTGGGGGTGTAGCTTGGAGGTAGAATGCTTCTGGGTTCCATCCCCAATACTACAAACAAACAAACAAACAAACAAACAAACAACTATGAAATTCACATTCTTCTAAACAGGAAGAGCTCCTATTCTTGAGTTTATGATCCTTATGGATAGACCCATGAACAAAAGCTTTTACTCTAGAGGCAATTTTCTATTATTATCTTTTTATTTTTTGATACTGGGATCAAACTCAGGGACATTTTACTTCCAAGCTATACTTCCACTCTTTCTTATTTATTTATTTATTTATTATTTATTTATTGGTACTGGGGATTGAACCCAGAGGCATTCTACCTCTGAGTTCCACCCTCAGCCCTATTTTATTCTGTATTTTGAAACAGGGTTTCAGTAAGTTCTGGAGGGTCTCATTAAGTAGTTGAAATGGCCGTGAACCTCCTGTCTCGGCCTCCCAAGCACTGGGATAACAAGCGTGCACCACCATGCTGGGCTTACTCCTTTTTATTTTTGAAACAGGGTTTTGCTAAGTGGGTGAGGATCTTGCTCCATCACTGAGGTCAGCCTGTAAGCCTCCTGTCTTAACCTCCCAAATCCTGAGACGACAGGCATGTGCTACTACGACTGGCTGGCAGTTCTCTTAATACTTAACACTTTTCAATGTCTGCCTCCATAAATGAGAAGCAGAGGACCTATTTCACATTTAAAATTATGGCAAATTTAAATAATTTATGAGTATTTTTGTATGTGATTGTAAAGCATGAGTATCTATACAAGAAACTATTAAATCTTTATATTTTTTTGTCCTTATCTACTGAACCAGTATATATTAAGCTTTGTTAGGATATGTGGGGATTATATGACATTACAGTTGTCCTTAAAGAATATGTAAAAATAGAGCCAGGAGTAGTGGTGCATCTTGTAATCCCAGCATTCGGGAGACTGAGACAGGAGGATTGCAGTTTGCGGACAGCCTCAGCTACTTAGTGAGGCCCTCTGCAACTTAGTGAGACCCTGTTTCAAAATAAAGAATTTAAAAAGGGCAGAGGGTATAGCTCAGAGGTAGAATGCCCCTGGGTTCCATCCCCAGACCCGCAAAAAAAAAAAAAAAAAAAAAAAAGAATATGTAAAAATAGGGTTAGGGATGTAGCTCAGTGCTAGAGCACCTGCCTAACATATTTGGGCCCCAGGGTTTAAGCATAGGTATTAAAAAAATAAATTTGTAAAAATGACTATAAATGTTAAATGTGGAATATACAGAATATAATCTTGAGAACACACGGTTTTCTTTGCTCTCTCCCTTTTAACTCCCAGGGCCTAGAAGAGTACCTGGTACACAGTAGGTGCTTAGTAAGTGTCTGCTGAGGAGATCATGTGGGCCCTACTGTTCAGTTCCCTGCATCTCCATGTCCTCTTAAGCTTGGGTGGGTTCAGGACCAGCTCTCCACGGGCTGGAGAGGAAGCATCAAGGTGTCACTGTCAGACCAAGCCATGGGGAAGCTCGTGCGATTCTCCAGCTCCCACACTTGCCGTGGCGAACAAGGATGACCTGCTGCAGACTGCGCAGCGAGCAGCTGGCGAGGACTTCACGGCCAGCCAGAGTGGATGAGGGCTGACTGTCCCTTTCTAGCAACCGGTACCGAGCAAGTGGCATCACCAGGAGATAATTTTAAGCTACTGGAATCTACCAACCTACTGTGATCATAGTTTGAGCATTCTTATACAAATGGTAGGGCCAAGAACTGTTTCAGATTGCTGATTTTTTTTCCCAATTTTTGAACATTTGCATATATATGATAAGTTAACTTGGGGGTGGGACCCAAGTATAAACACAAATTTTTTTTATGTTTCATATATACCTTATATACATAGCTTGAAAGTAACTTTATATAATATCCTTAATTTTGAGCATGAAACAAATTCTGTGTATGCTAAACCATCAGACTTGTGGCATCAGAGGCAGCAATTTAAAAAGTTTTGGTTTTCAGAGTTTTGAATCAGGGACAAATGGTAAGTACTATAAAGTCAGTATGAAAAACAATGGGAATTTTTATTTGGCCCCAAAATGACTTCATAATAATGATGCCAACTTAGCTAAAGCATGAAAAATGTAATATTTCCATGGCTAGTATTCTGTGAAATGTAGAGAATTTATACATAAATGTTTCTTTAACATTCTTGACATAGTTCACTTAAGTGATAACCTGCAAAGACAGCCCTGTGTCGTGTTTTGGGTTACTTTGACCTCTCCACACAAACTTCAAAATATTAAGTAATCCAAGGAAAGTTTGAAAGAAGAGCCCTGACCTAAAGTGGGAGGAGCCAGGGAACCAGAGCAAGGAAATGAGAAGGTGCTGGGGAGAGAGCCGGGAAGGGGGCGCTGCGCCACTGCTGCGCCAGCACTAGCCTCCTCTTCTGCTTGAAGCTAACAAGTAACCTTGAACACAGGAAAATAACCGTAAGTACGCTTCTGAAATCTGCCTACAATGTTAAATGAGATATATTAAATTGTGTTGTTCTACTGATTAATACAATTTCAGAATTACATATAATATAAAGTACTGAAAAAATTAAAAATATGTACTTTGAGTAAGAGTCAACATGCCTACAGAGAATTATAACAATGAATTCCAAGAGATAATAAAATGGAACAGAAACTCAAAAGGTATGCCTTCCTCTCCTGAGACAATTTTACTTCAAGGAGAAGAAAAATCTAAAAGTTACTGTTCCATTTGGGCTAAGAGACAGGAGAAACCAAGGAAGCCTTCTATTCAGTCCCATCCAATGCAAGAATCCTTCTACGATTTGTATAGTAATTGTAATCCGCCTCAATACTCTGGTAAGGAGCTTATGGCTAGACAGCTTACTATATTCACCAGGAAGACTCTAGGTACCCAGCTATTGAGAGTTTTTAAGCTATATTTCTTCAATGTCAGTATTTATCTTGTCTGCCTTAAGTTTAACTGGTTGTGTGGCTTTGAGCAAATTGCTTCACAATCTGAGCCTTAAGTATTTTTCATTTACAAAATGTAGACTCAGTAAGAGCATGCATGTATCTCTAAAATCCTGCTCAGTAATTAGCACTTTGTTTTTGCCTTTTCTGCATCTAGCAAGGACACTAGAAAGCTCTGTGCTGTCTCTGGATTTCCTAGTATTTGCCTCTCACACCCTCCTTCCCGAGGTGTGAACGTGGCTGCGCGCCGTCTCATTGGCCAGACCTTCCTGAGGGGTGAACGTGGCTGCGGGCTATCTCATTGGCCAGACCTTCCTGAGGGGTGAACGTGGCTGCGGGCTATCTCATTGGCCAGACCTTCCTGAGGGGGTGAACGTGGCTGCGGGCTATCTCATTGGCCAGACCTTCCTGAGGGGTGAACGTGGCTGCGCGCCGTCTCATTGGCCAGACCTTCCTGTGGGTGTGAACGTGGCTGCGGGCTATCTCATTGGCCAGACCTTCCTGAGGGGTGAACGTGGCTGCGCGCCGTCTCATTGGCCAGACCTTCCTGAGGGGTGAACGTGGCTGCGCGCCGTCTCATTGGCCAGACCTTCCCACATTCTTTGTCCTTTTGTATTAGTAGTTTTACTCTTATTCAAAATTTATTCAAATGAGCTCCTCCAACCTTTGTCATTAGTTATGTATTTCCTATATAAAATGTTTAATGAAAAGTTTAAAACAACAACACTTTAGAGCATTAAAAGAAGCTGCCTCACCCACCGGGAAATCTGTATTTAACGCTGGGTAGAAAAGCGGGGACCTCATCGTCCAACAGCGCCTCCCCGTCCTTCAGAGCTGTGTGTGTGTGTGTGTGTGTGTGTGTGTGTGTGTGTGTGTGTGTGTGTGTCTGGGGATGGAACCCGGGGGCCTTCTACCTCCGGGCTACACTCCCAGACCTATTTTATATTTTATTTAGAAACAGGGTCTCTTGAGCCAGCTGAGGCTGGCTTCGAACCTGCGCGATCCTCCTGGCTCGGCCTCCCAGGCGCAGGGATGACAAGCGTGCGTCCGGCCTTTAGAGCTTTTCCCCTGCTAATTAGCAGGACTGTTTTGTTGGTTTGGTCCCTACAGAGTCCCCGTGACTCGGGCTGTCCACGGTGGTAGTCTCCGCGGGAGAAGCTGCCCGAGGGAGGACGTTTGGGCTTGGAGAGTTGTAGGAAGCACTCTGGTACTCCTTTTACGTACTCTCCTGGCCACTTCTTTGTTTTGAAAGTTAAAAGAGCAATAGAGAAGATCCCCCCTCTACCACTGCTCGTATGGAACCCATAAATCCTGGCGGGAGTAAGGACATGCAGACTGGAAACTTCCTGCAATAATTTTTTATTTTTTATTTTTGGTGTTACTGGGGTTCCTGGAAACCCTTGTACCTCTGGGCTGCACTCCCAGACCTAGTTTATATTTTATTTGGAAACAGGGTCTCTTAAGCCAGCGCGGCTGGCTTTCAACCTGCGTGATCCTCCTGTCTCCGCCTCCCAAGAATTTTTATTTTAAATGTGCACCTATTAGCTTTTTAATGAGAAAAGATGGGACTAGGATTTAACAATGTGAAAATTTTATAACTTTAAGCGATACAGCTAAATGAGTTATATATGTTACATTACTAAGAAATAGAGCATAGCAGGTAGAAAGAAACTGAAAATCAAACTATTAAGCAAATAAATTCTAAGCACTTAAAACATAGTTTTCATCTCAGAACACTAAGACTATGATTTAAATTGGTAATCACTTGAGCTATCAGGCACTTCTTTTTTTTTTTTTTTTTTATGGTACTGGGGACAGAACCCAGGGGCATTCTGCCTCTGAGCTATACACCCAGGCCTATTTTTATTTTTTTATTTGGAAACAGGATCTCACCGAGCTGCAGAGGGCTCAGTAGCTGAGGCTGTGCTTGAACCGCAACCCTCCTGTTTCAGCCTCTTAAATGCTGGGATTACAAGCGTGTGCCACCACACCCAGCCCTATCCTATTAATGTTAAAATTCTAGCCTCAAAACACATCAGCGAGATCTTGATAGAGCCCACGTTTCTTGATATGATCTGATTCATATTCCATGTCTTTTGCTGATCATTCTACTTCCTTTCTTGGCTGTCTGAACACTTCCTCAAGTTCCCCAAGTTTCCTATACACAGAAATGCACTTATGCCTCTTCTCTAAGCACACACTCATCTTCTATCTACTCTCCACATTCTTTTCCATTACTTTCTCATTTGACTTCTTTTATTTTTCTGCCTATATGGGCTGATACATCAATTAATTATATGGGACATTTTTCTAAACAGCAATCTCCATGCGTCTTTTCCTTGAATACTGACATATCTGGGAAATATTTGATATTAACATTTTCAAATATTTTACATGTACACTAGTTTTGTTCTGATCAACCAATTCTCATAATTCTCCCAATATTTTTTCTAAAGCAAAAGAAATCAACAAAACAAAACCCAGTGCTGCAAGTAATAAGGATCTTCTAAGAAAGCAAGTGTTACGGGCTGAAGATATAGCGCAGTGGAAGAGCTTTGGCTAGCATGTGCCGGGGTTGGATTCCCAGCACAACAACAAAGCAAAGGTTGTTCTCAAAGATACACTTCTACCCTGCCTGATTATGGAGCCATTTAATGTATTTTCTACACATTTGGTGGCATTATTATTATTATTAGTGTGTGTGTGTTAGTTACTGGGGATTGAATTCAAGGGCATTCTACCACGGAGCCTTCTTATTCTTGTTAGTTACCACGCTCTTCCTCGAGCCTCCCAGATACTAGGGCTACAGGTGTGAGCCACCGTACCCGGCTCCACTGTGTACTTTACATCCATCACTTCTAACACGGCACACAAATCTTTGACAGGTACATGATGAGAGTACTCTTCTGCTTATCAATTAACTTTATTCTAATTTTTTTTTATTTTTTATCAGATTTATCTAATAGAACGTAAGTTTCTAAATAGATGATATATTCAGAAACTAGAGACAAAGGATATAATCTTAGATGACAGAATGAGCTATGTGTTGTCCTCTCAATCAAAGAAAACTGCTGTATAATGTCTCCTCGGGTTTCCTCAGCCTTTATATGGCCTGAGTGTACGGAAGCACTGCGTCTGTGAAATTACCTTTGTGTACTACCTGGCAGACAAAGTGGGCACTTCACTGCTAAGGGTCTACCCATCTCTCAAGACTCAGTGCAAGTGGTTCCTCTTTTCAGTCCTTGGTCATGCCAGAGGCAGTCTTATGTCTTTGCATGTTTATGGAGGTCATTGCTTATACTATCCATGTGAAGCATATATACTACTGAATCACTCTGTGTGTGTGTGTGTGTGTGTGCGCGCACATGTGTGTGTGTGTGTGCACGCATGCACGCACGCGTTACTGGAAATTGAATACAAGGACATTCTACCTCCAAGCTATACCCTTACCTCTTTTTTATTTTTTTGTTTTGAAACAGGTTCTTACTAGGCTGCTGAGAATCTCACTAAGTTGCTGAGGCTGACCTCAAACCTGTGATCTTCTGTCTCAGTCTCCCATGTACTGAGATTATAGGTGTGTGACACCATGCCCAGCTTGCACCATGATTATATATATATATATGTGTGTGTGTGTGTGTGTGTGTGTATGTATGTATGTATGTATATGTGTGTGTATGTATATATATATATATATATATATATATATTTATTTATTTATTTATTTTTGAGGTACTGGGGATGGAACCCGGGAGCATTGTGCCACTGTGCCTCCGAGCTACATCCACAGCCCTATTTTTTAGTCTTTTTATTTTTAATTTATTTTTAATTTTTATTTTTTGGTAGTACTGGGGGTGGACTCCAGGGGCCTTCTACATCTGGGCTATACTCCCAGACCTATTTTTATATTTTATTTGGAAACAGGGTCTCACTAAGTTGCTGAGAGCCTCACTAAGTAGCTGAGGCTGGCTTTGGACCCGTGCAATCCTCCTGTCTCAGCCTCCTAAGCATGGGGATTACAAGTGTGAGCCACCACACCCAGCTTCACCATGATTATTTTAATTCATGTGTTATAACTGTTACCTGACTATAGAATCCTAGAAGGCACATTCATTTTTAGAGCCCCTTATAGTAACTTGTGTTTAATATATTTTTATTCAGCTGGCTGGATTATTTTTTAAACATTACTAAATGAAGCTTTCCACATCAAATAAATATGTAACTATTCTAATGTGTAATTTTTTTGGGGGGGGATGAAAAAAATTCTCTAAATGAAGCTGACAAGGAGCTCTGAGTGGTGAGAGCGTGAGACCTTGGGCGCGTGCACTGGACCAAGCTGCCACCTTACCAATGCTGCTAGGCAACAGCGTATATGACATGCCGTAAGGAGTGGTCTTCAGAGTCCTCATGGGAAGGAAAGAGGCAGGGGCTGTTGCTCTGACAAGATGTGGATACTGATTCTGCCAGTGTGGATTTTATTGACTGGAAGCCTCTGAATCTCCCACATTTATGTGCTTCAACAAAATATCTGCAGCTTGGTTTTACTTTACTTTTCATGAAATTCAAGTGGTTCACACCAGAAATTAAGTTTTGTTAACTGATATCTACTTATTTATTGTATATTGATAAGAGTTGTGCTAGTCCTTAAACTTGTTTGTATAATCTCAGCTACCTGTGAGTCTGAGGCAGGAGGATCTCAAATTCAAGCTCAGCCTCAGCAATTTTGAAAGACCTTGTCTCAAAATAAAAAATGAAAAGGACTGGTGATACAGCTCGGGGATAAAGTGCCTGCCTAGCATATGCAAAGCCTGAGTTCAGGCCCTAGTATGCCCCCCAAAAACAAACAAACCTGTTTGTGTAAATCATACTTGCAATTATATGATTCAATTAAATATTATTTAAAAATTAAATTTGGGGTAGGAAATGAGCACTGTTTCTATGAAAACCAAGTTTACCACTTTGGGAAGCTCAATATAAGAGTTGCCAAAAATGCTGTTAATGAGACATCAAAGATTAGAGGGGCATCAAATATTACACAGTCACGTTGCTTCACGAGAATCGAGTTTGAGTCTTCTTTAAAGAAATCAAGGCCTGAAATGTGTACCACGATTATATGTACGGTTCATACAAGAAAGAGGACAAAACTCTAATGAGCAGACTCTACTACATTACAAGAAAGGTGAATGAATGAAAGTACACGCTTAAAAATTTATATGTATCATTTTAGCACTCAAGTCTTTGGTAGTATTTTTTGAATACTGTACCAATTACCAATTAGAATAGATGCTTCTAAATTTCATAAGTATCTTCTTTAAGAAGATCTCAAAGAGGTATCACATAAAACTGGTGCTGTCGACAAGCACATGCGCTCACATAATATAATTTTATGAATGATAAACTAAAACAAAGGTCACAACAGACTGAGAAGAAAGCAGACAAAAATCTAATCCTGATAGCAACTATTCAGTATTATTTTGCTGATGTCTTTCATAAACTAAAAGAATCAACTAAATATCAACTATTTGCCTAAGGAAAAGGAAAAAAATTAAGCCGGGCGTGGTGTCGCAGGCTTGTAATCCCAGCATTTGTGAAGCTGAGACTGGAGGATCGTGGTTTGCGGTCAGCCTCAGCTACTTAGTGAGGCCCTCCGCAGCTCAGTGAGACCCTGTTTCAAAATAAAGAATAAAAAATGGGGCTAAGGATGTAGCTCGGAGGTCGAATGTCTCTGGGTTCCATCCTCAGTACCACAAAAAAAAAAAAAAAGGAAAAAAATTTATCGTATTTTTTTCCTAAAATATATTTGCAAGGAGGAAATTATTTGAACAAAATTTAAAAATTAGATTTATAAAGATCTTAGAAGGCTAATGCCTAAGTATCTAAAATCTGTAAAAAAAAAAACAGGTACTATAATGTAAGCAAAAAGTTAAAAAATTCAAATTGATCAAACAGTTTAAGAAACTGTCTAGAAGGAATAAAACTTTTGGTAAAATTTCTTAGTTTTATAAATTTTGTAAAATTTATAATGAGGCAAAAGTTATTTAACTCTGTTGAGTCTAGATACCACAGTCAGATGATTTAAAAATGAACTGTAAAGATAAACCATCCTAACATATTGGTTTTAGTTTGACGAATTATCTTGCATGCAAAGAAATATGCCAATTTTACCAAATAAAGGATTTCAAATTATTTAGATTAAAATCACAAAAGCATTTAAGACTGATTTGTTATGTGGCATTCTATTTATATTATGCTATGATTAAGGTTTTTAATTCATCTATACTCTAGTTTACCTCTTGTCTAGATTGTAAAGCTGGCAATAACAACAACAAAAACAGATTAAAAAATAGAAAGATTTGCCATAAATTTTCTTGTCATATCTTCTTTTAAACACTTAATATGATAAATATACTTTTTCTCTTATTTGAGTCTTTTGACATCATATAAGAGTATTTTTGGGTTTTTCCTCCAAAAGCTTTAAAATTACAAAAACACTTTAGTTTCTGTTTATTAAGTGTTAAAATATAAGATTCCATAAGTAATAACTGTGTGTGTGCGTGTGCGTGCGCGCCCGTGCGCGTGCGTGTGTGTGCGTGTGTTCGTGTGTGTGTGCGTGTGTGTGTGTTTTAGTTACTGGGGAATGAATCCAGGGGCATTCTATCTTGGATGCACATACTCAGCCCTTTCTATATCTCTTTTGAAGCAGGGCCTCCCTAGATTGCTAAGGGCCTCACTATGTTGCTGAGGCTGTCCTTGAACCTGCGATCCTCTTGTCTCAGCCTCCCAAATACATTATTTTACAGTAGATTACAGGTATGCCACCACTATGTCCAGCAGTAATAACTATTAACATGAATGAATTTGATGAAAGAGCTGGTAAATAATTTCTCAAAGACTAAAATGACACACATTAGTAGTTTTTTCATCTTCCTTTCAAATTTTTATTTTTGTGAGGAAAAAGGAAAATAGAATGCAAAAGTAAATTATTAGGAAAAACACTTCTGATAACTGAATATAAGTAGGTAGGATTGGCTCTCTCTTACTTATAATCACTTATTTTCTGAAATGAAAGATTTCTCCCACAAAATTACAATCTCAAAGAACCTCAAAATCCATATAGAAAAAGTATGATAGTTACTTTTAAATATTCTGTTCATGTGTTGGGAGTTTTCTAATTAGCAAAGCAATAATTTAATAAAATACACTTGACATGCCAGATTTCTTAAAAAGAGAAACTGCCATATTAACACATGTATCCACATTTTACTACTGATCAAGACTTGCTTGAAACAAACTGTGATTACCAATAGAAGGCAAAATGTCCTCAAAGCCTCTTAAAGTTGAAAATAAAACTGAAAGCAAGATATATGTTTGTATAATTACACAAATGTAAATGTGTTTTTAGTATTATGCGCTTAAAAACTATTAAAATAATGAGTGAGGCGCTGCTTGAGTTCTGCCCCTTTTATTGGCTTTCCCTAAACTTTTACTGCTTTTATGTCTGTCCTAATGATAGTATTTCCTTTTCCTTTTTCCAGTGTCTAGAATTCTAAGGTGTTCTAAGAGAAAAATAAGAGATAAGTATAGGAATAGATAAATAATCTTAGAACTATTCTAAATTAGGTTTAGCTTATAAAAATACTATTGAGTTTAATCATACCGACTGTATGTTAGCATTGATATTACACACATAAACACACATTATTTAGGGAATAATTACGAATCGAAGCATCTAACGTTATATGAAAGAAGCACATTTCACCTGGATTAGATGTGGCAATGCTTTCAGTGTAAGGCAAAACCAGATCCCCAGCTTGCACGGAAGCAAATCGTGCCACTGTGGTTTTATCAGCAACCTAAGAGGGAAGGAAACCAAATAAAAACCAGCAAACGAGAGAAAGGTGGAAGACAACACACCCTTTTAATAATCATGCATTCTTTTCTAAATTCCTATTTTGACAAAACATGAAGAAAGTATTCAATGAAATACTTATGACAATAAGTATTATTAATCTGACAGATTTACTCTATCATGAAACATAGTGATAACAAATGCGACATGCATAACAAGAGAATCTAGGTTAATATTATGGGGAGGGATGCTCCTAATCAAGTTTAAAGATAAAAAAAAATTTAAGCTAAAGAAACAAAGCCCTGCTTCTACCCTGAGCGTTTCATCACTTCTACAAAATGAATTCTTAAACCTTATGCTTACTTTTAGCTATAAAAGACTAACCATCACCAGCATGTTCCCAAGTGCAGACTAGATAGATAAGAGCATAAACAAACCAATACATAAAAATCAATTCCATCTGCAGTTCACTGAAGCAGTATTCACTGATGCCACCAAACAGAAGGCGGGAGAACAGTCTCTGACCTCCACCCACGTTGACCCAGTGTGTGCCCTGCTGTGTGAACTGTCTAAACCCTTTATTTCTCCCTATGAATCAAGAGAAGAAGTGGTGGCATCTTTTGAGTGCACAGCGCCATCACGCCCTCTCTACGCACTGTCACTCCGAGATTCTTCTCGTAACATTTGGTTTCTCAACCCAGTACAAAATTTTCAAACTACAGAATTTGAGTTTATATTATTTAAATTTATATGGGTGCTTTATAAGGAGAAAATGCACAGGAATTTTGTTTAAAGATGAGAATTTGTTGTATAAACCCGGGGACATTAGTCTTTATACATTTATAGATGTAAATGAGAACACATTTGAGACAGATACACATGTGAAATCGAATTAAAGATATATTTAAAACATTTCACATTTAAAAATGTTTTTTTGCTCCCACCTTTCATTTTTTTCAGCAGCACCAAGTTTTGATACATCCACACTCTTGCCACCTGTCTTCTTTTTCTTTTCTCTCTTTTTTCTACTAAGCAGTTCATCCTTGTGGAAAGAATTATGGTTATAGGTTATCGCTAACATGTACTCTTCAAATGTTATCAAGACACTTCTGTGAAGGGTAAACACTTTAGAGGAGCATTTATGCAAATGTGTGTAGGATCCAGCATGATTAAGTGAAACCATCACTCTTCACAAGCACTGTTGCCATGGCACCCGGGCCTTAAACACACGGAGTTTGGCACTCAGTCATGCGCCTCTCCACAGCAATCAAAGTTTTGTAAGAAGAAACAGCATTCAACTTACTTTTTCTCACTCATGCAACTTTAATCACGTCACTTCACACCGAATGAGTAAATAGAAGCTAATTCATGAATACTGACAAATATGTTTATCTTTAGAATATAAATAAAGATCCATAGCAGGATAAACTATTTAGTAACATATTAGAACAAGAAAACATTCATTATATAAAGGTTGGTGACAAAAAATTTCGAAAGTCAATCTTACATTAAAAAATAACCATATCTAAAAGGCGATAATTGAGAAAACATGACTATAATTTCTAATTTTCAGCTAGGTATTTGGGCCTTCACAAAGTTTTATAACAAACTCAAGTGTTTTTTTTAAAAAAGGACATTTTCTTATCTCATTGGTTCTTCTTAGAAATAAATCAAACACTATCGAATATGAAACTGTAAGCATAAAAAGATGTTGAAAAATAGGAAATGTTATCACTTAAGAAATAAAATGCCTGAGATTCCATATGAATCGAAGGAGGCCACGTGACTGCTTGCTCACCTACTTACCAGCTGTTTCTCCAGGTAGATGGACCACACCACAGCATAGTGGCCCACAGTGAGAATGATGAACAAGAGCATGGCCAGCTCAGCATTGCTCATTCTTCTCACCCGCCTGTAGTAGAACACAGGCTGTCGCCAATCCGGAAGTCCATTGAGCAGAATATCATCGTACCTACAGCCACAAATATAATGGTTTTTTGTGGGTAGTTTAAAATTAAAACGGAACACTTTATTCATACCTATATTTAAAAAGAGGAAAGGGGGCCAGGCGTGGTGGCGCACGCTTGTAATCCCCGCGCTTGGGAGGCAGAGACAGGAGGATCGCGCAGGTTCGAAGCCAGCTGCATGCGCTGGTTTAGGAGACCCTGTTTCCAAATAAAAAACTGTAAAAACAAATAGGTCTGGGAGTGTAGCCCGGAGGAAGGGCTTCCAGGAACCCCAGTACCACCAAAAAGTAAAAATAATAAAAATAAAAAAATAAAAAGAGGAAAGAGAAAAGAATTTCTCCCAAATAGATAATATTTATAATGTCTAGTGAATCCAAAGCACCTATGTGGCTCCGCTGCAGAGGCCAGGTCTGGCTCTTTCCTGGAAGACCCCTAACTAAAGGAGGTATAAATGGCCACCTGTCTATCACAGCCAGGAGGGACACCTGACACAGACGCAACAAAGGAGGAAAAATCTCAACCGGAAGAAATCAAGATCAAAGTCACGTGTTACCGTGAGTGACATATAAACTGAATCAAGTTCAGGATAAATTAGTCAGTGCTTTCATTTCTACCCTTAGACTATGGTGGTTAAAACATTTAAATACATTTTGTCAACGCTTTCGAATGAAGTAAAAACCCGTGAAATGAACACCTTCTGATTTTTGTATTGCTCATATTCCTTTAGAAAACACACAAAAGCCCCCAGATCAGAGAGGGACATGGAAATAACTATTACAGCAAATTAACAAAATGTTTCTGTGTAGAGACGTAAGTGGCAGCTTCCTCAATTTTACATCTTGCTGGAAAAGAAAAACTTTAATAAAGTAAAAAATATTTCCTTGTAATGCGTTTAAAATCATCCTCGTTGCTACTATCAGTTTTAAAAAGATGCTTTAAAATACAATTTCAGCTGAATTTAAATTTACCTGTCAGACAGTTACTAAAGCAAATATTTTAAGGTTAAAAATTAGGAGCAGCATCTCTGATTGCGAAACTCAAAATGTTCACACACAAACACTGTAAATACAACACACACAACCTGTTAATCTAACACAACCCATTAAATATTCTAATCACACCATTTCCAGAACTAAACCTGCACTGAAAGGCCTAATTTGGTGCAACACACTGACCAAAATATTTTAATTAAAAATATTCTGAGTTAGTCGCAGGCCTAATTACAGGAATAGAAATAGGGCCTATATTGTCAGGCAGGTCAGCAGAACTCAGTAGAAGGTTTTTCTCAAGTAAATTGACCGACCTAGGAATAATAGCGCAGCTGCTAAACTGCCAGTCTTGACATGTAAATCAATTTAAATGCAACAACTGCAGTAGCTACTTTGATAGTTATTAAATTGATACCTTGGAGATATACTAAAAAAAAAAAAAAAGCAGACTGTTTATTACAGACAACTTCTTTTTCAGTAGAAAAACACTGGCTATTAGTGCAAAATGTATTTTATTAGCAAATCAAAAAAACTTGACTACTAAATTAACAGGTTATTAATAATACTATTAGATCAGAATAAACAAATATTGAAAGCAAAGAATGTTAATAAATACTAAACTCAAAAGGTAAAGTTATGGTTGCATAGCAGCGAGGCTAGACAAATTTGGCATTATAGGCCAAATATTCTTAATCTTTACAGCAATTCTTGATATCAAGATGTAATAATGTCACTTAATAAAAATAGTCATTTCTGTCCTCAAAAATTTATGTTAAAATCTATCTTTAAAAAACTGGCTCATTTTAAATTAGATGTGGATAGGTAAAAGGTTTCAATTAGTGTAACACAAGATTACAACATCTGAAGGAAGCCCAATGAGGATTCAGTAACATTTATTCTAAACCCTTATTCCATTTCAGATTTGTTGAGAGAAGAAAAAAGATGAATATAAAAATTATTATTTTTAGCAAATCTCTCCTGTGAAATAATCTCGTGTAAAAAAGTATTATCATTAGTAAATAACAGCTAAGAAAGTAGACACTATTTTCTAACAGTATTACAAAGTACATTTCTTTTAGATCTGAACTATATGGGAAGAAAACACAGTTGAACTTGTAGCCTGGAATCTCTTTTCAAATACTTTATTATCATCATTACTAAAAATATCTACTGCTTTTCTATCTATCCTATAAACTGCATGGAATGCACAACCAAATTCAATATAGCAAAATCCCATGCACTGAACACATTAAACACTCATATTTACGAGCTATGTCTGCCACTCTAGACAACAATGTCCAAGATTAAGCTTAGAATCAATGTTCTATTGATTTTACCATCAATGAACACTATGGCTCACACAACTGGCCGTTTTAAGGGAAGATAGTTTCTACTATAATTTTCTTTTTAAAATATATGATGTTAAAAGATAAATTACAGCTTTCCTGAAAAGAAAAAAAAAATATATTTTTTTGTGGTACTGGGGTTCCTGGAAGCCCTTCCACCTCCGGGGCTACACTCCCAGACCTATTTTTTACATGTTTATTTGGAAACAGGGTCTCCTAAGCCAGCGCGCGTGGCTGGCTTCGAACCTGCACGATCCTCCTGTCTCTGCCTCCCAAGCGCGGGGATTACAAGCGTGCGCCACCACACCCGGCAGAAAAATATTCTTAAAATACACACAGACACTATCTTCCTAAGTGTTGACAACACAAAAACTGAAATAGTACTTTATTATGTTTTTACATTTAAGCATATAACACTATTAGAAAGCTCTGGAATTGAGATGGACACAAACTGTTCTTAATTACCTGTTAAAATCAGATTAAGAATGTGCAAACGTACAAATGTGTTATAAGATATAGAGAAGTAAATCTATGACAAAAATATCACTAATGTGATAAATCATCAGAGCTATAAAGCCATTTTCTTAGAAATTAAAGCATTAGCTGACTAATACCACACTTAACATATGGCCTAAGATGTTTGCTTTGATTCTCTTAAAATGTACAAAATAAACATAAAGAGTTGCAAAATCATTTAGTGAGCTCCATGCTGGAATCTGCAATTCATCAAACATATGTTGCCTAATATAAATAATGGAAAACAAGTAAATTTAAAACAATTTTAACTACCTGTGGATTTATATAAATTTAAAATATTAGTATATTTTGGAACATAAAACAATAATTATGTAACTAAAATAGAAACTCTGTATATTATAAAAATGAACAATTTAATGATTATTTAATTCTAGCAATTCCCTAAATTATGTATTTCCCATCATACAAGAATTCAACTTTTGCTTAAAATAACAAAATTTACAATTAACGAGTACCTTCCAGTAATAATTACACAAAGAGCATAAACAGGACTAATAAGAATAACTTAGTGAATCTCAAATTCCTTTAAATATATACCTGTGTGTGTCGTATGTCAAAAACTGTGGCACTTAGCACTTAACACATTGCAGAAAATAGGTATCTTATATCTCCAAATTAGAGAAGGTACTAAAATAAGATTTCTTATTCTCAGATTAATTTTTAGTTTAATTTCAACATACCTGTAAATCAATTTACAACTGGGTAATGAATTTATAAAAGTTTTAGCAAATTGAGGCTAATAACTATACTTTCAACTGTACTTATAAATAAAGCATATTTAATAAACTAAAATATAATCAACTTGTAGAAATACAGTAACATAAATAGGCTAATGAAATTCTAAGTTACACAACTGGATTAGTTGCAAATACAGCTAAAATTTATAATAGACTTTATTTTTTGGGGGGAAGATTTAAAGAAGTTTATTAAAAAGAAATACAGAAGACAGAGCCTCATTTTACCCAAGGGTAACCTGAGGGGGTGCTTCAAACAAAATCACATATATAACAGACTTTAAATGAAAGTAAATGTTGGCTGGGCGTGGTGGCGCACGCTTGGAATCCCAGCGCTTGGGAGGCTGAGACAGGAGGATGGCCCAGGTTCGAAGCGAGCCTCAGGAACTTAGTGAGGCTCTCAGCAACTTAGTGAGACCTGTTTCCAAATAAAATATAAAATAGGTCTGGGAGTATAGACTGGAGGTTGAAAGCCCCTGGGTTCCACCCCCAGTACCACCAATAAATAAATAAATAAATAAATAAATAAATAAATAAATAAAATAGGGCAGGGGTGTATCTCAGAAGCAGTATGGCCATGGGCGATCTCCAGTCCCCCCCAAAGCTCAGGATTTTAGGGAAGGCTACTATGCTAGACTTCTGTACACTAATCAGGAAAACCTATTATTTTTCATGCTATAGCCTATGCCTTTTGGGGCTTAAAAGTTTATTTGCAATTACATTCCCTTAAAAAAATGAAAACAGCCAGTCGTGGTGGCGCAATGCTTGTAATCCCCATACTTGGGAGGCGGAGACAGGAGGACTGCACAGGTTCTGGCTTAAGAGACTCTGTTTCCAAATAAAAATATAAAATAGGTCTGGGAGTGTAGCCCGGATATAGAAGGGTCTCCAAGAACCCCAGTACCACCACAAAAAACACCCCCCAAAATATTATGTATATGTAAAGACTTATATGTGAATTATTTAACCTCCCCCAAAAGTAAAAACAAACCTCAGGTTCATCGATTGGTGAATGGACAAACAAAAGTGGTATATCCAAACTATGGAATACTAACCAGCAATGAAAAAGAATGAACGACTAAATTATGCTACAGTATGCATAAAACTCAAAATCTATTTTTTCGTGTGGTATTCGAGATTGAATCCAGGGGCCTTCTACCTCTGAGCTACACTCCCAGCCTTATTTTTGAAACAGGGTCTCATTAAGTTGCAGAGGGCCTACGTAGCTGAGGCTGACCACGAACCCAGGAACCTCCTGTCTCCTACTAAGTATCAAAAGCATGTGTCATCATGCTCCGGCAAGAACGTCCTAATAGAAGCCAGATGCAAAGAACTGCATATTACACGATTCCGTTTATATGAAGTGAGCAGAAAAGACAATTTACAGGCACATTGCAACAGCGGGGGAGAAGAGAGGAAACTCTGCAGATGAGCTTGCGGGGCGTTTCTCAAGTGACAAAATGATCAGAACTGAACCGTGGTGACTCACGCTCCGTGCAGCGCCGTTTACTAAAGGACGGTACCCAAGGTAGGTGCTACCAAGGGATGCAACTTGTACCTAAATAAGGCTGTTATAAAAGTTCACTTGGCTTTTTCTAGACAAAATTGTTTGTTAATTTATTTCACTGTTACTCCCCTTTCTACCAAAATGTAAATAGTGATCCTGATTTTAGTGAAAACACTATTGTATATAAGGGGAATAAACAGGAATCATGTCTACTACAATTTTCAAATTGCAAATTCCTGGAAGGTCACATCTTTCCTCCAGTGCTAGGAACTGAACCCAAGGCCTTGCAAATGTAAGGCAAGTGTTCTGCTCCTGACCTCCATCCAAGCTCTG
Organism: Muscardinus avellanarius; assembly: GCF_963383645.1. NCBI lineage: Eukaryota > Metazoa > Chordata > Mammalia > Rodentia > Gliridae > Muscardinus > Muscardinus avellanarius. Next base: position 4,647,183 of record NC_137806.1, read on the forward strand.
TAAGGTTGACTGTTAAAATTACCAATTCAATAGATAAGATAAACAATTGTGATAATATGAAACATTTCTAATCCCAATATGAGATGATCTGTTCTAGAAGATATGTGCCCGTGCTCTGTTTTTAAAGGAATCCTGAACATTAGGTAGCTGTCTGCAGAGAAGCCCTCTTCCCATATATTTAAGCACTCGCAGGTCACCTGGCCTCAGGCGAGCTCTAGAGAAATGATTCTCAGCTTGGTTAGTTAAGGCTTGAGCCTCAAGGAGAAGCGGTTACCAGTTCCTTGTGCCTCGAGGGGTATAAATACGACAGCTGTTTGTCTAACTGTCAGATTCGTTTTTTTTCTACCAACATTCGAAAATAAATGCAGAGGAACTAATCCTACAGAGATACTGTTAGATGAGTTTATGTTAATGAAAAATCCAACAACTTATATCTAAGAAGCGATTCACTCTGAAAAGATAGAATTAATTTCAGTAATTAAATTGCTACAAGTTTGCTGACTTCTAAGATAACAACAAACAAAAAGACAAAATCTGATGCCAAAGTTGTCGGAAGACTAAGTAAAGCTATCTTTACAGACACATTCTTGGTATGTGACACGGAACTACGGGTCATTGAAAGAAACCAACTAGGAATATGCACAGAATGACCAATACTTCTTTCACCAGACCTTTCAGCACTATAGATTATCTCAACTAGAGGAATGTCTGCTATGGCGCCTGGGCCTGCCCAGCTCGTGTTATGAAGCCAACACCACTTCAAGAGGACATTTTGAATCTTTGCTTTGCGATCTGACAAACTGAGGTTTTCACATTGAACAGTGAAGACAGAACCACGAAGGCAGCTCACACTTAGCATACAAAGCTATTCTAGACAATGCACGTGAGGCTGAGAATGTGACACTACGGATCTTTTTCTTTTTGTCTTTAAGATGTATTAGACCCATAATATGCAGATATCTAGGCTGACTTTAGATTAAATCCCCAATACTTGAGTTTTCATTTGATTTTCAAATACTCTTACTGTGGAGAAACACTTTCAAATTTGAATTGTGGTCCACTAATGTCCCATGAAATAATTCTGTGCACTACAAATAACCCTCACTGGGGTGTGTGTGGGGGGAGATAGCCCAGACTATTTCACATGCAGTGAGTGTTCTGTGGGATGTTTTATTGTAGAGGTGTGTGTGTGTGTCTGTCTGTCAGTCTGTCTCCCGAGGACTCAAATGCATTTCTTACTGTGGGTCTGGCTTAGAAAGATCTGAAGCTTCCACAACTGTAACTACGTCCTGCACATCGTGTAGAGGAAAGGGACGCCTGCGCCATCTCCTCTGAAGTCACGGGCACTATAAGCCAGTATATAAGGACATTATCACTCTTCTGAAGGGGCACAGAGAAGCCCCACAGTGAGGGGCTGCCCTGCTTGACTCTAACACAGAGCAGAGTGAGAAGGGGAAAGGAGGCCAAAGAAGTGAAGAAGCGAACGCCTTTCTCCCACTGCATCTTCTTTTTCTGTGTGTGTGGTACTGGGGAGCCCAGGGGCATTCTACCTCCGAGCAATGTCTCCAGCCCGATTTTTTATTCTTTATGTTGAAACAGGGTCTCACTGAGTCGCACAGGGCCTCACTAAGTAGCCGAGGCTGTCCGCAAACCACGATCCTCCTGTCTCAGCCTCCCAAATGCCGGGATTACAAGCGTGCGCCACCACGCCTGGCTTTCTTCCACTGTATCAGCTACAGGCTTATCCAAGTCTATTCTCTCACTCACAAACGGGGCTATTTGGAGAATGAGGAAACATCAGACGGTGTATTAACTTGACTAATGCTAACAGGCTAATTTTAAAGATTTAAAAGGGGGTGGGGGAAGGAAGACCACCAATCATAGATAGGAACTATTACTGATATACCAAAAAAATGGACATTTGTTTGAAGTCAAGTGGTATTTATATTTCCCAGGGCATAATACTCATGTTAAAAATATCATCTCATTCCCCGCACTTGGGAGGCGGAGACAGGAGGATCGCGCTGGCTTAAGAGACCCTGTTTCCAAATCAAAAAGTATAAAAAGTGGGTCTGGGAGTGTGGCCCAGAGGTAGAAGGGTTTCCAGGAACCGCAGTACCACCAAAAACAAACAAACAAACAAACAAACAAAACCAAACATACATTGTAACCCTGCATTTTTTGAAAAGAATGAAAATAAAATACTAACTTATAATAACTGAAATGCTTAAGGAGACAATTCTTTCCTTTTAAAAGCTGTGCTATGAAACTATAATTAAAGTCTTGATTCAGACACACAGACGGACACTCACCTCTGCCTTCGTTCATCGTCCTTCAGCACTTCATAAATAGCCACCAACTACAATGAAAGCATCACTTTAAAACAAAATCCTCAACTGTAAGCAATCACAAAGGAGGGCGACGGCTTTAAAAAGGACATGCAGAAAAGCCTCTGTGTCCATATGCACAATAAAGAGATTAAATCTTAATTACAAGTACCTTCTTATGTTTAGGGTAGCACCTTAAGAGGTTAAAAATGCCTACTATCAAAATTAATTGCGTGAAAGATGCAAAAGTAACCGTTTGTCTTAACATTTGCTTTGTAAAAGCAAATGCCGTAATTTATGACAATTCTGACCCCCTAAGAACTTAGAGATCTTAACATTACAGTTATGTTGGTAAAGACGTATTTCCTTGGGAGTGGAATACAAATCTGTTCCGTTTTTAGACTATTTATTTTTACGCGGACAGTCTACATGTGAAGTCATCTTTCGGCCACACAGATTGACGAGTACCATTCCCACAGAATATCCAGCACGGCGTCTTTCACTTACTTGTCTAAACTGAGTCTCCGCGTCCTCATCCTTGTTCTTGTCTGGATGTAAAGTCAGTGAGAGCTTGCGATATGCTTTTCTGATGTCTGCGGACGAAGCATCCTGGAGGCGGTGGGGGAGGGGAAATACAAAGCAAACTTTGTCAGAAGAAGAAATTCCCAGAACCTTGTTAAGACCTGAGAAGCCGGCCCCCCCAGGCCATGCAATCTGAGCGCGGAGTCTCAGCAGCAGGCTGTGCCGCTCGCCCGACCCGGCACTGAACAGTTATTCAGTGTACTTGGCGGTCCTCTTAACTTTTCTTTACCGTACAGCCATGTAAAGAAGACAGTGTTTGGCAAAACTTTTCAAACACTTGCCTTCCTAAAATTAACCAATAAATCTTGTTCGGTAATTAAGAGATCAAAAAGAAACAAATTACAAATTAATACATCTGTGTGCCTTCAAAGAAGTTCTTTATTTATCTGAGACTACTAAAGCCAATTTCTGAATCCCAGGCTTACCATAGGTGGTTTCTTTATTGTTATTTATATTGAATTTAACACCCAGCAACAACTTACGGAATCTCAATATCGCATGTGAAAAAGCATGCCTAGTAAAAAAAAAAAAAAAAAAAAAAAAAAAAAGCATGACAGCAGTAAAATTTGCACTTATCAAAAATAATTATAGTTAGAAATACTTAAGAAAATAAACTTAGTACCTTATGGGGCACTTACAATGTTGTCCAGTTTACAGAAATAAATGTGCCCACTATTCATATATTACTAAGATGGTTTAAATATGTTTAAAAGGTCACCGCAGTCCAGTACTTCAGGTTAAGTGCATGTTAAAATGACAATTTACATCATCTAATGTGCACAGGTAAAACCAGAGAATGTCCTACCTGTCTAGTATAAAATGCACAACAACTGGAAATGAATGCAGAGTCACAGCGGAGCTGAACATTCAGTCTCCACTAAGTTGCTGTGATGTTTCAGTAACAAACGCATGAGGCAAAATGATAGTAAAGTTGCTTATTAGATTTTATCTGTTTCATAGCTATTTGCCCAGTTCATCCTCAAAACTACTAAACAGTTCAAATGACAAGAAACCAAACTAACACAAAGATCGAACCTGGGACTACACAGATGCTAAAGAAATAGCTGGAGAAAGATAAAAGGAGACTATATTCAGTATGTTTATAAATAAACCATTTTCTTCATTACCAATTTTTGGGGGGTTGTTGCTTCAGCCCAGATGCCACCCTAGGCATTAATATTTTTGTGACTTATGGGAGCCTGAGGAGTTATAAAATTAGCAGAGTAAGATTTGCAGGTAACATAATTGTATATTTATTCTAATTTACTTAATAAAAACGATGTGTTCCTTATATTACATTTTAGATAATATGTGGTAAAAAGGGATAATTATTTCATAGAAATGTGTGATGAATCTTTTTGTTGAGCAGAAAGGCCAAGTGTCAAGTGAATAACCATTTTCTAGTTGGGATTTTAGTTTCAAATTTTATTAAAATGACTGGGCATGGTGGCGCACGCTTGTAATCCCAGAGCTTGTGAGGCTGAGACAGGATTGCACAGGTTCAAAGCCAGCCTCGGCTGCTTAGTGAGGCTCTCAGCAACTTAGTGAGACCCTGTTTCCAAATAAAATATAAAAAAGAGGTCTGGGAGTGTAGTCCAAAGGTAGAAGAGCCCTTGGGTTCCACCCCAGTACCACTAAAAAAAAAAAAAAAAAAAAAGATATATATATATATAAATATATATATATATTAAGATGGAATTGTATTATAGACAAAATTATTCCAAAAGTAGACTTCATACAAAGAGCTTAAATATCTTTTTGCATTACAAAATTAATATATGTTCATCATGCAAGATCAATGGCTTACTTAAAAATGAACATGAACAGTAGTCACCACGGCGCTTTCTGGCTGCCAGTCTTGCCATCCTGACCTCAATCCCCTATTTCTCTGCTACAATACGCAACCCAAATATAAAGTGGACAGACAGCTCTCCTGCTTCAAACAGCCACAAATTGAGTTCTCCCATGTGTGGGCCTTATCTCCACCATGCTGACTCAGCAGACAACTTTCTCCTACGGAACTGGCCTCTCAGACCCCCACAGCCTGGCTGCTTTCCTCTCCAGGATCCACCCAGTAGCCTTATTTCAGTCAAAAAGAATAGATTCTAAGCAAGGAGAGCTAAAAGCTTGGGGCTTTGTTAATTAAAAAGACATGCTCAAAGTTGTATCTCAAATGAGCATATGTGTTTATTTAATTTTAAGTACTTAATGATCTTAATTTATCCACAGAACAAAACTATGATGCACTGTAAATACATTTACTATCAGACCCATCTACTGTTAGGGAGAGAGGGTTTGAGCAACTCTTCAAGTTCACGCTGCGTGCGCATGCATAGACGAGAACAGAATTCAAGTACAGAAAACGCTGCTTCAGAATGAGATCTATGCTGGCTGTTGAGCGGCAGATCTGGCTGAATAATTTCACCAAGGGCCTGCTTTGGGACGGCAGTGAGAACTGCTAACAATCTTGCTGATCTGATGAACCATACGGGCGTGTCCTCTGAAGTTCGGTTTGTTTTTGCTTATTATAACGGTCTCACTAGGCTGCCTAGGTTGTCCTCACACTCCTGGGCTCAGGCCGCCTTCTTACTTCAGCCTCCTGAGTAGCCAGGACTACACGGATACACACTGAACATAGTTTCCAGTTGAAGCTCTCCCTTCTCCCTTCCCCTCTTTCTCGCCCTCTCCCTCTCTCTGTACTGGGGATTGATTTCAGGGGCATTCTGTCTCTGAGCAATACTACCAGCCCTATTTTTATTTTTTATTTAATTTTGCGGTACTGGGGATTGAACCCAGGGGCATTTATTCTACCTCTGAGCTACATCCCCAGCCCTATTTTTATTCTTTTTATTTGGAAACAGGGTCTCACTAAGCTATGGAGGGCCTCACTAAGTAGCTGAAGCTGGCTGTTAACCTGCCAGCCTCCTGTCTCAGCCTCCCAAGGACGGGGATTACAGATGAGGGCCACCACATCCAGCTCCAGCTGAAGGTTTAAAGATAAAGACTCTGATATGTGTTGGCTTTTCTAACACATTTTAAACCACATTTCTACTAAAGACTCAAATCTTGGAACATTCAACTCCCACTTTCAGTGGAATAAAACTTTTATCTCTGGTTTGTAGATAAGTTTTTTGACAGTTATGGTGAGTTGGCCATTATTAACACTGTTGCTATCAGGAGATCTACTGAACTGATTTGCCAGGATTGTTTTTGTTCTAAGGGTAATAAAGTTCTTTGGCAAGCTAAATATGAAATCTCTTAACACTTGGATAACCTCTGTAAAGAAGAGACAAATTGTCACTCTTTAAAGAAAAATGAATGCAATATGTGCTCATCAAAATTGAAACAATGTGATGAAACCTAGGTGAAAATGGCAGGATAGAAAACTCTAGGCCGGAGCCTCCCCAGAAACAGCGAGCGACTGCGAAACGGTCACGATCAACAGTGTCTCAACTCTGAAAACCTAAGTTTTTAGCAATCCGCCAAGCACTTAAAAATTAGCACTGAAGCCAGGTATGATAGAATGCTCCTATACATAGCAGTACTTGGGAGTCTGAGGCAAGATGATCCTAGGTTCAAGGCCAGATTCAGAAATTTATCAAGACCCTCAGCAACTTAGTGAGATCCTGTTTAAAATAAAAAATAAAAAGTATTTGGGAGGCAGTGACAGAAGGCCTGCAGGTTCAGGGCCAGCTTCAGCAACTTAGTAAAACTTTGCTTCAAAAAAAAAAAAAAAAAAAGGGCTTGGGTTTAGCTCAAGAGTATGCCACTGGGTACAATTCCCAGTACCAAATGGAAGGAGAAAAAGGAAGGAGAGAGGGTAAGAAAAAGAATTAGCACCTAAACTGGGCGTGGTGGTGCACGATTACCTGGGAGGCTGAGACAGGAGGGCTGTGGTTCGCAGCCAGCCTCAGCTGCTTAGTGAGGCCTCTACAACTTAGTGAGCTCTTGTTTCAAAGTAAAGAATAAAAAATAGGGCTGGGGGAAGTATAGCTCAGAGGTAGAATGCCCCTGGGTTCCATCCTCAGTGCCACAAAGTTAATTAATTACTTAATTAATTAAAGGCATATTTATTAGTTGGTTCTAAATTGGGAAACGAGTAACAAATGAAGCAAACAATGAATACATCAAAAACTTGGGGAGAAAGACTGAGGAGCAAGAGGCGGGAAGAGGAGCTCCGGGAAGCGCTGTCAGGCCCTGGACACCAGGACACCTCGCGCAGGCCTCACTCGCTCTCCCCTGCGGCGGACCCTTACGCTCCCAACAGGTAGCAGTAAGGCTTAAAACGGCTGTACACTATCCAGCTGCAAACTGAAGGCGTGCTCCAACATGCACACAGAGCCACTGACAAAGGCTGGGAAACACACGCCACCCCATTCCAAGCACTCAAGGCATCTTTGCTGAAACACGCAAGCAGAGATCCCAGTGGCCGCACAACATGAGGAGTACATACTGTTCTGCTCAGCAATCTTGTAGCTAGAGCCTAAAAGACTGACCGTGTAATTTAGAGGAAAGAACATTTATTTCTTATGGTTTTGGGCTCAGTCCAAGTGAGGACAGGACTGAGGATCTCAGGGCATGGGAAGCAGAGAGAGAGAGAGGGAGGCCATGGCTGTGCTCACACCAGGGAGGCAAGAGGTAAGAAAGAGAGCAGGGGAGCAGGAACCGTATCTAGTCCCCAAAGCCCACCCCAGGGGCCACTTCCAGCCACACTATCAGCCATTACACCCAGGTCACTCCATTACAATGGACTTATCCACTGCTGGGATTACAACACTCAACACTCAATTATATCAACCTCAAACACTAATTTATGAACTCTTCATGGGACCAGTCTATGTATCTAGCCATACACATACTTACAGAATTAGGTCCTAAGACTCACTAGACACATAGCATTAACTGTTACGGTTTGAAATGGTGGGGGTTCTTTTTCTTATTCAACTAAGGTTGGTTGAATAGAAAAATTAAAACTAACAGGCACGTACTAAGTGCAAGGGTCAAGAATCTACCTGGCCCTCGGCTCTATTGCATTGGGCAGTATTGGTTGCTCATCAACTAGGGTGCTTTGAAGCCGCACACAAAGCTTACCTTCCCTATGCCCAGGCCGGATCCCAGAGCAGAGGAGGTAAACAGAGGCACCAGTTGCCTCTGTTGTAGTTTTAGGGCTAAAGGCTTCAGTTGACTCTAAGGCCTTTACTATAGGTTAATGATTAGAATGAAGGGCAAAGACAGAGAGGCGCTCTGCATTGTAATCGCCGCAGCCCCTCCCTGCCTGAGCGCCTGCGCAGCACCCAGGCTCTGACTATGTTTTACACTTTGGAAATTATCAAAGCAATTTTCCAATACGAGCACCTTTATACATTTTGATGCCTCTTCCCAATACTGGCATATTAACCATAACAAGCAGCAATAAACAAACTGAGGAGAAAAATACTTAAAATGTCTAGTGTTAGGTATGGTAGCACACACTTCAAATCCCAATACTTGGAATGTTGAAACCAGATCATAGGTTCAAAGCCAGCCTCAGCAACTTAGTGAGGCTTTCAACAACTCAGCAAAAACCTGTTTCTAAATAAAAAATAAAACAGGTCTGGGGGTGTATACTGGAGGCTGAAGGTCCTTGGGTTTCACTGTAAGTCACACACACACACACACACACACACACACACACACACACACACACAGTCTAGCGTTCCCCCTCAAATCATGTAACATGCAAAGAACCATAAAGTGTGGTTCCCACTCAGAGAAAAAGGAAAGAGAAATTATCCTTGGTGGAATCTTTGTTCAGTGAGATTATCTGGTCTGGAGGGCACAGAGAAAAAAGACTAAAAAACACTGTACAGAACTAAGAAGCCCATAAGACACCATCAAGAGAATGGTATCTTTCTCACACATCATGGAGCTCAAAAGAGAACAGAAGCCGGGCGCGGTGGGCACGCTTGTCATCCCAGCGCTCGGGAGGCTGAGACAGGAGGATCACAGGCTTGCTGCTTAGTGAGGTCCTCTGCAAGTTCTGAGACCTTGTTTTAAAATAAAAAATAAAAAACAGGGCTGGGGTTGTACTTCAGAGGTAAATCCCCAGTACTGGCCGGGCGTGGTGGCGCACGCTTGTAATCCCAGCGCTTGGGAGGCTGAGACAGGAGGATCGCACAGGTTCAAAGCCAGCCTTAGCTACTTAGTGAGGCTCTCAGCAACTTAGTGAGACCCTGTTTCCCAATAAAGTATAAAATAGGTCTGGGAGTATAGCCTGGAGGTAGAAAAGCCCCTGGGTTCCACCCCCAGTAACACACACACAAAAAAAAAGTTAAAGAAAAAAAAAAAAGAAATTTTGAAGCCACATACAGTGGTGCATACCTGCAATCCCAGCAACTGAGAGGCTGACAGGAAGACTGTACATTCTAACATGGGGAGATTTCTGATTTTTCTTTACATCAAGTACTGACAAACTTTCTACGAAGGACAGCATAGTAAACATTTTAGGTTTTGTAGCCAAAGAGTCCGGCTGCAATTACCCAACTCTGCCAAGCAGCGAGAAAGCGGCAGCAGACAATATTAATACAAACGGGTGTGGTGGCGTCCAGACAACCTTATTATAAAACCAGGAGCACCTGAGTTTGGCCCAGGCATTAGGTTTTGTGAATCTAGGGTCCTTCTGAGATACACTCAGGTCTTTTTTATTTCGTAAGATAGGGTGTCACTAGGTTGTTGAGGGCCTTGGTAAATAGCTGAGGCTGTACTTGAACCGCAGACACAATCCCGTCTGCCTCTCGTGTACCAGGATCACAGGCATGTGCCGGCACACCCAGCTCCATGCAGTGAAGCTTGTTAATCCCTGATTTCTATCAATGGATTGCCAATCATCTAAAATGCATTCTACTAACACAGCATCTCCACAAAGGTGACATTCATCTTTTTAAGCCCACGGGGTGACAGAAAACAATGTGGCAGTCAACCAAAAATATGTATATATCAAAAGACTTAATCTAGGACCTGACCAAAGTAAATTCCTCTTAATAAAGCTTTCTATTGCCGCGAGGGAGCGGAGACCATCAGGGATGTGGCATGCAAAAGGACATCACCTGCTTAGCTATCAGATCTGGTGTGGAAGGAAAGCATAATCTTTCAGTGTTCTCAATTACATACATTTAAGCACATAATTGAGGAACTTCTAGTTCAGAGAACTTATACAAACTAAGACCAATTACTTCAAAGTTGGTAATTTCATGTAATTTTAAACAAGGTTTTTGGCCATTTTTACATCTGATTTATAGAGTAATCTAAATTCTTACTAATGACTTTCCTCTGGCCTTCACATGTAAATCAACGCATCTCCTGCCCCGCACCCACGCCCCAAAGCAAAAGAAAAGTGTATGTCTAGACACAAAAGCAATTGCCACTAGCAAAACTAAGCTGGGCTCGCAGTGACTCCGGACACCGAGGCAGAAGGATCACAAGTCCAAGGCCAATCTGGCTAAATTAGCAAGATTCTGTCTCAAAATAAAAAATTAAAAAGGGCCAAGGATGTAACGCAAAGGCAGAATGCTCCTGGGTTCAATTCCCAGTACTAAAGCAAAGCAGACATTTAAATAAAGTTTTCTGTGAGAAGGGGAAGGGGAAGGAGGTGTCGGGTAGAGGAAAGAGGAATGAAGGGGCAGAGTATAACAAGGCACGTGTGCATGCATCGAACACCACAGAGAAACCCACTAACCTGTACAGTTCATGAGTGAATACTTTTTTTTTGTGGGTCTGGGGATGAAATCAAGGGGCGTTCTACCTCCGAGCTACACCCCCTGCCCTATTTTTTATTTTTATTTTTTTGCGGGTCTGGGGATGGAACCCAGAGGCACCTGACCTCCGAGCTACACTCCCTGCCAATGTTTTATTCTTTATTTTGAAACAGGGTCTCACTGAGTTGCAAAGGGCCTCACTAAGTAGCTGAGGCTGTCCGCGAACCGCGATCCTCTGGTCTCAGCCTCCCAAATGCTGGGATTACAAGCGTGCCCACCACGCCCGGCTATGAATTAATAATTTTAATGAAAAGAAAGTTGTCTCTGGTCAGTAGACCAGTCGTACTGGGCAGGAAACTTGTATTTATCAAAACATTACCCTCAGGACTATAATGGGTTTTTTTAAAGTTTATTGGAGGGCAGGGCCAGGCATGGTGGCACACGTTTGTAATCTCAGCGCTTGGGAGGCTGAAACAGGAGGATTACACAGGTTCGAAGCCAGCCTCAGCTACTTAGTGAGGCTCTAAGCAAATTAGTGAGACCCTGTTTCCAAATAAAGTATAAAATAGGTCTGGGATAGAAAGTCTCTGGGTTCCACCTCCAGTACCATACACACACACACACACACACACACACACACACACACACACACACAAATGTGTACTGGGTATTAAACCCAGAGGTATTCTACATCTGAGGCACTACCAGCCCTATTTTATTTTTTTATTTTGAAACAGGCTCCTGCTGAATTGCTAAGGGCTTCACTACATTGCTGAGGCTGGCCTTGAACCTGGTACCCTCCTGTCTCACCCTCCCAAGTACTGGGAGCACAGGTGCACACCAGCACACACAGCTTCCCTGCTTCTTTTGTAGCTTTATGACTACAGAAACCAATCATGAAACAAACTTAGTGAGGCCCTCAGCAATTAAGTGGGGCCCTGTTTTAAAATAAAAAATAAAATAGGGTTGGGGGTATGACTCAGAGGCAGAACACTCCTGGGTTCAATTTCTAGTACCACCACTGAAAGAGAAGGGAAAGGAGGAGGAGAGAGAGGGGGAAGAGAAAGAGGGAGAAGGCAGAGGAGGAGGGAGAGGAGGCAGAGGAGGAGGCAGAGGAGGCAGAGGAAGAGGGAGGAGGCAGAGGAGGAGGGGGAGAGGAGGGAGAGGAGGAGAGGGAAGTAGAGAAAGAGGAAGGAGAGGAGGAGGAGGGAGAGGAGGAAGAGGAGGAGGCAGAGGGAGAGAAGAAGGAGGAGGCAGAGGAGGCAGAGGAAGAGGGAGGAGGCAGAGAAGGAGGAGGGAGAGGAGAGGGAGGAGGCAGAGGAGGAGGGGGAGAGGAGGGGAGGAGGAGAGGGAAGTAGAGAAAGAGGAAGGAGAGGAGGAGGAGGGAGAGGGGAAGGGAGAGGGAGAGGAGGCAGAGAAGGGGAGAGGAGGAGGGAGAGGAGGAGAAGGCAGAGGAGGAGGGAGAGAAGGAGGGAGAAGAGGAGAGAAAGGAGGGAGAGAAGTAGGGAGAGGAGAAAGGAGAGGAGAAGTAGGGAGAGGAGGAGGGAGAGGAGGAGAAAGAGCAGAGAGGAGGGCGAGGAGGAAAGGGAGGAGGCAGAGGAAGAGGGAGAGAAGGAGGCAGAGGAAGAGGAGGGAGAGGAGAGGGAGAGGAAGAGAAGAAGGCAGGGAGGAGGGAGAGGAGGAGGGAGAGGCAGAGGAGGAGAAGGAAGAGAAGGAGGAAGAGGAGGAGGAAGGAGAGGAAGAGAGGGAGGAGGCAGAAGAAAAGGGAGAAGATGAGGCAGAGGAGGAGGAGGGAGAGGAGGGAGAGGAGAAGTTAGGGAGGAGGCAGAGGAAGAGGGGAGAGGGAGGAAGGAGGAGGAGGAGGGGGAAGAGGAGGAGGGAAGAGACAGAGGAGGAGGAGAGAGAGAAGAAGGAGGGAGAGGAAGAGAGGGAGGTGGTAGAGGAGGAAGAGGCAGAGGAGGAGGAGGGAAGAGGCAGAGGAGGAGGAGGGAGAGGAGAGGGAGAGGAAGAGAAGGCAGGGAGGAGGGAGAGGAGGAGGGAGGCAGAGGAGGAGGACAAAGAGGAGAAAGAGGAGGAGGAGGGATAGGAAGAGGAGGAGGCAGAAGAAAAGGGAGAGGAGGAGAAGGAGGCAGAGGAGGAGGGAGAGGAGGAGGGAGAGGAAGAGAAGAAGTTAGGGAGGAGGAGGGAGAGGTAGAGGAAGAGGAGGAAGAGAAGGAGAATGAAGAGGAGGGAGGGAGGAGAAGGGAAGAAGCAGAGGAGGAGGAGGGAGAGAAGGAGGGAGAGGAAGAGAGGGAGGCGGGAGAGGAGGAGGGAGAGGAGAGGGAGGAGGCAGAGGAAGATGAGTGAGAAGAGGAGAAGGAGGCAGAGGAAGGAGAGGAGGAGGTAGAGAAGGAGGAGGGAGAAGAGGAGGGAGAGGAAGAAAAGGAGGCAAAGGAAGAGGGAGAGGAGGAGGAGGAGGAGGAGGAGGAGGAGGAAGGTGAAGCTTTGGGTTCTTCCACATCAGGATTATTGTTGAAACCAACTGCCTTTGGAGAAACTCACTGAAGCTTATGTGCTATTATGGCTTTAACTGACTTTCTTAGCTTTAAACTATATATAGTTAAATCCCAGTTATTGATATAAAACATGGAACATTTATTATTATTTGAGAGTTTAGGTCAGTAAAAATGATTTCTTTACAAATCAGATAGTTTCCAGTGCAGTCGAAGAGGAATGTATTCTGCCATCTTATTTTAAACCTGAACCTCAATAAATGTGAAGAACATTTATTCGAGTTGGAGGTCGGTTGTCCTCCCTAAAAGATTTAAAAGGTAAGCTTCCTCAAAAGGTAGACAAAAGACTGCAGCCTCAAGAGGCAGCTGCTTCTGGTATCTAATCACTGGGGGCTGAGTTGGCAGGAACATGCGATCAACTATTCACAAAACAAAACCATCATTTCTGTGGTCTGGCTACTAGATGAGCTGTTTAGAACATATTTTGCAAATGGTTTATCTTGAAAGGGAAGTCTCCTTAATAAGTCCATAGCACAGGAGAGAGAACGGGGGGAGGGACACCCGGCTCTATGTTAAAGAGTTAACAGTCAGGACAAACGTAGCACGAGGCTTGTTTGGTCCCTGGCTCAAACAAAACCAAGGTAAAATAAAATATTTTGAGACCACTGGGAACATTTGAGTAAGAACTGCAAACTAGATTCCATAAAGGAATCATTAATTACACTGAATGAGCTAATAGTATCATTATTACTTAAGAAAATGTCTTTCTTTTTTAACTTTTATTTATTTGTTTGTTTATTCATTTATTTATTTTCTGTACTGCGGATAAAACCCAGGGGCATTCTACGTCCGAGCAAAAACTCCCAGTTCTGTTTTTTATTCTTTATTTTGAAACTGAGTCTCGCTGAGTTGCAGAGGGCCTTACTAAGTAGCTGAGGCTGGCTGCGAACCTGTGATCCTCCTGTCTTGGCCTCTCAAGTACTGGGATTACCAGCGTGCGCCACCACGCCTGGCTAAGAAAATGTCTTTAAGTAGATGCACGGTGAAGCACAAGAGTGAAATGTCATAATGCCTGATATTCATTTTTAATACTTGGAAGAAAAGGACAGCGTGGCGAGTGTCGATACTGGTAAACCCGAGTGGTGAGCATGTAGGGTCCATTAAACGACCCTTTCTACTGTTGCATATCCTTTAAATTTTCATAATTAAAAGCCAAAAAAGAATAAACAGCAATTGGCACTAAATTATACAATATGCAGTTAAATACAAATGTAGTATGCCTGGTAATTGTAATGCATGTGTTTGGTAAGTGTTCTGGAAACCAGAGAGAAGCCATAAGAGACATTCTTGTAATAACCTAAAACTTTTTAAAAAGAGAAAGAAGAAAGCAAAGAAGGTTAAGTGGTGAAGCAAAATCTGTTTTTAAATTTTCAGCCAGCAGCCGGGCGTGGTAGCGCATGCTTGTAATCCCAGCATTTGGGAGGCTGACACAGGAGGAGCGCACAGGTTCACAACCAACCTCAGCTACTTAGTGAGGCCCTCTGCAGCTTAGTGAGACCCTGTTTCCAAATAAAAAACACAAAATAGGGCTGGGGATGTAGCTTGAAGGTAGAATGTCCCTGGGTTTCATGCCTAGTACCGCAAAAAATAAAAATAAAAATAAAAATAAAAATCATCCATTAGTAGAGAAATATTTTTTTAAATTAAATTAAAAAATTTTGGGGGGTAGTCCTGGGGTTTCTGGAAACCCTTCTACCTCTGAGCTACACTCCCAGACATATATATATATATATATATATATATATATATATATATATAATAAATATAAATATTGTATATAATAAATATAAATAAATATATATTGTATATAAAAATATAAACTATATATATATATATATATATATATATATATATATATATATATATATAATTTTGGAAACAGGGTCTCTTAAGCCAGCAAGGCTGACTTCGAACCTGCGCGATCCTCCTGTCTCTGCCTCCGAAGGGCGGGGATTACAAGCGTGCGCCACCAGGCCCGCCATCAGTTTTTTTTTTAAATTTTACTCTGTGTTTTAAAGGATGAGTATATACGGCCTGGATTGCGGCGGTTACAGCAATAGCTGGAGCAGAATGGTCGTGGAACGCGAAAGGAAAACGTGTGTGTGTGAAGAGTTTAACACACACGGAAAAGCAAGGTGAAGCCTGCGGCAATGCTGGGTGCTGGGAGGAGCTAAGGTGCTAACAAGTTACTGCAGTGAACAGTAGGGAAGGGAGTACTCTCTACCTTCACAAAGTGCCCGTGTCCCCCAATCCTGTGGAGCATGCGTCAATGAGGAGTGTACAGTAATAAATCTAGTACGACAGCACTAAAATATAGCTGGAGTAAGGAAAAATCTGAAGATGGCATGAAAGTACTTATAGTCAGGTTACTATATGATCACATACAACACGACAATGAGCAAAAACGTTAACTGTGTATGATTTTACGAATCGTCCTACCTGAAGAATGAGCAGCCAACTACACTCAGTGGTCGGAAGTAAAAATTACTTCGCATAGAAAGCAGGTCATACAAGCTAACAAGTGGGAGGGACCGTCACAAACATCGGCCAATCACCAGGCCAAGTGAGGAGGGAGGGGCGCGGCCAGCTGGCAGGGCTGGGAGGTGCTCCGCGGCCTGCACCATCCTGTGCCCCCCGCTAAGAGGGACTCAGTGCACCAAGGAAAAGTTAAAACGTAATGCCTGTGGATCAGTGTGTCCTTGGACCTCTGTAGACTAGCACAAGATAAAATTAAGCACGTTAAGTTGGGCTTAGAACATCTGTAGTACAGAACACTTATCTAAGCAAAAACTGAAAGCAAATTTGGATAAAATTAACCTTGTTCTAAAACAGTTCATCATGAGAAGTAGCGTGCAAATAGGCAACTAAATTAAAAGTATGCTATGTGTGTGTTCCATAAATTGCATTTCTCTTTAACTCTCCCAATTTCCAAGGTACTCCAAAGGGTAGAGGACTAGTTTACCTAGTTTGGCATTAGAAAACAATCCCTTAACCGAGACATAAAGTTTTCAAAATAGAATAGAACATAGTACTTTAAATCTGAAAATGGGTTTAAATCCTTTAATAAATCAATTAAATGCAAAGAAAAAAAAGAAACTATGCCCCAATACATCTGGAAATGCTTTCAACCATCTCTTCCTGGCTCAGATACACACGCAGCCTGAAGGAGGAAGAAGCTGAGCCTTCGTTCTTACACTGGTTGGGGTCGCTGCACTTCCTTTTCTGGAATCTCCTGTTTTTGTTTGATTTTGCAGTAAAAATGATTTAATTAAACTATGTACCCAAATATAAAAACTTTTAAGTACCGTGGTATGTATATGTATAGTATACAGGTCACCAAACACAATCTGTCTGAAATTAGAAACTGTATGATTTGATTCTGTCGATTTGACTTGAAGATTATCGTGATAACACACCCAAATGCTTGTTGGACTCAGCGTCTGGCCATTTGCTCTCTTCCTAGAACTGTGCGGCACAATGATTTCTGACATGCATGCAGGCAGTAAATACGCACAAGTCTGAATGTTTATATTTGGCAGACACCTTGACTACAAGTTGGCCAGAAAATAAGGACTGGCTAGGGCAAGTGTTTTATTATATCCTATTTCCATAAATCATGACATTGGGACATCTCAGAAATCAAATGATTTTTCAAAAGTTAAAACACTTCCACCCCAATCCAGAATAAACCTATTCTTAAATTTGTGCTTATAATGAAAACAAAATAGACCATTGGGTATTATTGATTAAAACCACAATTATTTGGAAACCAACTGATTAGCTAATAAAGGTATCAATAAAGAAATTGTAATTAAGCCTGACATGGTTGTGCACACTTGTAATACCCGTGCTTGGGAGGCTGGGACAGGAGAATCGCACAGGTTCAAAGCTACGTAGCAAGGCTCTCAGCAACTTAGTGAGACCCTGTTTCCAAATAAAATATTAAAAAGGTCTGGGAGGATAGCCCGGAGGTAGAAAGCCTCTGGGTTCCACCCCCAGTACCAAAAGAAAAAAAAAAAAAAAGAAAGGAATCATAATTACATTTACGGTTCTTTACCTGAATAATTTAAGCTTACTTTGCTAATTGTAATATGTACCGTTCTGTGAGTCTCTATGACTTGCAGGAAGCTAACTGTTCTAAAAATTTAGAAGCAAAATCAATTCTTCCCTTTTGGCATCTGGGGTGAAACCCAGGGGCATTCGACCTCCGAGCTACACCCCTTGCTCTATTTTTTTTATTCTTTATTTTGAAACAGGGCCTCACTAAGTAGCTGAGGCTGTCCGCGAACTGCAATCCTCCTGTCTCAGCTTCCCAAATGCTGGGTTTACAAGCATGTGCCACCACATCTGGCTCAATTTTTATTTTAATTATTATGATTATGATTATTTTTGCAGTACTGAGGATTTAATCCAGGGGCATTTTACCTCTGAGCTACACCTCCTATTTTTGTATTCTTTACATATGTGTGTGTGTGTGTGTGTGTGTGTGTGTGTGTGTGGCGATACTGGAGTTGAAACCCAGGGGGCATTGAACCTCCGAGCTACACACCATCCCTATGTTTTAGTCTTTTTATTTTTTGAAATAGGGTCTCACTGAGTTGCAGAGGGCCTCACAAAGTACCTGAGGGTGGCTGTGAACCTGCAATCTTCCTGTCTCAGCCTCCCAAGTACTGGGATTACAAGTGTGTGCCACCCACCTGGCTTATATGTTTGCATTTTAAAAATACAGTAGTTTAACACACATATATCATTGTATCTAACGACATTTTCAGTTCACAAAACATCCTGAGTTTCATGAATTTATTTGTGTTTTTAGGATATAGTTCAACTAATATAATGGCAAGTAGACTAAGTCAACACAGATATCTTTAAGGTTAATGAAAACATAAAATAATAATACAATTTATCTAGCTAACATTTATAGAATAAAAAATTTCTATATAGTTTTTGATGTTTAAAACTATTATTTCTTACTGATAATACAACTCTATTTTTCAGTGTTTCAAAATGATATAGACATAACAGTTATATTCATATAATATATAATCTATGTACTTTATATGTACTTGTCTCATACGACATGATTTTAGTGTTTAGTTAACTTTCATTAACAAAGTATTCATTCATATTGAAGTTTTTCTTTTAGATATTAGCTTTTAAAAATATCAATGAGGTCAGGTGTGGTGGTGCACACTTGTAATCCCAGCATCCGGGAGGCTGAGACCGGGGAATCGCGATTCGCGGCCAACCTCAGCTGCTTAGTGAGGCCCTCTGCAACTCAGTGAGACCCTGTTCCAAAATAAAGAATAAAAAATAGGGCTGGGGGTGTAGCTCAGAGGTAGAATACCCCTGAGTTCCATCCCGGGTACTGCAATAAATAAATAAATAAATAAATAAATTAATTAATTAATTAATTTGGATTTAGACATATACAACTATAACTTTTAAAGACCACCTCACCTACATTTGGCTTCAAATCAATTTGTTTAATAAATTAGGGCTACTTCACTTAAAAGAGTACTAACATAAAATTTATATTTAAAAGTAAAAAATAATGCCTTAAGCTATAAAAATTATATGTACATTTATAATACCTTAACAGTTTTCAGTGTTACTGACCTTCATAAAAATTAAATGGATACAGAAGACTAAATTCATACATTTTATTCATTGATATATCTTGTTCTTAATTTAAAAAGTTATGGTGCTATTAGAAATATAATCATACTTTTAATTTGCACTTAATAATTAATATTTTAGGAAATGGGGATAGATTTGGCTAAGAGACAACCTCAAGAAATCACTGCTATTTATAACTCCATAAAATTAGCCCCACCACCACCACCAAAAGAAAGCAAGCTTTGGGAAAGCATATCAGTAACTATTTAGGTAGAGATAAAGTTAACAAACTATTTTCATTTACATATGTGATATTTTAAAAAGTAAAATCAAATGGGAATTCTTTAATGCTAGAATAAAAAGGATAAAAATAAAACATACTGAAAAACACAATAACTAATCAAGTTGTTTTTCTACCTGCTGTATGAGTATGTCGTAGATATTACCGAACACTTCCCAGTAATGTAAAATCAAACTTGAAAAGACTGAAAATGATATTTGAACACATATACAACTAACGGAGAATAGAGCTATCTAGACACACTTTAAGAACTGACAAGCAGCCGGGTGTGGTGGCGCCCGCTTGTCATCTCAGCATTTGGGAGGCTGAGACCTGAGGATCGAATTCGTGGACAGCCTCAGCTACTTAGTGAGTGAGGCTCTCTGCAATTCAGTGAGACCCGGTTTCAAAATAAAGAATAAAAAAATAGGGCAGGGGGTGTAGCTCAGAGGTCAGATGCCCCTGGGTTCCATCCCCAGACCCGCAAAAAAAAAAAAAAAAAAAAAAAAAGAAGAAGAAGAAGAAGAAAAGAACTGACAAGCAGAGTCTGTATTGCTTAAAATCTGTATAAGAGCAGAAGCTGCTTTGGTGTGTGTTTTTTGTTTTGACAAAACAGATTTTTGTTAAGAACTGCTATGAATTTTCTTATGTTTATTATACTTTCAATATATAGTTTAATAAAAATCTGTTTGCTTACGTTTCAGGAAAATTTACTTAGAGACTAGCTAACCAAAATAAATGAAGAGTTTGATAGTCCTTTTCTACTTGGCTATCTTGTCTTAGGAACACTGACAGAGCTTGGTGCTAATGATGTCTACTCAGTAGAAATGTTTCACTGCAGGTTCTGGCAGTGTCCTTAGCAAAATTTAACGAAATAAACAATCTTTACATTACTGGAGATACTACATACCACTGACAAACCAGTTCAAAGGCGGAACATGTAACCTAGCAACCTAAATGACAGTAAAATAGACAAGTTTTTCCTCCACCAAAGTAAAGACAATTTTAAACTTGAATGACTACAGCAAATGACAATTTGATGTTTTATCTTTTTCCCTCAAAAATCAAAGTATAACATGAAAAATTAAGTTGGTATATATACCATTACTTCATAGAGCAAGTGCTTGGGAGAATTGGAAAAATGTCTGTTTCTTTGTGTCAAGAGAGATTCCTCAAGTTACAATTTAAGTCGAAACTTAGCCATAACTACTTACAGGTATTTATTTCATCAGAAGCTATACTACAAGGGCACCGGTATAGATCTTTTTAGTAGCCTAACAGTCTCTTGATTTTTTTAGTTTCCTACTTCAGAGAAACAGACCTTAAGTGTACTTCATTACACAATTGAAAACTAACTTAATGTAATTATTTTATTTAGAACATATTAATAATAAAAAAAGAACATCTGATCATTTGAGATGTTTCTGAATTGTGCTCCCTTCTTACTGGAGTCCCAATAACTTAATTAGTAAGGAACAAATATAGCAGCACATGGCATTCTGGGAGATTGTTGCTGCTGAGCTGATAACCACCAAATTAAGCTGCAAATTTAGCTGACTCCCCATGTTCTGAAATGAATCTGCACCATATCTGCCTAGGCCAAAAGAGAAAATCAACTGTCGCTAACACTATTATTACTACATGCAACTATAAACAGTTACTGGCAACTACTGTTTCGGTGAGCTTTTTGTTTTAAAAAGAGTAAGAATTTTATTAAAGAAACTAAAGTAAAACTAGTGTAAACCAATTTTTATGCTTTTCATATGATTTCTCTTTTAACATAAAAATTATCTAATATAAGTTCCATACCAAATATTATACAAAATTTCCCTCAAGTATTGTGAGTCCTTAAAAATATTCACTTAAATGCTTTATGAGACATCAAAAGTAACCACGATAGCTGGGCGTGGTGGCGCACACTTGTAATCCCAGCATTAGGGAGGCTGAGACCAGAGGATTGTGGTTTGCAGACAGCCTCAGCTACTTAGCGAGGCCCTTCACTACTCAGTGAGACTCAAAAGACTAAAAAATAGGGCTGGGGGTATAGCTGGGGGTACAATGCCCCTGGGTTCCATCCCTGGTACTGCAAAAAAAAAAAAAAAAAAAAAAAAAGGAAAAATTAACCAAGATAATGAAACACTAGGAAAAAGACAAGAAAGCTTAATATTGTTTCAAGAGTGTTATCCTAGAAGAAAGAGACAAAAATCCACAGTGTACTGAGAACATTAACATCATTTTCTAATAAAAATGACAATTTCCCTCCAATATACAGTGATAAACTCTGACTATAAAAGGAAAACACTTCTGATGAGAGTGGTAGTATTTGCTACTTAAAGAACACGTGTTCTTTAAAATAGTCTTTAAAGGAGTATTTTACATAAAAACTCCTAAGCTGTTGGTTGAATTTTTAAATTAGGAAACTGAATTGGAAAAATATTTGTTTTAAGAAATCAAATGTTGAAAACAGGCCTAACAACAATGTGGATGGTCATATTTTATTAGGGTACAATACTCTTTTTAGACACTTGATTTTCTACTAATAAAATGCCTTTTACTAACTTTTTAGATATGTAAACTAATTCTAAATGTACTAATATTGTTTTCCAATCAAAAGGCGGCAACACAAGAGAGTAGTGGCTAATAAAGAGGGAGTTTGTTAGTTGTTTACACAAATTCTGAAATTTAAAACTCTCTTACGTACAAAGAAATATCTACTAACAAATTTTACTGAGATGATCATGACCTGTTTTTTTCTTTTTCTCTCTCTTTTTGTGGTACTAGGGATTGGACCCAGGGGTATTCTATTTCTGCGCTGTATCTCCAGCCCTATTTTACTTTTATTTTGAAACAGGGTCTTGCTAGGTTGCTGAGGCTGGCCTTGAACCTGAGCTCCTCCTGTCTCAGGCTCTCAGATACTGGGATATAGACATGTGCCACTCTGCCTAGCTAGGACAGAGAGATTAATGAAGAACACTGCATTTACACTTCCAAAACTTATTTTACATATGCCCATATATACATGTATACATACACACATTTTATATATACGTATATACACACAGTGGAAATGTGAAAATGCCACATTTTTTATTTTAGCCATAAATATTCAGACTAATTGTTATAGTTAAAACTATCATTTCAGCCGGGCATGGTGGTGCATGCTTGTAATCCCCGCGCTTGGGAGGCTGAGACAGGAGGATCGCACAGGTTCGAAGCCAGCCTCAGCTACTTAGTGAGGCTCTCAGCAACTTAGTGAGACCCTGTTTCCAAATAAAATACAAAATAGGTCTGAGAGTGTAGCCCAGGGGTAGGAAGCCTCTGGGTTCCACTCCCAGTACCACTAAAAACAAAACAAAAAACCACCACACTAAATTAAAGCCAACCCTAAATTAAAGCTAAATCAACGCTCCTCTGTACTAGGCTAGCGTTAATATGTTCTTCTCCTGTCAGCTGCCTTGCTGATAAAGAACTTGATACAATAGATTTGTCTTTTTAAATTAGAATTCGTTAAAAAAATAAGTGCCTATACATACACACATACACATAAATATGCACACACATATAGGCAAACTACAAACACAACTCTAGCCCATATAAAATGAGCTTGGGTATGAAGTCAACACAAAAATTACTAAGAAATCAAGTACTTAAAAATGATATTGCCCCGGGCTGGGCGTGGTGGCGCATGCTTGTAATCCCCGCGCTTGGGAGGCAGAGACAGGAGGATTGCGCAGGTTCGAAGCCAGCCATGCGCACTGGCTTAGGAGACCCTGTTTCCAAATAAAAATGTAAAAATAGGTCTGGGAGTGTAGCCTGGAGGTGGAAGGGCTTCCAGGAACCCCAGTACCACCACCAAAAAAAAAAAAAAGATATTGCCCCATAATTAAACCAAACCACTATATTTTTAATTGCTTTTGATTCACCAGATGGTTTTAATTACGGGGTAATATCAATTATATATATAATTCTAGGAATCTACCAGAAGTTGAAGTATAATGGTCTAGTAAGAGCTAAAATGTGAAAAAATAATGGGCACATCAATAAGAAATGCAAAACAATTTTGTTTAATTATGAACTAATATCAATTTTAAGCACCTGATTTCTAATTAATTTTACTAACTTATATGTAAGCTCATTTTAATACTGGATAGAATACATTTGACTAACACTTGAACATACTTTTTTCAACAAATGTTAATAATAATGAAATAGAAATTTAAGACATTTAATAACCATTTTTCCATATTGTTAGTGGATTTAGTGAATTAATTTCCCTAATTATTACTGACATAAGTTCACCCTTAAATATTATTTTGGAAGACGTCCATTCAGATTCAATATATTATGTAAAATAATATGAAGTATGAATCTGGGACGAGAACAAATGCTCTCCCTTGGGCAGCACTGAAGCTGCCTCTGGAGGCCTTGCCCCTCACTGCCAGGCACACTGTCCTGTCAGTGCCGCCACCTAAGAACGTGCGCACTATTAAATGCCAGATCTGCTTGTGCCCAGCCTTTGTTATTCATAGTGATGCTTGCCCTAACCTTAGGGTGCTCCAGCTCCATCACTGCCATCAAGTGGTAAAAAACTAAACTGAACTGAAAAAGAGAAAAGCAGGCAGAGAAAGACAGAAATAGGAATTTATCCACTTATTCCTCCTCTTTTTTTAGTCTAAGAAATGGGTTTGTCTTTTTCTCCTGGGCCATTTATTGCTTTACTCAAATTTTGGAAAAAATAAATTTGTGTTTGTTTTTAGAAAATAATATTATATATTGCCTTAAAACTGATACGGGGTATCTTTATATTTGTAAACTTGTATTTGTAAGATATGTGAAATATTTTGAGTTAATTCTACCTAATTAAATGGTACATTTTTATTAATTATTTCACAGACAGTAGTAAGAAACACAAAGAATTACTTAGGATTAATGAATTTTATACACACTATAACTGCTAAGAGGGAAAATACGTATGAAACAACTAATACAAGCATTTTTCTATTACTTACATATTTTAACTTAGAGTTTAGAAATTGGACTCTCTCACTGTACCCTTGTCATGAAGTCATAACAGTGGCTCCAAAAAAATGTTTTGAAAGCCCTACGAATGCCCTACGAATGCAAAAGATCAGAATAAGCATTTGACACCAAGGAAAGCAAAAGCAGCAATAAGGAGGTAGAGATGCAATTCAAATCAAACTTGGGAAAGCTCTTCTATGAACACATACCTCCTGAATTACGTTACAAAAGTTAGGACTTTCAAAGAAACAAACTACAATTATATAACTTAGGAGAAAAAGACTAGTGAAATAATGTCTTAGCTCAAGGGATACACAGCTCTGCAAGATGCACCTTAATTCACAAGATATTTTTTAAATATTTTAAAAAGTACTTTGTATATAAAATACATGTAGGGATATAGTTGTTTAGTAAGTCCTATTATAATAATGTTTAGAAACCCCCCCCAAATTGCTAAGACACATTTATTAATAGGCCATTACTTTTATTTGTAACATAAAAATTTTTAAATCCTTTTGATTACATTTTGATTTTTACTGAGAAACTTAAAAATTTGTTTACAAGTCAGAGTTGAAAAATAAGCTTTCAGCCGGGCGTGGTGGCGCACGCTTGTAATCCCCGCGCTTGGGAGGCGGAGACAGGAGGATCGTGCAGGTTCGAAGCCAGCCGTGCTGGCGTAAGAGACCCTGTTTCAAAAATATAAAATAGGTCTGGGAGTGTAGCCCGGAGGAAGAAGGGCTTCCAGGAACCCCAGTACCACCAAAAAAAAAAAAAAAGAAAAAAAAAAAGAAAAATAAGCTTTCTTGTAGGTATGGATTTCTAAGTTAAATAATGACAATAAAATCCCTATTACTTTTCTAAGTGTTTCACGTGTATTTTTTTTTAATAAGCCAACAACTGTAAGACAGGTACTCCTGCTATACAGGTAAGAGAACTCAAGTACAGAGAGGTTGAATGGGGACCTAGTCGCAAGGCACGTGTTGTGCTTTGACACCCCGTAGGCCTGGAGAGCCCTCATCCTGACCCCTGTGAACACGGCAAGTCTTCTCAGTTCTGCAGAAGGGACATTTTGGACCTGCAGGTTCTTGGTTGTGGGGACCTGTTCTGTGCACTGTAGGATGTGGAACTCCAACTCCAGAAGCCAGGAGCATGGCCTCATTGCTACCCAGAACTGCGGGGTAACAAACATGGCTCCAGACAAGTATCTCCACTGTGAAATATCCCTGGAGAGGAGAAAGTGCCCCTAGCTGAGAATAACAATTTTATAACACTGCAGAAACAAATGATAAAAAAATTTTCATGACATTAGTTAATTAATTTGTTGTGGTACTGGGGATTAAACTCAGGGGCGTTCTACCTCCAAGCTGCACCCCCAGCCTTTTTTTTATTCTTTATTTTGAAACAAGATCTCAATAAGTTGTGGAGGGCCTAAGTAGCTACGGCTAGCCAAGAAACTGTGATCCTCTTGTCTCAGCTTCCCAAGTACTGGGATTACAAGAATGTACCACCACGACTGGCTTAGTTTTCTCCAATTTTAAATTATTTACTGCAATATAGAAATCTCTATTCATGTGGATGGTGTAGCATTGATAATGTGTTATATAATTAAAAACCCACAATATAAACCGGGCATGGTGAGACCGGAGGATCACAGTTACAGACAGCCTTAGTTACTTAGTGAGGCCCTCCCGCAACTCAGTGAGACCCTGTTTCAAAATAAAGAATAAAAAAAATAGGGCAGGGGTGTAGCTTAGAGGTTGAATGACACTGGGTTCCAGCCTCAGGCCCGCAAAAAACCAAAAAACAACCTGCAATATAAAGAATAAAGTAGATAATGCAAGGTTTATGTAAACAAATATTAAAATAATGGATATATGATATATGAATTTTGTCCAAATTAATTACCTCTTTAAAAAAGCTACCACTGGCAAAAAGTAAGGGATAAAGTAAGAGTATTACCTTTTATTTGTGTTGCGTGGGTGTGCATGCGTGTGCGTGTGTGTGTTTATGAAGATCAAACGACCCAGGACCTTGCATATGTGTGAAAAGCACCCTACTCCTGAGCTACAGTTTTTTACAATTACATTGTGTGTGTGTGTGTGTGTGTGTGTGTGTGTGTGTGTGTGTGTGTGTGTTACGGGGAGGGGGTAGAGCCCAGGGGTTTTCCTACCTCCAGGCTATACTCCCAGACCTATTTTATACTTTATTTTGGAAACAGGGTCTCACTAAGTTGCTGAGAGCCTCACTCAGTAGCTGAGGCTGGCTTCGAACCTAGAAGATCCTCCTGTCTCAGCCTCCCAAGTGCGGGGATTACAAGCGTGCGCCACCACGCCCGGCTAATTTAACTTTCTTTTTTGCAGTACTGGGATGAAACTCAGGGACATTCTACCTCCAAGACACACCCCTGGCCCTATTCTTTTTTTTTTTAATTCTTTATTTTGAAACAGGGTCTGAATTGCAGAGCGCCTAAGTAGCTGAGGCTGTCCGTGAATCTGGATCCTCAGCCCCCAAATGCGGGGATTACAAGCGGGCACCACCACGCTCGGCCTATTAATTGTCACTAATATTCTCACTGTTGTCTTCATTTCTTTCCTCTATTTTCCGACTTGTTTTTAGTGCTGTAAGTTTGTTTGTACATAAACTGTGCATTCTTCTTTTAGTCCCATTGCTTCATAATTTTAATGCTTATATTATTTATGTTCAAGTAATGTTCACAGTTGCATTTCGTTAATTTGGTGTAATCTACTTAATCCTGCTTTGTGTTTTAAATCCCTGCAATAGTTTTGTGTTACATCACCTTGGCAACTAAATCCATGTTTGGTTGTTGCTGTCACCACCTTTATTTTATTTTTTTCAGTTGTTTAGTCTCTTCATACTTGCTGTCAATTATTTAATAATATATGAAGAAATGTTTTCTTTCTCAAAGCCTATCCCTCCAACAGAAGTACCTATCAGTTTGATACATATAGACAATTCTTTTGTTTGTTTTTGTTTGGTCCGAGGGATTGAACCATGGGCATTCTCGCCTCTGAGTTACATATCTAGCTCTTTTTTTATTTTATTTTGAAACAGGGTCTTACTAAGTCCCCAAGTGCTGAGGATAATCCTCCCATGTCAGCCTCCCAAGTACTGGGATCACAGGTATGTGCCATTGTGCCCAGCTTTCTTATAGACTAAAAATTTTTTTATTTACTTTTTTTTTTTTTGTTGCTATAGGGAGTTGAACTCTGGGACATTCTACCTTCACGGTATACTCCCCTTTTAAAATATTTTATATTGAAATAAGTTGCTGAGGCCAGTTCAAACATGTAATCTCCTGAGTACTTGGGATTACAGGTGTGTGCTACTGCGCCCGACTCACTTGTATCATATTTTCACTTTCTATTATAACATCATTAAGCAAAGAACTTTTCTTTTATTAAAACAGAGCATGTAATTAATGCCTACTTATAGCTTTACTGAAGGACAATTTATAAACAGTAACAGCCACCTTTTTTAAGTGTATAGTGACTTGTTTCAGATCTGGCCGCTGGGAAACCCTTCGAACTGGCTCCTGAGTTACTTTGCCATGCTCCTTTTATTTTTTAGTATTATCTCTCAAATATTCTTACAGCTTTATTGAAATGTAAATTACATATCCTACAGTTCGCCCATTTTTAGTAAGTGTCTCCAGCTGTACAAGTTCACCATCATCCAGTTTTGGACGCTTTCCTTCATTCTGAAAGTTCCCTGATGTCCACTGCAGTCAATCCTTGGCCCAACACTCAACCCTAGCTAATACCCAGTTACTTTTTCTGTTTGTCTTTGGTACTGGGCACCGAACTCTGGAACATTCCACTTCTGAGGTATATTCCAAGCCCTTTTTATTTTGAAACTGGGTCTCACTAAGCTGCTGAAGCTGGCCTTGAACCTACAAGCCTCCTGTCTCGGCCTCACAAGTACTGGGATTACAGGCATGCGCCACAATTCCTTGATGGATTTACTTTGTATACTTTTTACTTTCCATGGGAATTTCATATACATTATACACTCTACATGTATATGAAATGGTCTTATGGGTCTGGATTTTTTACTCAACATAACATTTTTGAGGTTATCCACATTGCTATTCATTCATTCATTCTCTCTCTCTGGTGTTTTGTTGCAGTACTGGGGATGGAACCCAGGGCGTTCTACCTGCAAGCTACACCCCCAGTCCTGTTTTCTTATTCTTTTCTTTTGAAACAGGGCCTCACTGAGTTGCAAAGGCCTCACTAAGTAAGTAGCTGAGGCTGTCCGCGAACCATGATGCTCCGGTCTTAGCCTCCGAGTGCCGGGATCACAAGTGTGCAGCACCACGCCCAGATCTCTCTGTTTTAATTGCTCATCAGTACTGTGTCTTTACCATATATAAGTCCTATTTTCTTGCACCCTAGTATTTCAAGTTTATCTTCTGCTTTCCTTGTTCCAGCCCTGGAATCGACCATTTCTCAGAGGAGTCCTGGTTCTACTGGTTCATTGAATTCTCACTTCAATTCTCTTTTTCGTATCTAGTAGTATATCTAGTAGTATTACTTGGTCCCTTTTCAAACCTGCTTGGCTGTTCATTAAAGTTTTAGTTAAGATAATTAGCTAAGCCCTCATAACAGATCAAAATACAGTAACTTAAATAAGATAAGATAGATTTGTTTCCTTCTCATGTAATAATGGAGAAATAAGCAGCAAAGAGCTAGACAACGCAGCACTGGGTTCAAATTCTGCGGTCTCAACTTCTTACCAACTATCAGTGAATAAGAAGGAGAAACAGGCAGGGGGGCACGCCAGCATTTCCTCTCAAGGCCAACAGAGTCACATATGACCGCTGCTCAAAACCTCAACAGGGCTCAGAGAGCCTTCCAGGGAAGTTAGTAACCATAGTTTCCATTCGACAGCCATATGTCCATGTAACTCTAAAGTTTGTTAACTTCTAATAGAAAGGTTAAGAAAAATTCAGTATCAAGTTTTCAAAGTGATCCATCACGAACAATACCATCCTTTCCTGATAAGAGTATGATATCTGAAAACTGTTACATCAACCACATGGAGTTAGGAATAATGCCAACAATTTGCAGTCATTTGCTACCTAATTTTATCAGTATCTACTTTCTTCAATGTAAAAGGACAAACAAAAGAATATAAAAGCCCAATTAAAGTAATTATTATAAAAGTAATAGCATTTATTAAAAGCGCACTTTACCTATTACACATGTATACCTACAACCTATGTATGTACTATCACTGGAATCTCAGAACAGTACAGGCTTATAAGACCTACGTAACTGATAGGTGAGAAAACTCAGGTTTAAAGCGCTTCTGTTACTTTCCCATAATCATGGAACTAGTAAGTGAAGCGCCCCAACTTTGAGCTCTTAGCCCTATGAGTAAAAAAGAACACTCGGCATTTGGTTCTCTCATTCTGGGTGCACCTTTCAACCACTGGCTACTACAGTCCCTGCTGAGCAACACTAAGTGACAATAACCACACCTGTCACTCCTGTATGTGCATGAAACTTGCAAAATGTGAGTTGGGAGAAAATCCTAAAGAGAATACTGGAGCACTCTTAACTTCTGGGGGGGGGGGATATTTAGCAACGTTTTCAAAATGTGTATCAAAAGTGGGTCAATGCAATATACAAACGGTTCCCAGCTAAGCTGGTCTGACTTAATATTGTTTTGGCTTTACAATGGTGGGAAAGTGATTTACCATCGGTATGACACATACTTCAAGGCTGGTGATTATGGGTAAGTTACTCTCGTGAGATGCTGGGCAGTGATGGCCAACCACACTCCCAGGCAGCCGCAGGATCACACGGGTGAACCGCCCGACTCCACATTGATCTCACTGCCAAGCTATGAAGTCTGGGAGGGCAGTGTACTAAATACATTTTGGACTTACATCTTCAACATATAAGGGGGTGGATCCGGAGTAACCTCATAGCAAGCAGAGGAACAGCTGCCACTGCAAACCTGGTTTACCAACTCAGCGTTCATGTTCTTAGTTCTTAGAAACTGCACAGAGAAAGACTCCCCATGGAAAAGCCGACATCAAGGAGTAAGTAACCAATTTATGTCATATATATTCTCATTTTCAGGTATATACAAGAACTGTAAATAATACAATATATATCTTATTCATTGTATTAAGAGTTCTTCTGATAAATATAAAAATTCCAAATGGTAAAAAGCCTTAGCAGTGTTTTCCTTTGAAGTAGCACATGAAAGAAAGGTGCAGTATGCACCGTTATTATATCCTAATAACAAAGCGTTATTTACTATATACAATTCACTATAAGACACCTCATCACAGAGCTTAGCTATAACATCAACAAAATCAGGCCCCTCTCCCCAGCCCATCTTCTGACCAGAGCTTAATGTGTTTGGATGACTAACTCATATCACTGAATTGGCATTTTCCCAATCTTTTTTTTGTTCAGATTCATAAAATGTAATGTTCTGTGTTTCCAATATACTCAGTTCCTGATTTTCTTTTCCTTAATTTTTTTTTTTTCTTGTGTGTATGTCTGCTGCTGGGGATCGAACACAGGGCCTTGTGCTTTCTAGGCAAGCAGTCCACCACAGAGCTATGCCTCAAGCCCCCTGACTTACTTTATAGCTGAACCTATATACAACTTGCGAGGCTGAAAGAGCAAGTAAAAATATTTTAGGCGTTTAAGTTACTTGCTTGAATGATTATTATTACCACATTTTTTTTTTTTTTGCAGGTATGGGGATGGAACCCAGGGGCACTTGACCTCCAAGCTACATCCCTGCCCTATTTTTTTATTCCTTATTTTGAAACAGGGTCTCACTAAGTTGCAGAGAGCCTCACTAAGTAGCTGAGGCTGTCCGTGAACTGCAATCCTCCGGTCTCAGCCTCCTGAATGCTGGGATTACAAGCATGCGCCACCACGCCCGGCTACCACAAATATTTTTAACAATTTTATTTATGTAAGCATTTCTCACTACTCAGAATTTTGGTGTTTCAGAAAAACAAATAACCCAATTAGGAAATGGGCAATTGAATTGAATAAACACTTGATAAAAGAGATACAAATGGCCAATAGATACATAAAAAAATGTTGAACATCATTAGCAATCAGGGAGATGCAAATCAAAGCTACACTGGGATTCCATCTAACCACAACCAGAGTGGTAATCATAAAGAAGTATCAATAAACGTCGGTGAGGCTGTGGAGAAACAGGCACTCTTCTGCACTGCTGGTGGGACCGCAAACGAATCTGGCCACTACGGAGATCAGTGTGGAGATTCCTTACAAAACTGGGAATGGATCCACCATTTGATCCAGCTCTACCACTCCTGGGTATCTTTCCAAAGGGCTGAAACCAGAGCACTACAGTAATATATGCATACCCATGTTCAAAGCAGCACAGTTCACAAAAGCCAAACTATGAAACCAACCTAGGTGTCCACCAACAGATGGATTACAAAACTGTGGAAAATACACAAAATAGAATTCTACTCCGCAATAAAGAAAAATTCCACCATTTGCAAGTAGATGGAAGGACCTGAAGGACATGAGATTAGCCAATCACAGAGAGCGAAGGGTCATATGTTTTCTTTAATATGTGAGGACAGGGAGTAACTGGGATACAAGAGAGACTCCAGATGATGAGGAGAAGCCTCAGGAGAGCCAGGAGGAGATAAGAGGGGAGGGGTGGAGGGAGACTGAGGTTCATGAATGGAAATACTACCATAGACTGTGTGAGTACATGAGAATATATACAATATCAACATGGATATACTCCATATAGGGAGGAAGGGAAATGGGGAGGGGACATCAAGGGCATGTGCACGTATGTCATTGTCAACATGATTTACACTATGATGCATACACACAGAAAAAATTTTGGTGTTTCTAAGTTTTATTTTTCTATTTATTTATGTGTATATGTATGTGAGGCTGAGGATGGAACCCAGAACCCTGAGTTATGTTACTTTTTTATTTTCCTGTTCTGGGGATGGAACCCAGAGGCATTATACCTCTGAGCTACACCCCAGTCCTATTTTATATTTTTTATTCCTTATTTTGAAACAGGGTCTCACTGAGTTGTAAAGGGTCTCACTAAGTAGCCAAGGCTGTCCTCGAACTGCAATCCTCCCGCCTTAGCCAGCCACCCAAATGCTGGGATTACAAGTGTGCGCCACCATGCCCCACACCATCCCTTTTTATTTTATATTGTGAGACAGGGTCTCACTAAATTGACCAGGTTGACCTTGAACTTGTGATCCTCCTGTCTTAGCCTTCCAAGTAGCTGAGATCAGAGGCATGTGTCATAGCATATAACCTAAGACTTCTTGATTATGTGAATTTATTATCAACACAAAGTAAAAATGTAATTAAAAGCAATATTAATATAATTTTATTAAATAAATTGAATGAAAAGAAAAATACCATGAATTAGACAAATTCTCTCCTTCTTGTGGTCATTCAAATTTTATCCTTCTGAAAGCTAAGTTACCTAATACAGTATCACCCTCATTTTCCTCCTTTACTAAGCTGTTTAAAGGTCAACAAAAGAAAAAAATTCATATTTCTTAATAAGTATTAAACTATGAAATATTTAAAAAGCAGAAATAAAGAAATAACACTATAAGCAGAGAGCAAAAAAAAACCCAGGAAATTCTGTTACAAGGTAGACTAATAAAAATACACTTTAAAATAAAGGATCTGAAATTTATCAAGCAGGGAGAAAATACTTGCGACCCTGTTCAAATATTTGTTTCTGTTCTTCTGGAATGAATGTTTTCCTTTGTAGATCTCGACAAACTTCCTCACTTGTCTGCATCTTTATCTAAAGTTGACAGACCAAAGATTTATTTTTAAACATGGATCACAATGGAATATGAAGCTGAGTTCACTTCAGCTCTGCTATTCCCACAAATATTTCTGAAATTACTTTCAGACATAATAAGTTCGTTCACTGGTTATAGTGAACATACTGTCTATATTTCTGATCTCTTTTCTACATTTTATATCATAAAGTTTAAATATATAACTTCTGAACTTTTCTCAATTTTAACTGAGGTTATAGTTGATACTTTAAAATTGTAATACTAAGCCAGGTGTGGTGGCGCACGCTTGTAATCCCAGTACCTGGGAGGCTGAGTCAGGAGGATCACAAGTCCACAGCCAGCCTCAGCTACTTAGTGAGATCCTTTTTCAAAATAAAGAATAAAAAATAGGGCTAGGGGTGTAGTTTGATGGTAAAATGTTCCTGGGTTCAATCCTCAGGACTGCAAAATCAAACAAAGTTTTAATACTGAAATAAAAACATGAAAAAATGTAATACTGTAGTATTTAAGTTGCAAAACTTGGTCATTTTGATCCACGTATGCACTGTAAAACACTCATAATCAAGCTAATTAACGTACTTACCATCTCACACAGTGACTTATTTATTTATTATTATGTGGGGGTGAAACTCATGGGCCTTCTACTTCTGGGCTGCATCCCCAGCTCTATTTTATTTTTTATTTGGAAACAAGGTCTCGCTAAATTGCTGAGAGCCTCACTAAACTGCCGAGGCTGACTTGGAATCTATGATCCTCCTACCTCAGCCTCTCAAGAAGTGGGATGAGAGGTGTGCGCCACCACACCCGGCTATAGTTACCTTCTGAAATAAAGTTTCCGAACTTTTATTCCATGGTGAATAGGGTATTTTAGTTTATATGGATAAAGTTTGGTCTCAGAAGTATAAATAACAGCTGTCTAATTATACATGTGACATAATGACTTTGAATTTATAATTCATTTAAAGATATTTAAAACTCAAAGGACTCTGGTGAATGTTTCCTTTAAACAAGGTTTCGCTCATCAAAATATCAACAGCAACTAGGAATAAAAAATATACTTGAGTCTCTTATTTATGTCAAGCAATGAACTGTTTATCTTAACAATATAATTCACCTTTGAAAACTAAAGTCACTTCAAAAAGTCACACCTTATCCTTCTCTCTGCTATATACTTATAATTACCGGCCTCCTTAGGAGATTTTAAGTCCTATGAGAAATCAAAAGGAAAGGACATCTGAAAAAAGAATTTTGAAGAATCTTTTAAATAATACTAGTGGAGAACAACTGACATAAAAAACACCACAATTTTAAAGCTCTTGTAGAATTATTAGCTATGATGCAGTTTATGTGAGTGTATGTTGGGGGTACTGAGGGTAGAAGCCAGGGCATTCTACCTCTGAACTATACCCCTAGTCCTATTTTA
Organism: Muscardinus avellanarius; assembly: GCF_963383645.1. Lineage (NCBI taxonomy): Eukaryota > Metazoa > Chordata > Mammalia > Rodentia > Gliridae > Muscardinus > Muscardinus avellanarius. Next base: position 4,681,551 of record NC_137806.1, read on the forward strand.
TTTTTTGTTTTGAAACAGTCTTGCTAGGTTCCTGACTGCATCACCATGTTGCGTAGGCTACCCTGGAACTTGTGATGCTCCTGTCTCAGCCTCCCACGTACCAGGAGTGTGCCACAATGTCCAGTAGATAAGACAGACTCCTAAAATCATCTGTCATAACTGATTTCTGCTCCTGTTAGAAAGGCTTCCAAATTTCATTTCAAAAAATATCCTAAAAGATAATTTGATGTCATAATTCAAATTACTTCCACAGAAATTGTCAACAGAGCTGGGGATGTGGCTCGATAGCAGAGCACCTGCCTAGCACGCACAGGCCTTGGGGTTCCATCCCCAGCATTGCAAAGCAGGAAGAGAGAAGAAAAAACTGTCATTAAAACCACAAAGTTGCTGGGCGTGGTGGCGCACGCTTGGAATCCCAGCATTCCGGAGGCTGAGACAGGAGGATCACCGTTTGTGGACAGCCTCTGCTACTTAGTGAGGCCCTTTGCAACTCAGTGAAACTGTTTCAAAATAAAGAATAAAAAATAGGGCTTGGGGTGTAGCTCGGAGCAGCCCTGGGTTGCATCCCCAGACCCCCTACCCCAAATCTGTTTCCAACTTTAGACAACACAGCTAACTACATTAAAAACTAGCAATCTGTGAAATAAGCCTCAGGGCGTATTGAGAAATGAAGCTAGCAAGCAGAGTACGTCCGTAAATGCTCATCACCTAAATAACAGGCTACTTATTATTGGACATGTGTTCTGGTTTCTCAGTTTTGTAAAAACCAAAATTCTTAAAACAAGCCACAAGGTCTCTTGTTGCTTCCAATATCTGAACTGTCATAATGAAAACAGTCTTTCCTGTGCGCTTTTTTAAAGGCAAAGAGAGAACCAATGAATGAAGCGAACTGGTAATAGATTCAGTTTAATACAATCACTTACAATGAGAATGACTACCTCAAACCAAGTGACCGTATTTCTAATCAGAAAATCAAGCCAAAGCTAGATAGCCAGCAACTAGGCCAACATTGCCTTCTAACATTCTGTTCAATGTTGAGATTCTATCACATAGTGGTCCTTCAAAAAGTGATCAAATATTTCCTAGCACTTGGCTAGACCCCACCTCTCTTCTATGATACATATACACACACATATATGTTAAATATAAAAGTTTGACAAGATATAAAACAGCAATTAGCATGCTGAGTGTCAATCAGTGTAGACATTTTGGAAAGTTGCCGTGTCTAACAAGATTCAAAATATCGTGTAGCCTATGACCCAGATAACCTACTTTTGGACATATTTTTAAATTAAAATTTTTTTTTTTTTTGTGTGTGTGTGTGTGTGGTACTGGGAGTGGAACCCAGGGGCTTTTCTACCTCCTGGCTAAACTCCCAGACCTATTTTATACTTTATTTGGAAACAGGGTCTAAGTTGCTGAGAGCCTAAGTAGCTGAGGCTGGCTTTGAACCTGCGCGATCCTCCTGTCTCAGCCTCCCAAGCGCTGGGATTACAAGCATGAGCCACCGCGCCTGGCCACTTTTGGACATGTAACCCAGAGCCAATTAAGATATATAATACAAAATTGAGACCGACAGTCGCAGATACATTTAATATCACAACTCAAAACTTGAAAATTTTTCATGAAAATTTAAGTAATCTTTTACTCTGACACTCTCTACTGCATTCTATTATTTTTTAAAATGCAAATTCCAACCTACTAAACTGATTTCACTGCCTGCAGTTTGGAAATCACTGCCCTAAAAAGCTAGCAATATGTACAAGATAGTAGCTACAAAGAAATTCACTACGGTATTACTTAGAATACAGAAAAAAACTAGCTATAACTTAAATGTCGATTAATGCAGGGACAGCTAAAATGTTAAAGTAAGTAACAGTTTAAATTATATCTGTGTAATAATAACTATACATCTATGTAATATGTATACATCTTAAAAATAACAATGTAGGGTAAAAAATAGCAGCAGAACAATATTTCCAGAAGATACAGTTTATGCAGATTTCTAGCAATAACATCATGATGTGGAGAAACAATATGAAAACGATGGAGAAGTGTGTGTTTGAATACCCATCTCATGGGTGGGGGTAACTCACAGGTAAAAAGGCAGGTCAAAGGAAACTGCAGCTATATATGCAATGTTTGAGTTTTTAAAGAGTTTTTTGAAAGCGTTGTAAGTTTCAAGGTTTGAACTGATGAAGTGGAAACAGAGGTGGGAAGGCATGAAGTGCACGTCGGCAGAACCGAGTAACATCCATCTGCATAACTCAAAGAATAAGAGAGAAGAAGAGAAAGGCTGTTAAAAACAACCCTAAGGACCGAGGGAAGACTAGGACGGCGTATGTAGCAACAGCTGGAGAAGGAGCCGGAGTGTGCTCCAGGCAGGAAGAAAAGGTCTAGCCCCTGGAAACCTGACCCGCCTGCGCTGGTGGTTCAACTGTGTAAATACAAGAGTGGCAGCTTGGTGGGAAAGTACTTAGCAACTCTGTTTACACAGACAACAGAAAGTGCCACTAGAGTGGCAAGTGGAACTGAGCAAGGCCAATTAACCCTTTCACCCTGGTGTTCTGTGCTCGCTCTCACTCACTGCGCCTGTTACATCTGCACCGATATGTGTTCGGACCAAAAGCAATGATAAATCACTGTTACAGGTATTGATGAATTCTGCAAATTCCACCAAGCGCAGCCATTTTATTTAATGTTCTGAATACTTCCCCTGCTACTCTCATCTGGTTTTAATTAAGAAACACTTTCAAAGGAAGAGCGGCTATCCAGAAACTCAAACTACACGTGTCCTTTATTAAACTATGAACTGATATTATACTATTCAAGTTTTTGGGCTTAAAGGTGTTTTAAAATGTAATATTCACCTCAAATTTCTTTTAGATAAATTAGAAAGAAATTAAAGAAAGCATCACATATTTATTTATTTAATTTATTTTTTACTTATTTATTTTTTTGGTGGCACTGGGGTTCCTGTAAGCCCTGCTACCTCCGGGCTCCACTCCCAGGCCTATTTTATAGTTTTGAAACATGGTCTGTTAATGCCAGCGCGGCTGGCTTCGAACCTGCGCGATCCTCCCGTCTCCGCCTCCCAAGCGCGGGGATGACAAGCGTGCGCCACCACACCCGGCGGAAGCATCACATATTTCGATGGGGAAATACAATAGAGAAATTGCACTCTGCACTGAAAAGGTCTGCACATCAACTCATCTTAACTGCTGCATAAGCAGTAGTAGCTATGATTACAAATTGTCACGTATATGGGAAACCTTGCATCTGGAAGGGCTGATGTATTTTGTAAGACAATGACAGGTTTACTGCTAATTCATATTCCTGCTTCCTACATACGGTCAAATGTCTTTTTTAACTATTCACACTCCAGAGCAAGGGTCATATTCTCCACATATTCTATAAAACCTAGAAGTCCATGCACCAGCTAGGTGTGCAAATAATTGTTAAAACATGGTATGCAATGTTGACAGGCGTGAAAGGCCTTGCTTCTGTGAAGCAGGCCAATACAAGAGCGTGTAAGTGCTCAGGGGCAAATCGCATGAACTCCACTCACTAACCCCCGCTCGTCACAGTCCCCGTGGCACCACGAGCGCCCCATATCAGCTAAAAGTCTGCCACGTTTCCTTCTGGTCATGTCATCGCTGAATCTTATCACTGATAATTTTTAAAATGCTCGCCAAATAATGTGAAAATGTCAACGGATTAATTGGGGAGGGTGTAAGAGAACGTACGCTGTGTTTCCTCTCAGCAGAGATCAGTAACAGTCTGAAGATACTACTCTTGCATTTTAGGGGCAAGGGATCTTCCCTGCTCTGGCTGCTCTCAGCTCCTACCCAGTGACAAGGCAACAGAGCTGGGGAGTCAGCCGCTTCCTGGGACAGGTGATGTGCGCTGGCCTCAATGGCCATGTTAAAATCAGCGGAGGAGCCTTCCTCTCAGTCACTTTGTGAATGCGGGCCACCCTCTAGACCCCCGTTCTCTTTTCTTCCATAACCACAGCAGGACCACTGCAAAACAACGGATCAAAACAATCGGCATCAGTAAAGGGGCCGCGGGGCCAGGAGTGAGGCAGCAGAAGAGCACAGCCCCGCATCTGCTCTCTCGAGAGCCGGAGCATAGCCATACTTCTTGCAGGTAGATTAGAGAGCATCGCGGGCACTCCCCACACTGCTGGCCTCCTGCTCGCTTGAATTAATTCTCACAGCACCAAACCAGAATCCTAGTACTTAGTACTTAAATGCCAGGCAAAGACTTAAGATAAAAAGAGTTTATTTTGACAGGTGTTTTTTTCCCCCCAGTACTGGGGGTTGAACCTGAGGACATTCATTTTTTATTCTTTATTTTAAAACAGGGTCTCAGGAAGTAGCAGAGGCTGGCTGCAAACCTGCCACCACACCTTGCATCCTCGCTTTTTTTCTTCTTTCTCAGTACTGGGGATTGAACCCAGGGGCATTCTACTTCTTAGCTACACCCCAAGCCCTATTTTTTATACTTTATTTTGAAACAGAGTCTCACTAAGTTGTGGAGAGCCTCACTAAGTATAGCTAAGCCTGGCCACAAACCTGCGATCCTCCTGACTCAGCCTCCAAGTACTGGGTGCATGCGCCACTACCATGACTGGCTAGTTTTTTTAAAAAAGAAAACTGCCAAACTTAAAAATGAAAAGAAGAACAAAAGGATAGACTATGCCAAGTAAACATACTATTTAGCTACAAGTTGTAATCTAAATAGTCTAATACACTTACAAAGCTCAGTTTCTGTAGAGCAAATATTACTAATTTCCGGAATTAATTTCCTTGTTTTGAAGAGATCCACATAAATTAAAATACGTCAAAATAAAAGTTGAGAAATAATTTCCCAAAGTAGTAGATTTTTTTTTTTTTTTTTTTTTTTTTTTACTTAAACCGAAGTAAGGACTAGTGTGTCTCAAAGAGGTATAATCTCTACGTTTCTTCTGAGTACTCTAATTGCTGGAGCTGATTTTGGACGAGTACAGAATTGATTCCTAGAGCAGGAACCAAAATACACGTACCCAGGAGCCAACAGCCAATTACTACGATTTTTTCCACTAAATAAAGTCCAAACATCCTGATATACTGGATGTAACACTGACACTGAGCCAGGAGGTTTGTATTCACTGTAACTTTAGATGGCATCGTTACAGCACAACTTCCACTTCTGCCCCTGGACGAGGTTCAGAATAGGCTCTTCTCTCTTGAAAGATACTGTGACTGTCTAATAAAAAAATTATTTAAAAAATCTAAAGAAAAATAGTACTTTTTTCAAAGTAACAAGTAAAAACAAAAATACCCATGCCCAAGACAGTTTCCTACATTCTGTTTATCAAACATTTAGATATTTGACTGCAAAAGGATTTTTTAAAACTTAAATGGAGATGTTTACTTTCAATACAGAAACATTTGGTTTATTATCTAGTTCAATAGTTTCTTCCCAAAAATTTCTCTTCCAAATTTCTTCCACCTTTTCCATTCTTCATCAACTAAATATATATGCAAGCAGATTTTTAATATTTTAGTAAACAATGCAATATTTAAGTACTAGAAGTAACCTGGTAAGACAAGGGGTCAGCAGCATAATCAACTGGAATGTTTTCTGTAAACACATGCAGTGCTAGGGACAGCACAGAGGCCAGTACTACAGACGACACACTGCCTTCTTCTGATTAACTACATTTTGTCTTACAATGTTTCCAAATTATGTCAGTAAAGAATAAGAATCGCATAGTCCTTTTTATACTTCTGTGCTTCTTTAACTTATTTTATATACAAATAGTAAACAGTGCAGTGATGTCCTTATAATACAGTTGTGTGAATTCAACCTGACTCATTTTCTTAGATGATCAGAGACAAGCTCTCTGAAAATTAAACCAATCCATGAACATGTTTTTTTTTAAAAAAAAAAAACAGCTGAAAGTCTACAGAAGTGCTTTCAATTAATGTAGCTGGTTCTGTTGCTTTAAGAACCTTTGTGGTTTCCATGATGTAAAGCTGTCTGATAAATCCATGAGTGGTGCTAAGCTACAAAGGTATTTCGGAGTCTTACTAAGTTGCTGGAGGGTGTTTCCTGAGAAGCTGGGATTACAGGCACACATTACCATGCAAGGTGGTTTTCTTATGACATCTTTGTCTAGCTTTGGTATCAGGATAATATTTACCTTACAGAATGTATTGGATGCATTCTTCCTCTTTTGTTTTCTGTAAGCTTGTGAAAGATTGTAATTATTTTTTCTTTATATGCTAGACCAACACCAATGAAGCTGTCTGGGTGTGGGCTTTTCTTTGTGGAAAGATTTTTAATTACTAATTCAATTTATTCATTATAGGTCTATTCAGATTTTGTAATAAGACAGTTCTGGTAAATTGAGTTTGCCCATTTAATCTAAGTTATCTAATTTACTGGCAACATTCTTCATAGTATCATTTTCTTGCCTTCATAGACATGTTTTTAACTGTTGTATAGCTGGCTATGAAATAGCCTCCTTCATTCCTGGCATTGACAATTTTTTTCTTTTTTCCTCATCAACCTGAGGCTCTCATTTTGTTAATCTCTTCCAAGGGCAAACTTTCTGTTCCACTGTTTTCTCATTCTGTATTTCATTCATTTCTGCCCTACTCTTCCTTTCTTTCCTTTTTCTTGCTTTGGGGTTAGTTTACTCTTTTAACCTCGTGACTGAAGGCAAAAATTGGGTTATTGATTTGAAATCTTTCTACTCTTCTAATATAAATATTTAAACTTGATGATCTCTTACAGGGGCTTTCAGTCTCTTTTCTTTTTTCTTTTTTTGTGGTACTAGGGGTTGAACCCAGGGGCATTCTACCGCTGAGCTACATCCCCAGCTCAATTTTTTTATTCTTCATTTTTTTCTTTGTGGTACTAGAGATGGGACCCAGGGGCACTCTACCTCCGAGCGACATGCCCAGCCACAGTTTTTATTCTTTATTTTGAAACACGGTCTCACTGAGTTGCAAAGGGCCTCACCAAGTAGCTGAGTCTGTCTGCAAACTGATCCTCCTGCCTCAGCCTCCTGACTTCTGGGATTACCAGCATGTGCCACCATGCCTGACTTATTCTTCATTTGAAACAGGGCCTCACTAATTTGCTGAGGCTGGCTGAGAAACTGTGATCCTCCGGTCTCGGCCTAAGTACCAGGATTACAAGTGTGCGCCAACACACCTGGCTCCGTTTCTAATTTTCCACTCCTTCTTTTTCTTCTTCCTTTCTGCAACACAAATTGAGCAATTTCTACTGTCTATCTTGAAGGCCGCTGGTTTTTTTCATCTCAAATCTTCTGTTGATCCATCTAGTAAATTTTTCATTTCAGTTATTATATTTTTTAACTCTAGAGTTTCCATTTGGTTTTATTTTTAAAATGTTCACCTCACCAGGCATGAGACACAGTTTATAATCCCAGTACTTGGGAGGCTGAGACAAGAGGCTCACAGGTTCACGGCCAACCTCAGCAACTTGTGCGGGCCTCTGCAATTTAATGAGACCCTGTTTCAAAATAAAGAATTAAGTGGGGCGTGGTGGCACACGCTTGTAATCCCAGCGTTCTGGAGGCTGAGAAAGGAGGAGCGCGGTTCACGGCCAGCCTCAGCTACCTTGGGAAGCCCTTTGCAACTCAGTGAGACCCTGTTTCAAAATAAACAATAAAAAAATAGGGTTGGGGGTGTAGCTTAGAGGTAAAATGCCACTGGGTTCCAACTACAGTACCACAGGGAGAAAAAAAAATCTTCAAAGTTGCTATTATAGGTATTTTCAAACAACAAAAAAGGAATCATATTTAAAGAAAAATATAATGACAATGATTAGGTAAATAGGAAATATAAAAAGAGATTTTTTTGGGGGGGTAGTATTTAGGATTGAACCCAGGGGCATTCTATCTCTGAGCTATACCCCAACCATGTTTTTTATTTTGGAATATTTCAAAATAACAATATAAACACATATCACTGTACCGTGAATTAACTAAAGGTGAGTTATGAGTAATTCAATTTACATGGATATATGTCAATAATAGTCACATAGCTCTAAACAAAATATTCATGCCTAAATAAATTTTTACCATTCCCACAAACTGTTCTCATTGGCTCACATTTCCCTTTTATCCTTTATAACTCCTACAAAATTATAATCAAATGTGAATATAATTTGATATCTAGCTTTTTACTTACATTATAAATATTTTTCATACTGCTATGTAGTTTTCACATATAGTTATTAGTAATTATATACCACACAAGCATGTCATAATTTTTTTTTATATTTTTTATTTTTTTGGTGGTACTGGGGTTCCTGGAAGCCCTTCTACCTCCGGGCTACACTCCCAGACCTATTTTTTACATTTTTATTTGGAAACAGGGTCTCCTAAGCCAGCGCGCGTGGCTGGCTTCGAACCTGCGCGATCCTCCTGTCTCTGCCTCCCAAGCGCGGGGATTACAAGCGTGCGCCACCACGCCCGGCCTAAGCATGTCATAATTTAATCAAGTATTCTACTCATAATTTTTTTAACTTCCCTTCTTACTATTGTTAGTAATGCTATAAAAAGGACTAATAAATTAACAAATATAAAAAGCAGACATTAAGATTTTATAACATAATTTCAATAACTGTACATATTCTATCCTATAATGAAAACAAAGGTTGGAAATGTTAATGAAAACGCCTGGCATGGAGCCTGAGTATCATTCCCACGTTAGAAAGGCAACAGTGAGCACCCACAAGTGAACATCGTTACATCACTGTCCTCTTCTGACTGTCTCAAGGGACTTCTCTCAGGTTAACAAGTCAACACGAAGGTATGTAATAATTATAAAATTATTTTATAATTTTAAAATGGAATGTGAACAGATATTTGAATAGGTTGAATGAAAAGATTCTTTATCTTCTTTTGAAAATCTAAGCTATTTTCTTCCTTAAAATAATTTTAAGTATGTTCTAAATGTGCATTCTATGAACAGCACTATTAATTGTATGAAGCTAATAGCCACTGAAATTCTGTTTAGTATTGTCCATCAAGCGATGATTATTAAGACAATTTTTATTGAGACTAATTCTCATTGTCCTATGTTTTATTTGGTGAATCTTTGATGACTGATCAAAAGAACAAAATATTACGCCCAGAAGGAATAATAAGCCTTATAAAGAAGTTTATGAGTAGCATTTATTTATAAAGGGTCAACAGAAAATTACTTGCATATAATTTAATTTTAGGAGCATTACTCTCCTGTAGCCCATGTTTTTTCTGACACTGACCTAAGTTTCAACATCTTTCTACTGGAATATTTTTCTAACTAGTTTTAAGACCTCACAGGGTTCTGTTCTGTGCATCTCCAATGACAAGGCCATACACGTCACTCTGAGATAATAAACTTAATTTAACTATATTTAAAGCTGTGTGGGATCTGATTGTTTGGGAGATGCTACTTGCCAGTTTTACCAACTAGCTTTGGGTAGTCTGGGAAGAGCAGCCAGAAAGGAACAGGAAGTGATACAGGAACAGGTGAACAGGAAGTAAACTACAGGATTGTAGTTTACAATCCCTACTAACAGCCTCTTATACTGCTACAAGTAAAAGACTATATTTTGGGATGAGAAGTGGTAAAAGGTTCTTAGAAAACAGGAAAATCAACATTAAAAATAGTGATTATAAAGCCAGGTGTGGTGGTGCATTCCTGTAATCCCAGCATTCAGGAGGCTGAGACAGGAGAATCGTGGTTCTCAGCCGGCCTCAGCTACTACTTAGTGAGGTCCTCTGCAAGTCAGTGAGACCATGTTTCAAAATAAAGAATGAAAAATAGAACTGGGGGTAGAGCCCGGAAGTAGAATGTCCTGGGTTCCATCCCCAGTACCACACAAAAAAAGTAATTATAAAAGAAATAAATCTTTTCAAAATATGCCACTGTCAGGCCTTCAGGAATGTGAGAACCTGCTTCCCAAATCCCATTCGAAATATGCACCAATGCTAAAATTTAAAGAGAGAAAATTACGAAATATATCCATGATCAAAAACTAGCTAAGCATTTCTTTAGATAAAAACTGAAAGGTAGCCATAACTAGGGTCTAAGCTACAGGCCTCCTGGGCTCCACACCTATAAGCAGGCAGAAGAAAGCAACAATCTGACTTTCACAGAGTGAGGAGGATTAAGAAGGTTCTACAAAGGCTTGGGATCGGAGCCAGTCTTGATGCTTAAAGATGGACGTTTCAGTGGAACTCCATCCCCTGCAAAGGGAAAAAGACCCAAAAAGTGAGGCCACTGTCTCAAGGCATAGCCTATAAAATATTATGTATCTGAGATGTCCAGAGGTAATGTTTGTAGCCCTATAGATGAGACCAGGCCAAGGGGCCTGCAGGCAGTGTCTGAGTCTGCAGTGGCCCCCACGTAACCTCAGGAGGGAGCCCTAAGCTGCCTGTGCGAGTCTCAGGGAAAAGTCAAATCAACTCTGAAGCCACAAGAGAGGTGGATATAGGCAGCCAAGAGAATCTCCTCCCAAGAGGAGTCTGGGAATTAAAACTCCATCTATGGAGAGATTCTATTTTAATGATCAATAAGAAATTGACAGTTTAACCACCTATGTATCCAAAACGTAAAAGGTTGTTTCATAATCCCTATTTTTAAGCATAATCGAGCAGGCTGGATGGGAATGCTATAGGTTCATTTATGAGGAAGTAGAAATTAGTAAAATTTCTCTGACTTCAAGATTCTATTATCAAAGCCGGGCGTGGTGGCGCACACTTGAAATCCCAGCATTCGGGAGGCTGAGCCAGGAGGATCGAGGTTCACAGCAGCCTCAGCTACTGAGTGAGGCCCTGTGCGACTCAGTGAGACCCTGTTTCAAAATAAAGAATAAAAAATTGGGCTGGGAGTGTAACTTGGAGGTAGAATGCCCCTGGGTTCCATCCTTAGTACCACACACAAACACAAAAAAAGATTCTATGATCAGTGCTTTGATTTTTGTTTTTTCTTGTTTTTCCCTCAACATGGAAATTTTAACACCTTGGGTTCTCGTGCAATTCCCTTCTTGTATCAGATCTATTTGGAATACGAGATAGGCAGGTATAGAGACTGAGTACTAAGACCTACTTCTTTTCCTCAGCTGCTTATGAATAATAAAACATGAACTTTATGCCAGTAGCCTTTACTGACCAAAGAAAGCATGGACAAAATATACAGATAACTAACTGGAAACGTGGTATCCAGCATGGATCTCAAACAAGGTCACAAGACTAGTAATCATTCATTCAATCCAAAGGAGACGCTATGACGAGGTAGCAAAGGCAGCTAATTCAACAGAAGACTTTGGGGCCCTGACTGGCGTTACAAAGCGCCAACAAACCAGCACAGAAATAGCACTGCGTCTGGAGACCTTTTTAAGGTCGTTTAATAAAGGACAGCATAACAATCACATGACAACAGAGGCTATGGTGAACTTTACGCCAATAGCCTTTACCGACCAAAGCAAGCATGGACAAAATATATAGATAACTAACTGGAAACGTGGTATCCAGCACAGGTATTACCACCCAAAAACAAACCAACGACCAAATGCACACTGGATCAAAACACCTCAGAATATGAGCGCTACCAAGTGTGTCTCTGATAGAACGGAAAGTAATCTGATTTTACCCTAAAATAGTTAACTATATTTACACATCACAGAAATAACAATTCTCTGATTCTATGGTGTCCACTATGTATTATCCACTGTCTATAAACCAAATTTGAACACTTGAAATGTGCCAGCACAACTGAGAAACAAATTTTTCAATTTTAACTAATTTAAATACAAAGCTGGGCGTGGTGGCGCACGCTTGTAATCTCCATGCTTGGGAGGCTGAGACAGGAGGATCGCACAGGTTTGAAGCCAGCCTCCACTGCTTAGTGAGGCTCTCAGCAACTTAGTGAGACCCTGTTTCCAAATAAAATATAAAATAGGTCGCTGGGCGTGGTGGCGCACGCTTGTAATCCCCGCACTTGGGAGGCAGAGACAGGAGGATCGCGCAGGTTTGAAGCCAGCCGCACGCGCTGGCTTAGGAGACCCTGTTTCCAAATAAAAAATGTAAAAATAGGTCTGGGAGTGTAGCCCGGAAGTAGAAGGGCTTCCAGGAACCCCAGTACCACCAAAAAAATAAAAAATAAAATAGGTCTGGGAGTATAGCCTGGAAGTAGAAAAGCCCTGGGTTCCACCCCTAGTACCACAATAAATAAATAAATAAATAAATAAATAAATAAATAAATTTAAATTTAAAAACTGATATTTGGGCTGGGCGTGGTGGCACACGCTTGTAATCCCCGTGCTTGGGAGGCGGAGACAGGAGGATTGCATAGGTTCGAAGCCAGCCTCTCTGGCTTAAGAGATCCTGTTTCCAAATAAAAATATAAAATGGGTCTGGGAGTATAGCCTGGAGGTAGAAGGGTTTCCAGAAACCCCAGTACCACACATATTTGATTCAGCTCAAACTTTTAAGTATGAATGAAGCAATTTGGGCACATGAATCCACTTATTAGAAGCACATTCTATGAAATCTCAATTCAGATTAAGTATTTTCAATAAAACTTAGAACCTGAAATGAGCTGTGTGGAAGGAAAAATGTAAAATACACACCAAATTTTGAAGACTTAGTACAAAAGCTAGAATGTTAAGTATTTCGTTTATAACGTGTGTGTGTTGCTAAAGCCTGAACTCAGGGACTCGAGCCTGCTACGCAAGCCCTCTACCACTAAGCTCTAGCCCCAGCCCCTCTCGTTAAGCCTTTTCACGAATGTGGATACAAGTTGAGACAATATTTTTTACATACTGGGCTAAGTTAAATATATTATTAAATTAATTTTACCTGCCTCTTTAAGTCTTTAAATGTGTCTTCCAGAAAATTTAAAAGTACATCTGCAGCACACATTATCTACCACGTAATCCTGCTCTAAGCAACATCGGTGACCTGAAAAGAACAGCCATCTGTCAGAAATCTCAAGGTATCTGTTGACCAGGATGGGTGCATGAAACATCGTGTGTCGCCTACTTTAAGCAAACTAGTCTTTAAGCTGCCCAGAATCTGCATATTTATATATCCCAGAGTCATTTCTATCTTCCTCACACAGAGGATGGTTACAGACCATTAAAATATGATCCTATTGCTTCCAGGAGCTCCACAGAGTTTGAAATCTGTGTGGATGCTCAAGTCCCTTTTAGAAGTGAAGTAGTATTTGCATTCAGTGCAGATCCTGTATATACCTAAACAATCTCTGCATTGCTTCTACTATCTAATACAACGTAATGCTATGGAAGGCATTATCATGCTGCACTGTGCAGGGAAACAAGAAGCGTGTGCAGGTGTTTGGTACAGCTGCAATGTTCCCACTGATGCAGAACCGCATACATGAGGGCCAGCTGTAGTCGTCTCAGTCACTGCACACTAAGGAGATGTGTAATCATCACTCTAGCATCCACAGGATGTACCCAAGTAATGGACATGCCAAGTAATCAGAACCTTTATTTCTTTTCTAAAGTTCCTAAGCCCTATGTTAAATAATGCGTTTGCTTTGAGGAGAGCCAAATAGGGCTCTTCAATTTATAAGATTATGATAAGATGAACTTTATAGACCAATATTATATATGTATTTGTACATATAAATTTACTTCATGTGTATTTATTTTGTATATTACTTATAAACAAACTATATATATATATATATATATATATATATATATATATATTTTTTTTTTTTTTTTTTTTTTTTCCTCTTCCCGGAATAAAAATGTCAGAACCGCATGTCTTGGCCGTACTTTTCCACTGTCTTTCACAGGATGGCTCTTGAGCAGCAGCTGCATGTGGAAGGCACACGGGGTAAATTCTAAGGCTGTTTAAGGGTGGGGACAGCACCCCTGACCCGCTTGCGTGCAGTATGCTCCTTGGGAACCTCAGTCTTAGAGAGTCCTCCAAAGCACTGCAGGAATCGCTGGCCCATATTTTATTTTCAAGTGTCTCATATTTTATTCTTACGTATGCCTACAGTTGTTAAAATACAACCCCTCAACATTTTTCATGGCAATATCCAAAGAAGGCCACAAGATGGAGGTAGTACTCTGTTACCTTTTTCACTTGTTTTTATGCATTTTTCTCAACTTTCCCCAGAGGTCATTTACTTCTTGTACCCTTTTGCCCTGAAAGACTATTTACTTCATGTTAATATCACTCAAAACTTCTCTGTGACAGTTTTTTCGAAACAGTCCTCAAGATGGTTTTGAACTTTACATGAAATTTATATTCTTTTTGTGTGTGTGGTACTAGGGATGGAACCCAGGGGCTTTCTAGCTCCGAGCTACACTTTCAGACCTATTTTATATTTTATTTGGAAACAGGGTCTCACTAAGTTGCTGAGAGCCTCGCTAAGTAGCTGAGGCTGGCTTCGAACCTGCGTGATCCTCCTGTCTCAGCCTCCCAAGTGCTGGGATTACAAGTGTGTGCCACCACGCCTGGCATAAAATTTATATTCTGATCTCTTTATCAATACAAACTGCATTTACCCAAACTTGCTAACCTAATTTAGTCACCCAGTATAGTTCTAAATGACTATTAACTATAGTCAAAATTCAATCTGACATAAAGATTTACTAAAATGAAGATAATGTGAAGAATATTCCACAGGCTTTAAAGGCAATTCAAAATAGTAAGTTCTAGTGATATTTTGAGAGATGGCAGAATTGTTGAAAATTGTGATGCTTTCCACAATAACTACTTTCAATTCAATCTAAATTTCAAATACTTTAAAAGGTGTGATACAAGCCAGGCATGGTGGTGCACACTTGTAATACTAGTATTTGGGAGGCTGAGACAGGAGGATCTTGGTGAGACCCTTTGCAACTCAGTGAGGCCCTGCTTCAAAATAAAAAATAAAAAATTGGGCTGGGGCTGTAACTTGGAGGTAGAATGCCCTGGGTTCCAATCCCAACGCTGAAAAAAAAGTCACATATCAATTCTGTGTAACTACTTCCATGAGAAGAAATGCACAAGATGGCAGTAATTTAAACTATCAAATGTCTAAATTAATGTTTTATTTAAAGGCAGGAAATTGATTTCCTACTGCATATAAAAACAGCCAGGCGTGTTGCACGCTTGCAATCCCAGCATTCAGGAGACTGAGACTGGAAGATGGTAGTCCATTGGACAGCTTCAGCTACTTAGCAAGGAGGCCCTTTGCAACTCAGTGAGACCCTGTTTCAAAAACAAAAAGACTAAAAAAGTAGGGCTGGGGGTGTGTAGTTTGGAGGTAGAATGCCCTTGGGTTCCATTCCTAGTACCGCCAAAAAAAAAAAAAAAAATAGGGCTGGGATTGTAGCTCCAGGTAGAATGCCCCTGGGTTCCATCCCCAGTACTGCAAAATAAATAAATAAAATAAAATAAAAGATATACATATACATTAACTTCTGTAAATGAATTTTTGATGTGTTTCACTTAGGATTAAACCCAGAGGCATTCTGGGATACACCCCCAGCCCCATTTTATTTTTTATTTTTGAAACAGGGTCTCACTAAGTTGTGGATGACCTCACCAAGCTGCTGAAGCTGACAGTGAACCTGTGATCTTCCTGTCTCAGCCTCCCAAGCACTAGGACTTCGAAAGTGGTGCGCAACCACACCTGGCCTGTAAATGAAATTTAATCACCAACTATTAACACAAAACACTACTTAAAGTCAGAAAACAGCCTAAAAACCAATCTTTTATCTGTTTACTAAAAGTGTGATAACTGAAAATAATTGCTAATAAAGACTCGCATTTTTTAAAACAATTCCAAAAGACAGAGGTTCTTTTGGCAATGTATAAATTCAGTTAATCAAGAATAGCTTCCTTGACATATTTTCATGTTTGAATAAAATTCTTAAGTATTGGCTAGAAATAAAACATTTCTACCTTCCTCAGCAGGCACGGAGATGGACCCTAAGATTTCTCATGGTATACTCAAGACTTTCCCAGTCAATGACACCAAGATCTCTTCCTTCTGGTATTATTATTATTATTATTATTATTATTATTATTATTATTATTTTGGTGGTGGTGGTACTGGGGTTCCTGGAAGCCCTTCTACCTTGGGCTACACTTCCAGACCTATTTTATATATTTTTTATTTGGAAACAGGGTCTCTTAAGCCAGCACGGCTGGCTTCGAACCTGCACGATCCTCCTGTCTTCGCCTCACAAGCGCGGGGATTACAAGCGTGCGCACCACGCCCGGCTCTGGTCTTATTTTTTAATACTGCTCAAGATACATGCCACAGTACAGTCTCACGTAGTTTTTAAAAATTCTTGTGCCACTGGGCGTGGTGGCGCACACTTAACACTAGTACTTGGGAGGCTGAAACAAGAGGATTGCAGGTTTGCAGCCAGCCTCAGCTAGAGAGGCCCTCTGCAACTTAGTGAGACCCTGTTTCAAAATAATCACAAATAGGGCTGGGAGTTTAGCTTGCAGGTAGAATGCCTCTGGGTTCAAGCTCGCGGGTAGAATGCCTCTCGGTTCAATCCCCAACTAAGTAAATAAATAAAATTCTTGTGGCTGAACTAGAGTTGTACTATTCTAGAATTCGTTTAACTAAGAAAATTAATCCCTTTTAGAACTCTAGTCCTTGCTCTCTGTGGCATTTTAATACTGCTGCTTATACTATGACATGTTCTTTAATTCTTGATCTTAAACTCTTAGCTTTAATATTAAGCAATTCAAATACTATTAGCTGCCTGTAACCTGCACACAGCTAATGCCTACTGCCCCACTAGCAATAAAATAGGCATTCATCTAATAATGAAGCATACTGTTTATATTTATTTATTTATTTATTTATTTATTTTTGTGGTACTGAGGTGGAACCCAGGGGCTTTTTACTTCCAGGCTACACTCCCAGACCTATTTTATACTTTATTTGGAAGCAGGGTCTCACTAAGGTGCTGACAGCCTCACTCAGTAGCCTGATTGCATGTGAAATTCCAATTGCTAGATGATAATAATTAGAAACACTGAATAAGTGAGTGGCTCCTAGCCTTAGTATTCAGTAGGATGGGGAATAAAACAAATTCTAGATTTCTTTTTTTGTGTGTGTGATACTGAAGATGAAATCCAGGGTCATTCTACCTCTGAGATATGTCCTCAACCCTATTTTTTATTCATTATATTGAAACAGGGTTTCAATGAGTTGCAGGGGGCCTGACTAAATAGCTGAGGCTGGCCGCAAACTGTGATCCTCCCATCTCAGCCTCCCAAATGCTGGGATTATAAGCGTGTGCCACCACACCTGGCTAGATTAAATTCCTAATTAAGTCCTAATGACACTAAGACAAAAAAAAATCAGTAAGTATAATCTCTCTAAACTCAAATATTTAGCTCTTAAAAATGCTATGATAAGCCAGGCGTGGTAGTGCATGATATATTATCTAAAACATAGTAATACTTCCACATTCATTAGTATAAGACCCATCTTTCACAATGAAGTGTTTTGATGAAAATAAAGTTTTTTGAGCCAGGCATGGTGGTGCATGCTTGTTATCCCAGCATTTAGGAGGCTAAGACGGGGGTATCGCAGGTTCTTAGTGAGGCCCTCCACAACTTAATGAGACCCTGTTTCAAAATAAAGACTAAAATAGGGGCGGGGGTACAGCTTGAGAGTAAAATGCCCCTGGGTCAATCCCCAGTATTAAAAAAAAAAAAAAGGCTTTTGAAGATCTATATATGCCTGCAGCTTCACTATAAAATGGCTGTCTAGGGTCCTGCTTCTCCCAAAGAGAAGTCGCTCTGTTTTCAGCGCAATTCCTTTATCTCTTCACAACTCTGTACAAGGAAGACTTTGGAACTGTTTCTAATTGCAGGTGGAGCTAACTGGTATCATTATCATCCTAATAGACCCAAAATGCCAAACTTAGAAAAACATTTATAAAATAATATAGCTGCAGTTTGTAGAATAAGTAGTTCACTGATAGAAAATATAGCAAAGCTGAGAAGAGACTAGACATTTTATCAATGTTATCAATTTTGGTGTTACTTATAACTGCCACAAAAATTCTCCTTTCAGTAATCATCACATCCAGTATCTACTCTCACCTCCAATCAACGCTCTGTTTCATTCTGGACATTAAATAAAACATGCTCTTTAAATTCACCATATTAAAACAATCTCTAGGTAAAAGAGTGACCTACATAGTAAGATTTTTAGACTATCTCAAAGAATAACTAGTAACAGAAGCCAATTCTACTTTCCCAGTTCAACTTGGGCTATTATCTATAAATAGCAGAAGATAAAATATCCTAAGAGTGTTCTCATAATTAGTGTAAAAAAAACTCAGAGTAGCATAAAAGTGAACCTTACAGCTAAAAGATTTGTATCCTGTAATCTCTAGATTACATGTGCAAAAGTTTCACAATAGATTTGCTTTTCCTACAAAATGTGCTCAAGCAACCTCCGCTAAACTATACTACCTAAAAAAGTAAATTAATTTCACAATAACCCAATCTAATGCAAAGATGCATACAATTAGTATTTAGCTCTACCTCCATGTATGATATGCCTATATGAAAAATATATATGACTGAAAGTTTCCGACCACTCCAGATTTTGTACTATCTCCATCCATCCAAATTAAAAAATAACTTTGGATTCTACAGTAAAAGTGGGGAGGCTATTTTTATACAAACTCAGTGAATTCCATGACAAGAATCATTGGAGATAACTGATAACCACAGCACAGATTCGCCATTCATTTATGAAAGAGATCGTCCTTCTCATTTCTAGAGGGGGTTTGAGAAAGCCCCACTGATGACTGCTTTTACTATCTAAAACACTGAGCGTCGGGCGTGGCGGCGCACACTTGTAATCCCAGTACTTGGGAGGCGGAGACAGAGGATCCAAGTCGGCATCCAGTCTCAGCAACCTTATGAGGCCCTGCGCATCTTAGTGAGACCTTGTTTCAAAATAAAATAATAAAACAGGGCCGGGGGTGTAGCTCAGAGGCAGAACGCCCCTGGGTGCAAACCCCAGTACCATAAAAAAAAAAAATTTTAAAAGAACCTTTTCTTCTCTTAGTCAAGTTTTAACATTTTTAATGTAAGGATGAAGGCATAAAAAATAAAATGCAGCACATTTCCTAGCTGTGTAAACAGCACGAGTCTGTAAGGACCGACGGCACCATTAAGACAGTCCTGATCTCCTCATGAGGTGACTGCCGCAAAACTGACGACAGTGTAGCATATCATGATTTCAGTTCACAGATTTTGAAAATAAAAATGAAGTCAGGAATGTCCAGAATACTGTACAAATCACCATGCAAGGAAAGTCATGGCCTTAAAATATAATTACAAAAGCAAAACAAAAGAGAACACACTTGCTACTGATTTCAAAGGAAATAAAGGTGACCAGGTCTGGGAATGTAGTTCAGTGGTGGAGTGCTTGCCTCGCTCTTTGCTGAGGTAGCAAGGAAAAAAAACCAACAACAAAACCAGGTTCGAGGCACTGATTCTGGCTGTAAATGCTCTCAGACCACAGGAAGCTGCCTGGACTCTCAGCTGTAACAGGTGCCTTACTGGTCCTTTATAGACGTACTCTTGATCATTTATGCCCGGAGGAGAAGCTGCCTGTGTACTCATGTACTTTCATAAAGAAGCCTTCTTAGGAGCAATGCAAAGCAAGAATTTGTTCTATAGAGCCAAAACTGTCATATGCAATTTTCACAATTGTCCAGTTCATGTTATCTTTCCCAGATTTTTTTTTTTTTTTTTGTGGTATTGGGGGTGGAACCCAGAGGCTTTCTACCTCTGGGCTATACTCCCAGACCTATTTTATATTTTTAATTGGAAACAGGGTCTCACTAAGTTGCTGAGAGCCTCACTAAGTAGTTGAGGCTGGCTTTGAATCTGTGCGATCCTCCTGTCTCAGCCTCCCAAGCGCGGGGATTACAAGCGTGCGCCACCACGCCCGGCTTTCCCAGATTTTTAAATCTGCTGTAGACCTGCTTAGTTTGGACCACTTTAGGTCATGACATGTATTGTTTTCCTCCCATTACTACTGTGAAAAGAAGTTGTGAATCTTGTTAACAAACTGTGGATTTCCCCTTTTAAATTCTTAATCAAAACAATGCTTCAATTTTATCGTCAAGCATTAAGACCTTCCCTTTCAGAAAGGGAAATTTAGTTTGTAATGCTAAAAATATTAAGTCTTCACCAGGAGCGGTGGCAGAGATGTAATCCCAGCATTTGGGAGGCTGGAACAGGAGGATTGAGGGTCAAGGACAGCCTCAGCTACTATTTAGTGAGACCCCTGGCAACTCAGTGAGACCCTGTTTCAAAATAAAGAATAAAAAGTAGGGCTGGGGATGTAGCTCGGAGGTAGAATGCCCCTTGGCTCCATCCTCAGTACTGCAAAAAAAAAAAGTCTTCATTTATTAAAAGTTGAAATCATAAAAAACAAAGCGTCCAAGAAGCAGGAATGTCAGACAAAATACAAAATACAAATGTTATGTAGGAACCTGTAATTTAAATTACTAATAAAAAAATCTTCAAATAGTTCACCATTTTTCTACATTCCTCACATCTCCTCACACCAGCATCTCCTCTGAAAAGATGGGCTATCCAAATGAGCATGCCCTAGGAACAATTAAAAGACATTCTAAACACAGGCTGGGCCACTAGGTGCCATCTGCATCCATCCCTCTCCTACAGACTTCTGGAACCTATTCCTAGACTTATAGAACCAACTGGAAATACATGTACAGCAATTCCTTTGCAGTTGGAAAGACCACATGTAAACATAAAAATGAATTAAAAATGATCAAGAAACTAGCCAGGAGTGGTGGCGCACGCTTGTAATCCCTGCGCTTGGGAGGCAGAGACAGGAGGATCATGCAGGTTCGAAGCCAGCCTCACTGGCTTAAGATTAAGAGACCCTGTTTTCAAAAAAATATATAAAATAGGTCTGGGAGTGTAGCCCAGAAGTAGAAGGGTTTCCAGGAACCCCAGTACCACCAAAAAAAAAAAAAAAAAAAATCAAGAAACTACTTATTTGAGGAACTGCTGTTTACTTACAATGTCTATGTCTGATTGGGTGCATGTGTAGTTACTGCCTAACTACAAAGTAAATGCGTGAGGAAAATACCATCTGTTCAAAAAATAGGCAACTAACTTGCCCAAGGTCAGGAAGCCAGGAGGTGGCCTAGTGTAAGTTTTAAAAGTCACAGAATGCCTGAGATCACTATTAGATTTGGTGGATTAGGGGATAAAAAAGATACCAGTCACTACAATCCTGTTTTGTTTTCTTTCCTCCTCTTCCTCCTCCTCCTCCTCCTTCTCCTTTTTTTTTAACTGGGGACTAAACCTAGGGGCATTTTATCTTCAAGCTACACCGTCTAAGTAGCTAATATTATATAGACTATCCTTAATGCAATAAATGAATCATTTTGAAACTTAAGCCAAATGATGAATCACTTCTGTTCAATACCCTCCCACAATGAATCCCCAACTTACTTATTACTAAAGGCCAAGTCCTTTCAATGCATGTCAGGTCTTCCCGCTATGACTCTGACATCTCCCTGCTGTCCTCTTCCATCACTTCGCTCCAGCCACACTGGCTGTCTTGCTATTCTTCAAACGCTAAGCAGCTCCTGCCTCAAGGCCTTTGCGCTTTATTCTTCCTTGAATGCGCTCTACCTGCTATGTTCTGAATATCTGAATCCCTCCAAGATTCCTAAGTTGAAGCCTAACTCCCAATGTGACCATACTCAGGGAGATGGTTAGGTTATAAAGGTGGAGCCCTTTATGATTTGGCCTCGTGCTCTCATAAAGCCCCCAAGAGCTGCCTCATCCCTTGGTAGTAGTAGATAGAATACAGCAAGAAGGTGCCCTCTATAAAGGAGAAGGCCTTCATCAGACACAGAATTTGCTAGGATCTTCATCTTGGACGTTCCAGCTTCCCGAACTATGAGAAATAAAATTTTGTTGTTGAAAAGCTATCCAGCTTATGGGATTTTGTTTTACCATGCCAAAAACAACAACAACAAAAAAACCCCACAAGTTTCATAAGGTGAGGGCTTTTGTTTAGTATAAAGGCCAACACCCAATGCTAAAAAAAATCCTGTAGGCACCAATACTGAATAAATATTCTGTTGAATGAACAGCAAAAAAACTGATTAGTGATTACCACTCTTAGTAGCCTGTCTTCTTTGTTCTGTTCCCAAATGTCTGGCTAGTCACCAAGAGATTACTTGGCTCCAGCCTGAAAATTACACATTAAAGACCTGAACAGGTTTCATTTGTCTCTACCAAATGCCCGGTCCCCTGAAAGCCTTCCAAGAAAGTTAGGATTCATAGTAAAGAACTTGTTTCAATCAACTTCTCTGCTTAAAAGTTCCTCTGGCTTTCCTTCCAATTTTGACACAGCTGGATGGAGAAACAGATTAGAATAATTTTCTGCCTCTTCAAGTTCTGTCGCAACAAAGAATCTTCTTACAGCAGGTGTGTTTGCACGCTTGTAATCCCAGCGCTTGGGAGGCTGAGACAGGATGATCACGCAGGTTCTAAGGCAGCCTCAGCTACTGAGTGAGGCTCTTAGCAACTTTGTGAGACCCTGTTTCCAAACAAAATATAAACAGGTTTGGGAGTGTAGTCCAGGGGTGCCCCTGGGTTCCATCCCCAGTACCACAAAAGAAAAAGAAAACAAAAGAAAGAGAAGAAACAGAAAAAGAAAGAAAGAAGGAAGGAAAGAAGCTTCTCGATTATCTGTGCTTCTGTATTTTCTCATCTTTGCTCATATGGTTAACTGCCCTGGTCCTTCACAGTGCCTAGTTAACTGCAAATTAAGCTGCATGCACCTGTAAAACTAGATTACATATCTAAACTTTAAGCTACTACTACTAAATTTCTGTATTCTCTTAAAGGAGCTTCATTTCCACAAATGACTAATTTTGTGATTGGGTTATCTTTATGACTCTCCAGCTACAGAATTTAATCAATCACGATAAACTCTAAACAATTATCCTCTATACTAAAGGCAATCTCAGAAATCAGTCTTCAGACTTACAGGTTCACTATTGTTACACATATCACATCATCATTTACTTTGAAATGAGGAATATTTTGTATGAGCGGGAAGTGGCATCTGGTGACAATTCATAGTTATTACAAAATTATCTGCACATAAGAATTTGATGTATAAAATATGCATACTTTATAACTCTTACAAAAATGAAAATTGTTAAATCCATGGTGCCAGGGCAACCTAGCAATTTTACATTCATTAAGAGAACGAAAATGCAATGCCTGAAGATTAAATTTTCCTTTGTTTGATTTAAATGGAAAATTAAGTTTCCATTTAAAAGTTCAATAGTTTACACACGTTTTTACTATCTATGGGGGCGATGTGCATTTTATATTCACCTCGAATGACAACTGTTGGTAAACTTTTTTTTCCCCTCCCATGACTATTTCAAAGCATTGTGCGATGGGTTCAATCACATCGGTGAAATTCTAAGTCTTCCAGACTCTTCATAATCCTCCAGTGGGTGAACTGTTCCCTTCTCTTGGGCAATAGGTTTGGGATGGAGCCTGGATAAACACTTTCATTCAACCACCCTCAATGGGAGAAATAATAACGGATTTCACAAGTTAATGTTCAAGCTAAAATAGGAAAGTCAACGGAAGAAAGGCAGAGGAAAGAAAGAAAAGCCTCCGCTACTGATCGACCTTGTCTTCCAACAGCGCCCCAAGCACCCTCCGTGCCCCAAAGCTTACTAAGCTTCTCCTATGAGTCCTAGGACCAACTTGGTACAACCTTCCAATTCCCCCAGACTGCTACATTGTGACTGGAACCCCTCACCGGCTAAAAGGATCACCAAGTACAGTGCAAGAAACACTCTGCCACGCGCACTGGCCCAAGGCACGCCCGTCTTTCCCAAAAAGGAAAAGGGAAGGGGGCAGGTGAAACCAGAGTGCCAAGTGGACCGGCGACTCGTTGGGGTTGGACAGCCTGCTTTCTCGCCGTCAGAGGGGCCAGGAGAGGACTGGGGCGTGGAGCCCGGGCCACCGCCGCTCCTCCTCGCTCTGCAGGCTGGCCGGGGAGACCGGGCAGGGCACAGCTGGCCGGGGAGGCCGGGCACAGCTGGCCGGGGAGGCCGGGGCAGGGCACAGCTGGCCGGGGAGGCCGGGCACAGCTGGCCGGGGAGGACGGGGCATAGCTGGCCGGAGAGGACGGGGCATAGCTGGCCGGAGAAGCCGGGAAGGGCATAGCTGGCCGGGGAGGCCGGGGCCGGGCACAGCTGGCCGGAGAGGCCGGGCAGGGCACAGCTGGCCGGGGAGGCCGGGCAGGGCATAGCTGGCCGGGGAGGCCGGGCAGGGCACCGCTGGCCGGGGAGCTCGGGGCACAGCTGGCCGGGGAGGCCGGGCAGGGCACCGCTGGCCGGGGAGCTCGGGGCACAGCTGGCCGGGGAGGCCGGGCAGGGCACCGCTGGCCGGGGCTCGGCTGGCCGGGGAGGGGGTGCGGCCGGGCGGGCCGCGCTTACCTGCTGCACCCCGAGGAACTGGTAGAAGTTGAGCTGCACCTCCTCCACCAAGTCAAACAACTCCAGGTCCCCGCTCTCCCAGCCGCGCGCCGGGCCCGCGGCCGCCAGCAGCAGCAGCAGCAGCAGCAGCAGCGACAGCGGCCGCGGCGCCGGCCCCGAGCGCGGGGCCCACATCGCGCGGCCCCCGGAGGTCACCGCCGCGCAGCGCCGGGCCGGCCGCAGGGACGTGGCGGGCGGGCGGCCCTCCGCGGACCCTCGCCCAGGCCTACAGACAGCTGGAGAGCCAGCGCCGGGCGCCGGGCTGCGGAGGGGAGCGGCTTCCCCTCGCCTCAGCCTATCCCAGGCCTCGCTTCCGGTGACGTCACGTCTCCTAGCAACCGCGGGGCGGAGCCGGAAGTGCGCGCGCGGGGGAGCTGGGCGGGCGGCGGTGCCGCGTGGCTGTGCGCCGGAGGAGCAGTGCGAGTGTTTGCGCAGGTTCAACCCGGGGGCGGTGGGGGGGCCACCGCGCCGCCCCCTAGGACAGCCCACCTGGAGGAGAGTTTCCCTCCAAACAGCCCTAGTCTTGGCCCCCCACATCCCCAACACTAAAAGCCTACTTGAACTTGATTTTATATATATGTATATATGTATATATAAACCTGATTTTATATATATGTATATATGCATATATATGTATATATGTATATATAAAATACACACACACTCTAATGCCATAAAATAGGCAACTTGGTCGAATTCATAATGGTGACTCATTCGTAGACTTACAAGTATATATATATATATATATATATATATTTTTTTTTTTTTTTTTTTTTTTTTTTGCGGGTCTCGGATAGAACCCAGGGGCATTCTACCTCTGAGCCCCACCCCCAGCCCTATTATTTATTTTTTATTTTGAAACAAGGTCGCAGTGAGTTGCAGAGGACCTCACCAAGAAGCTGAGCCTGTCTGAACCGCAATCCTCCTGTCTCAGCCTCCTGAATGCTGGGATTACAGGCGTGGGCCGTCACCCCTGGCTGAAGCCTGATATGTTATGGCTTCTGTTCTTTACATTTCGTTGCCCCATCCGCAATGATAGCAGGGGTTGTACCAATACCTAAAAGAGGCAAGCTAGCCGGGGGTGGTGGCGCACACTTGTCATTCTAGTACTTGGGAGGCTGAGACAGGAGGATGGCAAGTTCACAGCCAGCCTCAGCTACTTAGTGAGGCCTTCTGCAACTTATGAGGCCTTGTTTCAAATAAAGAATAAAGATTCAGGCTGGGGTGGAGCTCAGAGGTAGAATGACCCTGAATTCTATTCCTGATGCCACAAAAATTAATAAAAGAGGCAAATCTACTGAGTAGGGTATCTTTTTCAGAGAGGAAACAAAGGAATTCAAACCGAGGCAAAAAGGAGTAGAAAGTAAGAGTTACAAACCGGGTGTAGTGGCACATGCCTATAATCCCGGGACCAGGGAGGCCGAGCAGGAAGATCAGAGGTTCCAGGCCTTAGCAATTTACAGAGTCCCGCAGCCACGCAGCAAGATCCTGTTTCAAAATAATTTTAAAAATAGGGCTGAGGGTGCAGCTTGAAGGTAGAATGCCCCTGGGTTTAATCCCCAGTTCTACTAAATAAATAAATTAGGGTTGGGTTGGGAGTTCAGAGGTAGAACAGCCCTGAGCTCAGTCCTCATTCACACACACACACACACACACACACACACACACACACACACACACACTCTAATACCACAAAACAGGCAACTTGGTGGAGTTCATAATGGGGACTCATTCATAGTCTTACAAGTATAGTTTATCCACTGTGAGATTTTTTCCCTAATTGAGATCTGCTTCTAAAGACATAGGAGCTGAAAACCTCCCTCTTCACTGCAGTGTCTCACCTCTTAGTCGTACACTGCTTTTGTTCATGGTTTTTATTTTTTTATTTTAAATTTTTTATTGGTGCATTATATTCACACATCATATTGGGGTAAAAAAAACTTGTATGGACATACATGTGCACATCACCCATTTAGCCCCTACCCAATTTCCACCCCATCCCTCCCTCCCTTGCTTGGCTTAGTGGTTGACTTCGATATGTTTAAGTACATTGTGTGTTTTAGAGATTTTCCTTCTTCCCCCCTCCTTTCTCATCATTTAGGTTGTCTTGTTCACTCCTCTATAGGATTTCCTTTTTCATCTAGAGTTCCTCCTATGACCCATGTCTCCTTAGCTTTCACATATTAGGGAAAGCATCTGATTTCTTATTTTTTTGTGACTGACTAATCTCGCTTAGCATTATGTCCTCCAGTTCCATCCAATTCTCTGAAAATGATGTAACTGAGTTTTTTTTGATGGCTGAGTAAAATTCCATTGTGTACACATCCCACAGTTTTGTAATCTATTCATCTGTTGATGGACATCTTGGCTGGTTCTATAGTTTGGCGATGGTGAATTGTGCAGCTATGAACATAGATACACATGCATTAGTTTGGTAGTTTGGATTCCTATTTTTCATGGTTTTTTTTTTTTTTTTTTTTGCGGGTCTGGGGATGGAACCCAGGGGCATTCTACCTCCGAGCTACACCCCCTGCCCTATTTTTTATTCTTTATTTTGAAACCGGGTCTCACTGAGTTGCAGAGGGCCTCACTAAGTAGCCGAGGCTGTCCGCGAACCGCGGTCCTCCCATCTCAGCCTCCCGAGTGTTCCTTTTACCACTCTTCTCCGGTGTAAACTTATTTAGCTTGAGCCTTCTCACAGGCCCTCTCTTCGTTCTCTACTCTTACTGACAAAGTAAAACGGGACAATGAAAGCTCGTGTCACCTGGAAGTGCTAGTGCAAGTCAGACAAGTTTTTTAAGGATTTGGTCTTCTGCTTTTCCCTTCTTGGATGTGGCCGTTTCAGTAGACCTCAGCAGGTTAATGTAAATGATAGAGCTACGTTTGCTTTTATAGTACGAATATATTGTATTTGCTAAAGATTAGAAAAACGCTAAAAAGGAAGCAAGTCTTGGGTCTTATCGTGGAGTTTTAAAAATACTTTAAAATAATATCACAAATGAATGCAAGTGTATCTTGCTTTAAAATAATATATGTCTGAGTGAATCATCTTCTAATCTAACATCAAGTTAGTCTTTTGAAGATGCCAGAGCTGGAGTCTGAGTCTGCCATGGCTGCTATAACAAAATACCCCAGATTGGGTGTTAAAGGTCAGCTCTGTCCCACAGCTATGGGGGTTGAAGATCAAGATCAAGGTGCCAGCGTGCTTGGGTGGTGAGGACCTGCCCGCCTCTTGTTACGCTCTCCCAGCCCAGAGTGAGGGTACAGGAAGAGGTAGCTTGTGTCTCTTCTCACAAAGGCACCAACCCCATCATGGGGGAGCCTCATGAATCCACCTACACCACCCAAAGACCCCACGCCCCAGATACCATGACACTGGAGATCACAGCTTCAACAGAGGGATTTCGAAAGGATATGAACATTTAGTCCATAGCAAGAGATACTCTATTTCCTGTGTCTCTCCGGTGCTGAGTACGACTGTAGTACTCTCTGGTGCTGAGTACCACTGTAGTACTCTCCGGTGCTGAGTACCACTGTAGTACATGCAGCCCACGGAAGCCCACGCTTAGTTGAACTGGATCCTATGATACCTCCCTACCACACTCGCTGCTGTTTTTCTTTAGTTTTTGATGTATCAGTTTTCTTAAAGTCTTCTTCACTAAACCCCTAAATTAGGTTTATTATTCATTGTGTAAACCGTCAAAATAATATGAAATACTTTCATACATGTTACTTTTATGTAACATCCTAGCATCCATCTTTTTTCTTCCTTTTCTGGCCATTAAAGTAAGGGCAACGTCACATTTGAAGTTGGTGACATATTGTCACAAATCCAGGACTTTTTAGCAGTCGGTTATTTCCTGCTCCCTGATCTTTTAGCAGTCAGGCATTCCCCTCCTGAGCCCTACCTGTGTGTTGTCCAGGACCACCAGAGACTTACTCTGTCTAGGGCAGCCCACCTCTTTCTGAGGTCAAATAGACAGTCTACTCAGTAGAGGGTTAGGCTTAGGGTTACAGTCTACGTCTCCCTGGCGTGGTTTTGCTCTTGAAGATGCATTCTGCCCAGTTCTACTAACAGTGCTGACCTCTGAGAGGATGTGCTTGTTGACCCTGGTCCTGCCAAGACCACAGCAATATGAATACTCTGGTTTCTACGTCAGCATCTTCACATTTAGTCGCCATGCTGGAAAGGGCAAAGCCATTGAATGAATACTTTTTGGCTGAGGCCTGGATTAAGATTAAGTGAGCTGATAATCATCAATTGTTTCCTGCCCCGGTGACATTTACTGATTCTGGCCATCAGACTATTAAGCTTGGCCTGGGCAGAGAGACTTTACACTGGAAAAGAGAAGCCACTGGAACATCCATAGAGCGTGCCTGTATGATGGGTGGGAACAGAGAACCCCACACAGACAGCTCTCCCACGGGACATCTGCCGAGTTCTGGGGTGTTGCAGGAGGTTGGAAGGCTGAGACAGGGATTGCAGGTGGAGGCCGGCCTCAGCAACTTAGTGAGACCCTCTTTCAAAATAAAAAATAAAATAGGGCTGGAGTATAATTTGGAGGTAGAATTTCACTTGGTTTGATCCCCAGTTCCACAAAGAAAAAACGAGAGAAGTGAGAGGAAAAGAGAGAAGGAGGCAGAAGCAATATTTAAAGAGAGAATAGCCAAGAATCTTGGAAGAATGCTGAAATAGCCGGGCACGGTGGCGCACACTTGTAACCCCAGCATTAGGGAGACTGAGGCAGGAGGATCGCGGTTCACGGGCAGCCTCCGCTACTTAGTGAGGCCTTTGCAACTCAGTGAGACCCTGTTTCAAAATAAAGAATGAAAACTAGGGCTAGGGCTGTAGCTCGGAGGTCGAATGCCCCTGGGTTTCATCCCCAGTACCACAATAAACACATACATACATGCATACATACATACATACACACAACATACCTAAAATAAAAGAATCATAAGCCAGGCATGGTAGTGCAATGGTTGTAATCCCAGTACTTGGGAGGCTGAGACAGGAAGATCACAGGTTCAAGGCCAGACTTGGCAACTTAGCAAGACCCGGTTCAAAATTAAGAAATTTATAAAGGGCTGGGGGTAGCTCAGAGGGAGAATACCCTGGGCTCAATCCCTAGTACCAGAAGCAAAGAACAAAAACAAAAACAAAACAAAGCAGGCAATTTTAACTGTATTAATCAGAGTCAAATATAGTACCTGTTGTAGCTAAAGTGTGAACTTCTCTTAATAACGATTAGTGGCCTGTTTAAAGTGATCTGCCTCTCATTTAATCTTGTAATGTTCTCAGTCTCTATATGGCTGTTTTTCAAATCTATGGAGTCATAGATCTAAAGACATCATTGTTCTTGAATGGAACATTATCTTCACGCAGCCATTTATTTATCTAAACACCATTCACAAACTTACAGTGAGTTGACAAAGGTTAGAAAAACATTGTTTTGGGGTAAGCGCCTTCTTAGAAAATAATCCCTTTTGTATTGCAGTATTGAATTTTAATCATTCTGAAGGTCCTCGTAAACAAATACAGATGTTCTTTCTGTTATAAATCATAAATGTGTCTCTAACATGTTGACAATATGTTTTTCACTTCTCTGAATGTACCACTTACTCAAATAGCCTCACAGTGAAAAAAAGCCCAGATTCTGGAGGGAGACTAAATTTGGATCCTGGCTCCACCACCTACCAGCTGGGTGATCACTGTGTTAGCGTCCATATTCCTAAGCTTAGGATAATACTATAAGGTTTCCAAAATCTTAAGGTTGTCTGGGGAATTGAGTGAGATAATTAGTGTCTAGTATATAGACATTGCATTTAAATGTTGCTATCATATTATGAGAAATCTCCATCTACATTGTATTAAAGTTTCCAAAAAAAAATATTTTCAATTTATAATGTTTCAATGCTGGTGTGTGTGTGTGTGTGTGTGTGTGTGTGTGTGTGTGTGCGCGCGCGTGCATATTTATTTTGAAACAGGTTCTTGCCAAGTTGCTGAGGCTGGCTTTGAGCCTATGATCCTCCTGTCTCAACCCCCCACATACTAGGATGACAGGTATGCACCACCACCCTGGCTTCAGTGCTATCTTTTTTTTTTTCTTCCAGTACTGGGAATTGAACCCAGGGCCATTCTACCTCTGAGCTACACCCCAGCCCTATTTTTTATTCTTTTTTTGAAACTGGGTTTCAGTGAGTTGCAAAGGGCCTCACTAAGTAGCTGAGGCTGTCTGCAAACCACGATCCTCCTGTCTCAGCCTCCCGAATGCTGGGATTACAAGCGTGCAACACCATGACCGGTTCACTGCTGTCTGTAAAGGCATTTGTTATCAAATAATAGGCTGTGATCGCCCACCTCACCATCATTGTATCCAGCTCCTTGCTTGCGTGGAATGATAGACAAAATAATGACTGTCATTACAAAATAAAGACTGGTTCAAAGAGCCAGTTTAATATTTTTGTTCCAATGTCATCGAAACATATTATTTATGATTTTTCATGCTAAATTCAGCTTAAGGTTAAACGGTAGATCTGAATTAAGAGCAAGTACCTAACTGAATAAAAAGGAAGGGAAAAATTTCACATTCGACCTCTTCAGTCACGGAAGACGCCACAATTGTCTTCTTACTCTAAAATAGCTCTGTGGTTTCAGACAATGCTGCTTTCTCCTCGCCGATCTTATAAGTAGCACAATAAAATCCAGGTTAAAACCTCTTCCTTCTAACCCGTTCCACAGTTGCAGGATTACCATGAATTTTTCAAGGGTTTGTAGTAGCTCACCTGAATCCCTTTGTAAGTTTGGACTTTAGTTTTTCTCTTTTACCTGGATATTTTATCTTATTAACACCTCAATTCAGCCTGAGCATAGCAATTGTATTTCCTCATATACAAAAGCTCCAATTAGTCTGCAAAAGAAAATTTTTTTTTATACTGGAGATTAAATGCAGAGGCATTCTATCTCCTAGTTACAGTCCTAACCCTATTTTTTTTTTTTTTTTTTTTTGCAGGTCTGAGGATGGAACCCAGGGGCATTCGAGCACGAACTACACCCCCTTGCCCTATGTTTTTTTTATTCTTTATGTTGAAACAGGGTCTTACTAAGTAGCTGAGGCTGTCCACGAAACGCGATCCTCCGGTCTCAGCCTCCCAAAGGCTGGGATCACAAGCGTGCACCACCACGCCCGGCTCTTAACCCTATTAAATAAATAAATTAATTAATTAACTAATTTATTTATTTATTGGTGGTACTGGGGATGGAATCCTTCTACCTCCAGGCTACACTCCCAGACCTATTTTATATTTGAAAACAGGGTCTCTTAAACCTCAAACTTGCGCGATCCTCCTGTCTCCACCTCCCAAGCGTGGGGATTACAAGTGTGTGCCACCACACCCGGCTCTAACCCTATTTTATATTCTTTATTTCTGAAACTGAATCTCATCAAGTTGTGGAGGGCCTCACTAAGTAGCTGAGGCTGGCCCAGAACCTCTGGTCTTCCTGTCTCAGCCTCCTAACTACTGAGATTACAAGCGTACACCACCACGCCTGGCTGCAGAAGAAAAACTTAGCAGACCTCTTCATCGTCTGTTCTCTCAGCTGAACAGCTTGGTTTGGGCTTCCGCCATCAGCCCGAATATTGTTGGTGATGCCAAACTGCAACACAAAAGAAACCAGTACACAGTTGCTGGTCACCTCAATCAACAAGCCTCAGCTACAACAGTAACGTATAGAAATCCCATGTCTCATAAGTTCTTATTGTTAATTACCTCCTTTGGCAGCATTCTTTTTATTTATTTTATTTTTTTTGTACTGGGGATGGAACCCAGGGCCTTCTACCTCTGAGCTATACCCCCAGCCCTATTATTATTATTATTATTATTATTATTATTATTTTATTATTATTATTATTATTATTATTATTATTATTATTATTATTTTAGTGGTAGTGGGGTTCCTGGAAGCCCTTCTACCTCCGGGCTACACTCCCAGACCTATTTTTACATTTTTATTTGGAAACAGGGTCTCCTAAGCCGGCACGCGCGGCTGGCTTCGAACCTGCACGATCCTCCTGTCTCTGCCTCCCAAGCGCGGGGATTACAAGCGTGCGCCACCACTCCCGGCTTTATTTTTTATTTTGAAACAGGGTCTCACTGGATTGCAGAGGGCCTCACTAAGTGGCTGAGGCTGTCCTCGAACTGCGATCCTCCGATCTTACCCTCCTGAAAGCTGGGGTTACAAGTGTGCATCACCACACCTGGCTGGCAGCATTCCTTACAGTACTGAATTGCAATATGACCAATTTGAAAATAAAAGTAGACCAAGAAAAACTTAGTCCAAAACAGTAAGACATAGGAAGCTTAAATTTGCTGTCCCAAATATGACTGTTGTGTTACGCCTGTTTTACAGGCCATCCAGCTCGGCTTCATCTCTCTCAAACTTCAACAGATAATGCTCTATTTTTGCTTATCACCGAAAGGATTTAGCGTCAAGACTCCATAATTAGTCTTTTAACATAAAAAATAATAATTTCGCCACCAGGGGGCAAACAACATTTTTATAGGCAAAGGACATTTTTAACATTTGAAAGGAATTGCGTTGTGTGAACATAGACACATGGATCTGTACCTAAATATTAAAATTTAAGGAAAATCATGCTTATAAAAGGGAAAATTGTAAATAAACCAGAAGCCCTTTATCCATAATAGCTTTTAGATGTATAAAAGAAAAATATCGCCGGGCGTGGTGGCGCACGCTTGTAATCCCCGCGCTTGGGAGGAGGAGACAGAAGGATCACGCAGATTCGAAGCCAGCTGCGCTGGTTTAAGAGACCTGTTTCCAAATAAAAAAAAATTTAAAATAGGTCTGGGAGTGTAGCCCTAAGGTAGAAGGGCTTTCAGGAACCCCAGTACCACCAAAAATAAATAAATAAATAAAATAAAAATATTCCTCTCCTTTTACCTTTTCTAAAAATTTATTTATTTGTTTTTTTGTTGTACCAGGGGTTGATCCCAGGGTGTTCTACCTCTGAACTATACCCCAGACCTATTTTATTTTTTATTCTGAACCAGAGTCTCACTAAGTTGCTGAGGGCCTGGTTAACTTGCTGAGGCTAGCTTGGAAACCGGCAAACCTCTGGTCTCAGCCTCCCCAGTACTGGGATTATAGGCGTGCATCTCCATGGCCGGCTGTCCTTTTACCCTTTTTTACATAAATTTCCTCAGGAGGAAGAAAACAGAATTGAACTTTTGAAATGCTAATCTGATCTCATTCTATGATGGCCTTTATACTGTTTTTAGTATATGACATGTTTACTTTATATTTATTTATTTATTTATTTATTTATTTATTTATTCATTCACTTTTTGCAGTACTGGGGATGGAACCCAGGGGCATTCTACCTCCGAGCTACACGCCCAGCCCTACTTTTCAGCCCTACTTTTACTCTTTTTTTTTTTTTGGTGGTACTGGGGTTCTTGGAAGCCCTTCTACCTCCAGGCTACACTCCCAGACCTATTTTATATTTTTATTTGGAAACAGGGTCTCCTAAGCCAGCGTGCATGGCTGGCTTCGAACCTGCGTGATCCTCCTGTCTCTGCCTCCCAAGCGCGGGGATTACAGGCGTGCGCCACCACGCCCGGCCTACTTTTACTCTTTACTTTGAAACAGGGTCTCGGGTCTCACTGCATTGCAAAGGGCTTCACTGAGTTGCTGAGGCTGTCCGCAAACCGCCATCCTCCGGTCTCAGCCTCCCGAGTGCTGGAATTCCAAGAGCGCCAGAATGCGGGCTCACAGAGAACCTTCTGAGCAATGGATTCCTATGTATTTCAGCTCAGTTTTTTTTTTTTTTTTTTTGCCTTTTTAGCAAAATTAAGTCATGCGCTCAGTTCTTAACCTCTTTCTAAAACTCACCGAATCTTTTTTTTATTAATGCTTTGCCATTTGTTAATTTTATAAATCAAATAAAAATAAGTGATAGGCATGTCAAATTATAAGTTTTCCGTCTTCAGACCTTGATACCACTGAACTTTCTTTGTAAAGAACCAGATTTGTGAATAACTAATACATGGTAAGCAAAACTCACAGCATAGTAAGCTATATTGGTAAGGGGCAGTGTTTGGAATTACTTTGGAAAAAAAAAAAATTGGCCCAACACGTGTAAGTACTTTCCTGAGAAGTTTCAGAAAATTTGATTATGTCTGATCTATGACTTGGTTAAAAAAAAAAAAAAGAAACTAATCGTTGAAGCCAAATGGAGAGTTTTTTGTTTTGTTTTGTTTTGTTTTGCGGTGCTGGGAATGGAACCCAGGGGCATTCTACCTGCGAGCTACACACCCCAGCCATACTTTCTATTCTTTGAAACAGTCTCACTGAGTTGCAAAGGGCGTCACTAAGTAGCTGAGGCTGTCAGCGAACCCGATCCTCCTGTCTCAGCTCCTAAGCACTGGGGTCACAAGCGTGCACCACCATTCCCGAAACTGAGAGTTTTGACATCAAGGCATCTGTGGTATCAGAAAGCAAGCACATTTTATTCGCCTTCGCTTACTTTCTTTCCTCTCTTCCTGCTCCAAAGTACCTGCTAAGACCCCGTTTCCCGGGCTCGATTATGGAGATGCCGCTCTTGAGTGTGAAGCGGCTGCAGTGGTCCAGCGAGACCTGCCGCTCGCTCCTCGCTTCCTGCCCACGCCCAGCCTGGCCGTCTGCCCACCAGCAGTCCTAAGACCAGGGCTGTCACCGGGGGCTGCAGCATTGAGACAGATACCACTACAGGTTCGTCTAAAAATATTTTTGTCCGAGCCGGGCGTGGTGGACACGCTTGTAATCCCCGCGCTTGGGAGGCGGAGACAGGAGGATCGCGCTGGTTCGGAGCCAGCCTCGCTGGTTTAAGAGACCCTGTTTCCAAATAAAAATATAAAAACAGGTCTGGGAGTGTAGCCCGGAGGTAGAAGGGCTTCCAGGAACCCCAGTGCCACCAAAAAAAAAAAAAAAAAAAAAAAAAAAAAAAAAATTTTGTTTTGGTGCAAATAGGCAGAATGACTGACCCGCTGCGCAGCCACCGATTGCTAACCTTTTCATTGCGCTGCGTGATGGCCTGTTAGACACTTCAGTGCATCGCTGTCCACCTTCAAAGCTCGCACACACCGGTCTCAGCCAGGCCACCTGCCTGGCCGGCTCCACCCAGCCCTCCCTCCCCAGCTGCACTGACAGGCCAGACCTGGGCCAATTTGCTGATCTGTTTTGGTGATGGCAGGTGGTTGTCAGTAAACTGCTTCCTCTTTAAAGAGAAAACTTTTACATTTTCTTAAAAATTTAATAGTGAGGCCCTCTGTAACTTAGTGAGAGCCGGTATCAAAATAAAGAATAAAAAAAAATAGGGCAGGGGGTGTAGCTCGGAGGTCAAATGCCCCTGGGTTCCATCCCCAGACCAGCAAAAAATAAATAAATAAATAAATAAAAAATAAATAAAAAATTAAACAGAGTCTTTCTAAGATAAAGATATTATTTTAACGGTGCATGAAAAACAAACTTGTAGACAGAGCCATCCATTGGAAATGGATGTTTGGAAATAATTCAGTAATTCTACGATTTACATTTTTTTTTTGCCAACATTGATATGTGTTGCTAATAAAAACTCTTTTCTGGACCCTTAAAAAATTGTGCAAATACTTCCAATTGAAGTAGATCTAAAATCCATTTGTTAAAAGTATTTTTAAAGCCTCACTTTTGAATTCATTTGTTAAAAAATATATATGGGATGTCAAGAAGGATGGGAAATTACTAAGCTAACAGGGCTGAGGCTGGCTGCGAGCCTGTCTTAACCTCCCAAGCTCTGGGGCTATACATGTACGCACCACGCCCGGCTACCATATTCAGTTTTAATAAAAAATAGTTATAGTCTTCACTTTGGGGGAAATATTAGTTTAAAAAATACTTTTTGACAATATTTAAAGCGGGATTTAACTGCAGGCGTGGTGGCGCACGCTTATAATCCCAGCATTCGGGAGGCTGAGGCAGGAGGATCGTGGTTCGTGGACAGCCTCAGCTACTTAGTAAGGCCCTTCGCAACTCAGTGAATCCCTGTTTCAAAATAAACACTAAGAAATCAGGCTAAAGGTGTCACTTGGAAGTAGAATGCCCTGGAGTTACAGCCCCAGTACCGCAAAAAAAGGGGGTGATTTAAGTTTTATCTTAAAACAAAAGAAAGCACTTTATCCATTGCTTAATTTCAAAAATACTTCCAAAACATTTACCTTTTCCTCATTGTTAGACCACCAACGTCACTTTGAAGGGATACATGAAGAATTTTATGTACTTAGCTTTTGATGGAAAGCCAGTGGCGCCTGGCCACACCTGGAAGCTCCTCTTGGTCCTCGAGGCCGCGGCCTCCTCTTGTGCCACCCACACTGGCGGCACCGGCGCTTTCATCTCGGCGCCTGTGCGCCCTCGGCTCCAGTGCCCGCCTTCCAGGCCTTTGATGGCTGCTTCCTCCTTTCATGAAGGTCAGCACTCAAGTTCCACCACCTTGGACAGGCTTGTCCACCACCTCCCCGAAAAGGCCGCCCAGACGCACTTCACGGCCTCTTTCCCTTCTCTGCACGAGACTTACGCCTTGGGTGGTTTTCATCTTTCTTCATGACCTGTATGTTGTCTAACTTACTCCACAATGATGAGGACCTGGCTTCTTTCTTTGCTTCTTTCCTTCTTTCTTTTTCGTGGTGCTGGGGATTGAACCCAGGAGCATTCTACCTCCAAGCTACACCTCCAGCCCAATTTTTCCTTCTTTATTTTTTGAAACAAGGTCTCACTAAATTGCAGAGGGCCTCACTAAGTAACCGAGGCTGGCAGCGAACCCGGAGCCTCCTTTCTCGGCCTCCCAAGTACTGGGATTACAAGCGTGCGCCACCATGCCCAGCCTTCAAGCCCTTCTTAAGCTTCCAATAATATTGTTGAATTTAAAAACAAAAACTAGCTGGGAGTGTACACCTGCGCTCCTAGATAGAAGGGTTATAGGTTCAAGGCCAGCTTTAGCAATTTAGCAAGGCCCTCAGCAACTTAGTGAGGCCCTGGATTCAATCCCCAATACTACAAAACAACAACAAGAACAACAACAAAACACCAAAACGTTTTTCTCTCTGAGGGCCGTAATCTACCATATGGCGAGTCAATTCCCGAGAGAAAACGAGTTAACTAGGGAATTGTTCATGCTGAAACCAGAAGGGGTATCCAGGGCTCAGAGCACGTTGCTACTTCCACACGGATTTCATGTTTCACCACATTCAAACCTTCATGGTGAAAGATGCATGAATTGAACTACATGAGGTGTGTGTGTGTGTGTGTGTGTGTGTGTGTGTGTGTGTATACATACATACATACATACATATATAGGTGGTACTGGGGTGGAACCCAGGGCCTTTTTCTACCTCCGGGCTATACTCCCAGACCTGTTTTATACTTTATTTGGAAACAGGATCTCACTAAGTTGCTGAGAGCCTCAACTAAGTAGCTGAGGCTGGCTTTGAACCCTGTTTCAAAATAAAAAATAAAAAATAGAGCCAGGGGTGTAGCTTGGAGGGAGAATCCCTGGTTCCATATCCAGGACCTCAAAAAAAAAAAAAGTTAGATTATAAGTGGTATCATAGCAGGCATAGATATACAAAGGCTACAATAATTTTATACATTCCCAATAAAATATTTTGAAGCTCAACCAATTCTTCCATTTAATACAGAATTATGTTTCATAGAAACATCATTGTATTCATTTATATAAAAAATGCATATTGGTTTTCAATTACTGTTATCTTTCATTAGTTTTATCATTACATCTTCATATAAGATCATAGTCATGGTTAAGGTTTGTTTCATAATGATGTCTCAAACTCTATTCTTTTTTTTTTTTTTGTAGTACTAAGGATGGAACCCAGAACCCAGGAACATTCTACCTCTGAGCTATACCCCTAGCCCTATTTTTTATTCTTTATTTTGAAACAAGGTTCCTCACTAAGTTGCAGAGGGCCTCACGAAATAGCTGAGGCTGTCTTCTCTGTAATCAACAATCCTCCTGTCCCAGCCTCCCAAGTACTGGGATTACAAGCATGCACCACCATGCCCGGCAAACTGTATTCGTTTGACATAGAAATATTTTACTCATGAAAATAGTGATGTCTTCATAATTTTCTTTTTAGTTATCTTTAAATATGGTCGGCTGTTACAAAGTCAGAGTAGGGAACTTCTACTTCTGACCAATATGGAATACCAAGGGTCTGAAACAACTTAAAACACAAACAAATAAAATAAATGAAACATCATTTCTCAAGACAGTAGAAATCAGCCAATAAAGAATTTTCTTATATTAAATTATTAGAAAGCAATTATTGACTAAGAAATATCTACCATGTATAAGGAAGGCATTGTAATGCAACATACCACATATATAAAAAAGACAAGTTCACAGATGTAAAATTCATAATGCGGTAGGGAAAGCAACCTGGGTACACATAAAAAGGCAATAAATCATAGAAGGCCGAGGATGATAGATGCTGAGAAAGAAGTGTAAACTCGAGGCTCGGGAGATCAGGTCCAGGTGCGTCTTTGGAGAAACGTTGCCACAACCAATTTTGGAACATTTTCATTAGACCTTGAAAAAAAATCTGTACCATTTAACTATAGTGTTTTATTTTTCCCAAACTGACCCCCTGCCATAGGCAACCACTAGTCTACTTTCAGTCTCTACAGATCTGCCTATAAATGGAATTATACAGTGTGTGGTCTCTTGTGACTGGCTCTTTGGGTTAGTATACTGCTTTCAGAGTTCAACCATGTTGTAGCTTCTATCTGGACTTCCATTCTATTTTATGGCCAAATAAAATTCCATGGTATGGATGTATCACTTTTGTCTAGGCATTCACCAGTTGTGGGACGTTTAGTTATTTCTATTTGTTTGGATGTTACAAAGAATATGAATGGTCTCTTGATTTTTATTTACCTGAAAATGTCTTACATTTTTCTTCGTTTTTGAAGGATAGTATTTTGGGATGAAGAGTTCTCGACCGACAGTCTTTTCTCTCAGTATGTATATATGATTCCACTATCTTCCGGCCTCCATGGTTTCTGATACGTAATCGGCTGTTAATCCCATTGGGCACTCTGTACTCCACGTATCTCTTCTCTCTTGTGGCATTCATGATTGTCTTTGTCTTTGCCTTAAGAACCTTCA
The DNA here is from genome assembly GCF_963383645.1 of Muscardinus avellanarius. NCBI lineage: Eukaryota > Metazoa > Chordata > Mammalia > Rodentia > Gliridae > Muscardinus > Muscardinus avellanarius. The sequence goes on from NC_137806.1 coordinate 4,721,360, forward strand.
GTTGTGATGTGCCAAGGTGTGCGTCTCTCCGAGTTTATTCTCCTTAATATTTGTTGAACTTCTGAATGTGCAGCTTAATGATTTTCATAAAAGTTTGGAATCCTGGGCATTATTTCTTCCAATATAGATGCTTCTTGACTTAGGATGGGCTTACATCCCAATAAGCCCATTATAAGTTAAAAATAACAAGTCAAAATGCATTTAATACATCTAACTACTCAACACTATCACTTAGAAACACTGCTGAGTGTTGGTTGTTTCCTTTCATGATTATGCAGCTAAGTGGGTGCTGCAGATGACTGCTGCTGCCCAGAATTATGAGAGCATTCCCTCTCATAAATCACAAAAGCTAGCCCAAGGAAAGGTCAAAATTCCAAATCCAAAGTACAGTTTCTATTGAACACATACAGCTTTCTTAACATTGTAAAGCAAAAAAGAAAATTGTAGGTGAAACCACCGTAATTCAGGAACCATCTATATTTGGGTTTTGAGGGCTTTGCTAAGTTGCTTAGGATGGCTTCAAACCTGTGATCCTCCTGTCTCAGTCTCTTGAGTACTGGGATTACAGGCATGCACCATCACGCCTGGCTCTTGTTACTGTCTTTTTACTTCTTATTTCTGCGGTACTGGGGATATAACCTAGAACCCAGGGGCATTCTACCTTTGAGTTACACCCCCAGCCCTATTTTTTTATTCATTATTTTGAAACAGGGTCTCACTAAGTTGTGGAGGGCCTCACTAAGTAGCTGAGGCTGGCTGAGAAACTCTGACTCTCTTGCCACGGTCTCCCAAGTAGTGAGATTACAAATGTGTGCCACCACGCCAGGCTTTTTTTTTTTTTTTTTTTTTTTTTTTTTGTACCTGGGGTCGAACCCAGGGACATTCTACTTCCTAGCTACACCCTCAGCCCTATTTTATTCTTTCTTTGTGTGTGTGGCACTGGGGATGGAACCCAGGGGCATTCTACATTTGAGCTATACCCTCAGCCCTAATTTTTATTCTTTATTTTGAAACAGAGTCTCACTGAGTTGCAAAGGGCCTCACTAAGTAGCTGAGGCTGGCCTTGAACCTGCTTATTCTTTATTTTTTTATTTTTATATCTTTTTGGTGGTACTGGGGGTGGAACCCAGAGGCTTTCTATCTCGGGCTATACTCCCAGACCTATTTTATATAATATTTGGAAACAGGGTCTCACTAAGTTGCTGAGAGCCTCACTAAGTAGCTAAGGCTGGCTTCGAACCTGCACGATCCTCCTGTATCAGCCTCCCAAGCACGGGGATTACAAGTGTGCGCCACCATGCCCGGCTTATTCTTTATTTTGAAACAGGATCTCACTAAGTTTTGGAGGGCCTCACAAGTTGCTGAGGCTGGCCTTGAACCTGCGGTCCTCCTGTCTCAGCCTCCCAAGTACTGGGATTACAAGCGTGCGCCACCATGCCCAGCCGGGCTAACTTTTTATTTTGAAATAAGTGTGGATTCCCATGTAATCTTGGTGGTAATACAAAGAGATCCAATATGTATTTCACACAGATAGTTTCAATAATAGCTTGCATAATAGGAGTATAGAAAACTAACCAGAAAATTGATATTGCCACCGTCCACTGGCCTTACTGGATGACTTGTATCAGATTTGCATACATTCACATGTCTGTGTGTGTTTAGCTCCGTGCAGTTTTCTGACAGGTAGGTCTGTGTGAGGACCCCCTCAGTTAAGGTCTATAGATAGCATGCCCCTCCAAGTCCCCTTTTATAGCCACAGCCACATTGAACCCACCCCAAAGCCACCGCCCCGGCACCTGAAACCTCCAACCTCTTCTCCATGCCTGTAATTCTGTCATTTCAAGAGCGTCACAGTGTATTTAATGAAATATCATTTACCAATAAAGAGAAACAAAGGACTAATACATATTATAATATAGGTGAACTTTGAAAACATAGTCGATGAAAGAAGCCAGCCACAAAGGACCACACATCGGATGATTCCATTTATGTAAACTGTCTAGAACAGATAAAACTTTAAGAACATAAAGGAGCCGGGCGTGGTGGCGCACGCTTGTAATCCCTGCGCTTTGGGAGGCTGAGACAGGAGGATCGCACGAGTTCAAAGCCAGCCTCAGCTACTTAGTGAGGCTGTCAGCAACTTAGTGAGACCCTGTTTCAAAATAAAATACAAAAAAGGTCTGGGAGTATAGCCCAAAGGTAGAAAGCCTCCGGGTTCCACCCCCAGTACCACAATAAATAAATAAATAAATAAATAAATAAACATAAAGGAGATTGTGATTCTCCAGGGCCAATGGGATGTGGAGGGATAATGGATGATGGCTAAGAGATATAAGGTTTCTTTGGGGGACAATAAAAATGTTATGAAATTGACCATGGTGATAACTGGACTGTTCCATGAATATACTAAAAACCATTATAATGATTTACTCTAACTGGGCGAATTATATGACTTATGAATTGCATCTCAATTATGTTATTTTATTGGTATGTAAATGAAATAGTACAGAATTTTAAAACATGAGTTTGGTTCCAAAGAAAATATCTGTTACCAGATGTAGGAGATATGCGCAGAAAAGTTTATATATAAAATAATATCATTGAGTGTGACAAGAGGCCACTATGGATGACCAAAGGGGAGGAGGAAGCCTCTCCTGGCCCTGTGAGCAGCGTGGCCAGCGCCGCCATTGACGTGCACATGCGGTTCCCCTGGGTCTCTTTCCCGTCTTCTCCACGGGTGAGATTTCTCAACTCTTTCTGGGGCTGGCCCCAAATGGATAGATAAGAAGGAGATGTTTCAACTCAGTTCAGATAAGATAAAATTTTATTAGAATAGGAAACCAGCAGCAGTGATCGTCTCACACACACACACACACACACACACACACACACACACACACACAGCCTCACCTGCTTCTAGATGGACTGTGGCTCAGAGAGCCTTCTGGACTCGGTGCCGGGATGGAATCCCTCCTGTCACGTGTGGCTCGGGGTTTTCTCTGTTCTGTTTCTCTCCACACTGGACTATCACCAGACTTTCTACTAGGGGGAGCAATGTTTGCCAACTTTACATGAATTTTTTCACCTTTTCAATTATAAAATGCTGTCCTTTGATCAATACTCTCATGATTATCTGCCACCGGCCTTTTGTAGAAGTAAGCTTAATTGCAATTAGGGCCTGTAGATCAGTGTGTGATATAGTGACGAAGCTAGACATTTGAGAACTTAAATTCTTCAAAAGCAAAAGGGAAAAATTCTTTAATAATGTCAAAACAAAAAGAACGTGTAATTTCCTGAACTACACAGCTTATCTGAGTGGAGAGAGAAGAAACGCTAATAGTGAACAACCCTCACACACGAGAGCTGTCAAAATTATTTTCCATTATTCTAACCCTAGATTCCTATCCACTGTGTGTTATGTTTTCACAGTAGAACAAAACAGCTCCTCCTCCTCTTCCTCCTCCTCCTCCTCCTCCTCCTCCTCCTCCTCCTCCTCCTCCTCCTTCTTCTTCTCTTTCTCCTTCTCCTTCTTCTCCTTCTTCTTCTTTCTTGTAGTACTCAGGATTGAACCCAGGGACAGTCTACCTTCAAGATATAACTCCAGCACTTTTTAATTTTTCTTTTGAAACAGGGTTTTGCTAGGTTTCTGAGAGGCTTACTAAGTGGCTGAGGCTGGCCTTGAACCTGCAATCCTCCTATCTCAATCTCCCAAGTAATGGGATTACAGGCATCTGTCACAATATCAAGCATAAATAATTAATTCTTACCTGATTGGACAAACTCTCACGGAGGGTTACCTTCTCTGATCTCGGAAATATTAACTATAATAGAAATATTTCACATATTTAGCATTTCATAAATGTTAAAACAAAATTTTCTTTTCTTTTCTTTTTGTGGAACTGGGGATTGAACTCAGGAGTGTTTTATCTCTTAGCTAAATCTCCAGCCCTTTTTTTTATTTTGAAACAGGATTATGCTAAATTACTGCACACCAGCCTTGAATCTGTGATTCTCCTGTCTCGGCCTCCCAAGTTCTGGGATTATAGGCATGTGCCACCTGGCCTGGATAGAATTTTCTTTTTAAGTCAGGGTGGGCAAACTTTTTCTGTAAAGGGACAGATTTAGGTTTTGTGGGCCATGTGGTCTCTGTTGAAACTAATCTACTCTGCCACTGTAGCTCAAAAATAGCTGCACACAATATGTACATGAACAGGCATGACGATGTTCCAATAAAACTTTATTTATGGCACAAATTTGAATTTCATGTCATTTTCAACTGTCATAAAATGTTCTTGTTTTGATTTTTCCCCCAAATCTTCTAAGTTCATGTGCTATATAAAAACAGGCATGGATACGGATTTGGCTTTGGGGCTTAGTTTCTCAGGCTCTGCTCTGAACAGAAGAAAGAGTAGAAATGTCAAAGTCTAGGGAGCGGAGGGGTCTGTTCCCCACGCTTGGGAACAGTGGCTTTGCCACTCGTTACTATATGGTGTGGGCCAAGTTATACAGCCTGTTTAAGACTCGGTGTCTTTATCTGTAAATGGAGCATGGTATAGCATTTCCATAGGGTTGCTGTGGGAATTAAATAAAATAGTCCATGTATGTTTAGCACAGAAGGTGGTCATGAGCGTGGTCACTGCGACGGTCACTGTCTTGAGAAGTGCCACAAAGCTTTCCTGTTCTTCACATCAGTATCCACACTCTGAAACTTATAGTGGGCTTATTGATTCATCTTTGTTTATTTACTTTGGAGTGGGGATTTAGCCTAGGGGCATTCTACCTCCAAGCTACACCTCCAGCCTTATTTTATTTTTTATTTGAAACAGTAAGTTTCTAAGAGGCTCTCCTAAATTGCTGAGGCTGGCCTCAGACCTATGAACCTCCTTCTCAGCTTCCCAAGTCCTGGGATTACAGGTGTGAGACACTGCACCTGGAGATTCTAGTCCAATTCATGAACTTCTCTTTGTTTTTATGCAGTTGGCAATTTTTTGTGGTGTGTGTGTGTGTGTGTGTGTGTGTGTGTGTGTGTGTGTGTTTGTGGTGGTACTGGCGTTCTTGGAAGCCCTTCTACCTCCGGGCTACACTCCCAGACCTATTTTATACTTTTTTATATTGGGAAACAGGGTCTCTTAAGCCAGCGCGGCTGGCTTCGAACCTGCGCGATCCTCCTGTCTCCGCCTCCCAAGTGCGGGGATTACAAGCGTGCGCCACCACGCCCCGCTGCCGTTGGCATTTTTGAAGAATAACAAGTCAGGTCTTTTCCTGTCGTTTCTTTCTTCCTTCCTTCCTCTCTTTCTTTTCTTTCCTTTTTTCTTTTTTTGTAGCATGTGTCTCAACTTGAATCTGCTTGATTGTTTTCTCATGAATAGATTCAAGATGGTGCTTATGGGTGCAGGACTTTTGCCTTCAAGATGTCACTTCAGGTTCCCATTATTAGCAGTTGAATGGAGTTAGTTAAGGTATAAACTACCCAATTTCTTCCCTGTATTTGCCATCTTCCTTTCCGTAATTAACAATCTCTTAGGAAATCCTTTGAGACTGTGTAAAAATCCTATTAAGCACCAACCAATAGTTTGTGTTAACATTCACTGATGGTATGTGTGTGTATGAGTGTGTGTGCGTGCGTGCGTGCGTGCGTGCGTGCGTGTGTGTGTGTGTGTGTGTGTGTTACTGGGGATTAAACCCAGGGGCATTCTACCTCTGAGCTACACCCTCAGCCCTATTTTATTTTTTATTTTGAAACAGGGTCTCACTACGTTGCTGAGGGCCTACTAAGTGGTGGAGGCTGGCCTCAAGCCTGCTGTACCGTCTCAGCCCCTCAAGTACGGGGATTACAAGCGTGAGCCACTATGCCCAGCTGATGAGTTTTTTCGTGTGGTACTGGAGATGGAACTCAGGGGCCATCAGCCTTCATATGGTAGATGCTGTGGCCAACATCTCAGGCATCACGGGAACCACGACCCGCTTGGCTACTTCCTGGGAATTGCCCTTAGTAGAAAAGTCAAGGCCGGGCGTGGCACGCTTGTAATCCCCGAGTTTGGGAGGCGGAGACAGGAGGATCACGCAGGTTCAAAGTCAGTCGCGCTGGCTTAAGAGACCCTGTTTCCAAATAAAAAGTATAAAATAGGTCTGGAAGTGTGGCCCGGAGGTAGAAGGGCTTCCAGGAACCCCAGTACCACCAAAAAAAAAAAAAAAAAAAAAAAAAGAAAAGAAAGAAAGAAAGAAAAGTCAACCACCTTCTTCCTGGAACAGCCTACAGTTGGCTGGACAATATGGAGCCACAGTGGCAGACAGGGCAATGCCAGGGCTTCCCGGTCCCACAGCTGCCTAGGCGACTGCCCCACACCCAGCACCTCCCTCGGCCCATTCCCATTTTTCCTGCCTTGCCTCCGGGGCTGAGCCCCGGGCCCTCCAGCAAGTTACACCTTACACAAACCTCCATCCTAAGTGTGTCTCCCAGGAAAACTGATCGAGTCTCCTTTGGAAAGATGAGACAGAGAAGTCTCCCTGGCATTTTAGTGTGTTTTTGTGTATCAGTGAGAAACCTATTTTATTTACCTGATGGCAGGAAGAGATAACTTTGGGTTGATTTTTTGTTTGCTTTATATCACAATTGAAGAGTATTTTTGGCGTATGTGAAAATATCACCCAGAATTCAGTTTTAAAATGGGCTGCCAGCACAATCTTATATTTAGAAACCAAAAGATATCCTTTATGTATTCTTTCTCTTTCCTTTTTTATCCTTCAAAAACAAAGCAACAAACAATAAAAAAAATAAGCTGGGGGAAAAAGGCAATAGAACTGAAAATTAAGTAGAATTGGGGACATGTTTTGCGATACAACTTAGTGAGGCCCTTTGCAACTCAGTGAGACCCTGTTTCAAAATAAGGAATAAAAAAATCGGTCTGGGGGTATAGTTTGGAGGTTCAGTGATCCTGGGTTTCATCCCCGGTACCGCAAAAAGAAAGAAAGAAAGAAAAAAAAAAAAAGAATCAACAACTGCTGGAGAGATAGATACTGTGCAGAAAGTTCCACACAAAACCATTCTCTGTTGTTCATGTATAAACTGCCTTAGCCTAAACTGGAAGAATACACACACATACACACACACACACACACACACACACACACACACCCCTTTCTTTTGGTACTGGAGGTTGAACTCATGGGCATTTTACCTCTGAATTAGACCCCCACTCCTATTTTATTTTTTATTTGGAGACAGGCCCTCACTAAGTTGCTAAGGGCCTCTTTAAGTCGTTAAGGCCGGCCTGGAACCTGCCACCCTCCTGTCTCAGCCTCCCAAGCACTGGGATTCTAATGTGTGCCTCACACCCGACTAACCCTTACAATTGGCCCCTTCCCCCCATTTGACCGGGAGAACACTCAGGATGCGGGTGGTGGGTGAAGAGTGGGTAGCAGTGAACGCTGCAGGGCTAACTGCTTTTCACAGCGCAAGGGCTTGATGCCCCCTCCCTCAGAGGCAGAACAGCAGGTGGAGGCGCCCCTCCCTCAGCACCACCTCTACTACGAGGAGGAGTACACTGTGTTGGTTCTCTAAACATAGCTCCCAGGTCCACCAAATTCACCAGCGCTACTAAGAATCCAGCACTGGCAACCCCGCCAAGAACACAGAACTCTCAACACCCAGCCACTAGGCCGTCAATGATGCCGTCGATCTCTTTAGTAAAACACTAAAAATCGAGTAGAATTCTGGTTACTTATTCTTTTTATTATGCAGGCGAGGGATGGAAAAAAATGCTAGCAATCTACTGACTCGACAGAACACTCTTTCAGGTATTTATATGACGTAAAAATAGAGAAATGTGAAACATGACATTAAGAGATCATCGGATTACTGGGTAACACGACGCATCAGAATTACAGGCTCTTGGAGATTACTTTAGAGAGATGACAATGACTTCCAGAGTCTGCTCATCTTACCCTTCCAAGGATAAATTTGTAAGAATAAAGGACCAAACAAGTTAGTAGTTATAAATATTCATGTGGCTTTCAGTGCCACATCAAATCAGATTTGGGGACATGTTTTCGTGCGGTCACAGGGAAGGGCACTTCCTTCATCTACCCAGTAGGCTCCTTTTGTTAATTATAGGACATGATTCTTTGGGTAAGTGTTATTGTGGAATTTTATCTGTAACTGAAAGCCAAAGAGGTCTGCGAGGCTTCATTTTATTTGGGGAAATGCAGAAAGAGACGGACATGATTTTACTAAATAACCATGAAATAAAATGAAATTAATTATAAACGAAATATACAAGCTAGGGCTTGATAGGAAGCAAAGATGTGAAGGAGAATTTGCCTGTGGCATGATCGGAGAATCAGAAGGCCCAGATCGCTAGCCAAGTTCCTTTCAGACTAAGTAGCCTTTGAGTAGCTGCATTACTCAAAATGGACAGGGATAATTTATAATAATGAAAGATTAATCTCTTTTTTTTGTGTGTGTGCTGTATGGGGGATTGAATCCAGGGCACTTTACCTCTGAGTTACACCCACAGTCCTATTTTATTTTTTATTTTGAAACAAGGTCCCACTAAGTCGGGGAGGGGCTTGCTAAATTGCTGAGGCTGGCCTCAAACCTATGATCCTTCTGTCTTGGCTTCCCAAGTACCGGGATTACAAGTGTACACCACCACTCCCAGATAAGATTAATTTCAATGTAGTTTTAGCAATTTAAAGTTTTTATGCACCTAATAAGTTAGACTTGACAAGTGAAGAGAAATAGACAAATTCACAGTCCTAATGTCAAACTTTAACACAATTGCTCAGAAATTAATATGGAAAATGAAAAAGCACCTCAGGTTCTTTGAAATACAGATGACTTAAATATCATTAATAAGCTTGATTAATAAGGGCATATTGAACACTGCGTGTAAGAGGCACATTCACCCAATGGGTCATGCACAGGATCGTAAAGAAAGCCTCAGCAAACGTTACAGGATTGGCGTCCTAACAGGCATATTTTCCTAACAATGGTGAGGTAGAAATCACCATCAGGTGACATCAATGAAACCTTTACATGTTGAAAACTATTCATAGATGTGCATTTAATGACTCAAAAACAAGTCACAAATTTTGTCAAAGAACAAACCACTGTGGAATAAAAAAAAATTTGAGTTGAATAAAATAGAAATACTACCTATCAAAACAAGCGACTCAGCCAAAGCCATAATTAAAGGTGTGGTCTTACATGTAAGACCATGATGAACAGTTTACATCACTGAATTTGAAAATGTAGATGAAATGAACACATTTAGGAAACTACAGTTTATATAAACTGTCTAAAGAAGTAACAGCAGAAGAAAACCAGATGATCTTAAAATCTGAATGACCTGTCAATACACTTCAAATTGAATTAAGGCCAATTTCAGGCCTAGGTGGCCTCACATTGAATTCTAACAGTCAAGGAATTAATAATTCTCATCTGGATTCATGTACAAACTCTAAGATAATAGAAAAGAGGCCACTACTCATCTCCTCCAAGGAGGCCTGATTACAAGAAGAAAATCACACGGTCTATTTTCTCTCAAAAATGTAGAGACAAAACTGTACTATGCATTAGTAATGTGCAAAGCGTATAAAACGCCATGACTCTAGCGCCAGGCAGTCGTCCTAGTGGTCACCCCCTGGGCAGCGACTCTCACACCATATGAGAATTGCTGCTGAGGCCCATGGAAGACAGTAAACAGCAGAGCGCGTCACTTCTCGGATTCAGTCATGGAGACAGGACACAGTGGCTTCTAGACTGCTTGACTTCTCTCTCCTTGAAGGAAGCCAGCTGCCATGTTGTGAGCTTCCCTAAAGGAAGCGCCCCATGAGAAGGACTTGAGCCTCCCACCAACTGCTGCTGAGGGACTTGTTTTTGTGTTAGCTTTTGAACCACCCCCAGCCTATATTTTAGTCTTTTTATTTTTGAAACATGGTCTCACTGAGTTGCAAAGGGCCTCACTAAATAGCTGAGGCTGTCCACGAACTGTGATCCTCCAGGCTCAACCTCGCGAAGGCTGGGATTACAAGCGTGTGCCACCACGCCCGACTACTGAGAGACTTGGAAGTGAATCCTCTGGCTTCGAAATGACTGCAGCCTTGGCCGACATCTTGACTAAAACTGCGTATGAGATACTGAGCTAGAACTCCCCGCCAAACAATTCCTGGACTCCTGGCCCAAAGATTTTGTGTGAGATTTAAAAAAAATGTATTTAAGCTGCTATGTTTTGGGGGTAAATTTCTATACAGCGACAGACAGCTAATACATTGGTTTGGGATTAATCTAAGAATAAAAAGCTGATTTAACATTAGAAAAATCAATTAGTGAATATCATCACTGTCTGGGTCAACATTCTCACTGCTATAATCCAAAAGACCTGACCACACAGCTGAGAGGAAGAAAGAGTTATTCGCTCACAGTTCCTTGGAGATTGATTCCAGGTTCAGTCCATGGGAACCCGGGGTCTTTGGGTCTCAGGGTAGGCATCAAGACAGAGAAGAGAGAGCTCAGGGGCTCAGCTCCTCACATCGCACAGACCAGGGACAGCGAGGACAAGTGGGTAAGGGGATTCAAAGACACAGACACAAATCCTAAGGCCACACCCCCAGGGACCCACTGTCTTCAGCCATGCCCTACCAGCCTAGGTTACCACCCAGTCAATCTATTACAATGAATTTATCTACTGATGAGAATTAACCCCCCCACGAATTAACTATATCAACCCTGAGCTCTTCAGGGGACATACTGTATCTAGCCATAACAATCACATTAAAGGAAAAAATATTCATTTATCCCGACAGACATAGAAAATGTGTTTGGTATATCTACTCCATATTTCTAAAGAGTATGAGAGTTTTAGAGGAGGAATCAAACCGTGAAGAGGTTTTCTCAGCCAGAGCAGGAACTGGAATTCTAAGGCAGATTTTATACTCATGCTTTCAGTTCTTGCTTTTTGTTTTATATGACAAGTGAGAAAGAAGTGTATTTAATTTTGAAAAAAAACAAAATTATACTGTGGGTTCATCTGTGTGCATTTCTCACTCAGGTATGTTATTTATATTTCCTAGGCACTGCAGCTAACAAGATAATGGGATAATTTAAATAAAGGATCTATAATTTCTTTAACAAATCAGAATCTTACTTCATCATGCTTATGCCAAAGTCCCTTTCTCTCTCTCTTTATACTCACCAACCTTTTTTGCCAGTCTCCTGATTTATGTTTTCCTGCAAATGTTGCAATCAATTACATTTTACATCCACTGTCTATTTTATTTGAATTATGTACTCAGGAGACTTGTAGTCTGTCTTTGAAAATGGTAATTCATGGAAAAATGAAAGCATTTTGTTCTTCGGCTTTGCTTTTTGAATGCTGGTTTTTAAACTGTCCTTTCAATTCTCGTCTGCCTTTTAAATATTTTAAACTGACTCATTGAAGGGTTTATCAAAAGGACTCTTAGAATCACAGAAATAGTTAACAAGCCTCGGGAATTTTTACTCTGACATTCCCAGAGATCTTTCAAATACCTGACAGTATGTCATCCCTTCAAATGCTGCAAATGAAAATACCAAGTGTACCGTTTTATTTTTAACTCTTACTAGAAGTTCATAATTATCAAAGATGGGGAGAAAATACCCAGCGTTTTACCGTATTTAGTTCTAACATTTGAAAAGTTAAATGAATGCAAAATGGTCAGTTAACATAAAAAAGGAAGAAGTACAAATCCAAGAGATAAAACGTTCACCTCGAGAGCAACAGCAATGCGAAGATCAAGGAGATGTGCAGAAAGATCTAGCGAGGCTTTTTTATACTCACACATTATACAAAAATGGTATAGACTTTTTGAAAAACACAAGATGGTAATATGCAGCAACAGTTGTAATTACTTCATACTCTGTCCCCAGGGAGTTTATTCAATAGTTACAGCTCAACAGAAGCAGAAAATTCCATGCTCTGAAATGTTCACGAGCGCATCATTAATTATTTAAAGAAAAATATATGGAAAATTGAGTTACACAATATTGAAGTAATACATTAGTAAAAATGGCACTACACATCCATTAAATTATAATTACTATACACAGGAAAGAACCATGAGGGAAAAGACTTTGTAATGTTACATGCAATTATAACAAAGTTACATTTATATAGTAATTACAGTTGTATACCATGCACATGGACATTTTTGAATCACATCTTCCCTTTCAGAAAAAACGGAATAAAATATTACCTACTTCAAAGTTTCGTTGCAAAGAGTAAATGTGAAAATTCACATAAAGAGCAATGTCTAGCTCGTAGTCATCCAAGTGGCGTGTTTTATTTATCTGTTTATTTCTTTTTGCAGTGCTGGGAGTTGAGCCCGGGCCTATGTGCTACGCACATGCTGGCTACCGAGCTGCACTCACAGCCCTATCATTGTTATTTGTTGTTAGCCAACGTTTGGACTTCACCCTTGCAGGTCATTTCAGTGGATGGGTGGGGAGCCGCTGGAGTGGCGCTACGTGATTCCCACCGCTGGGCGTCAGTGCCATCCCCTCTTGAGTGTGGTTTGTGCTCACTGACCCACTGCTAACCAAATACTGCAACAGTACCCAAATTTAACTTTTGAACAAAGAAAGAAAGGAAGAAAAAAGGGTTGGGTGAAATTCAACATGCAGTGACGATTTTTTTTTTTTCTTTTCTTTCTTTTTTTCCTTGGTCCTAGGGATTGAACCCAGGGCATTGTACCTACAAGGTACACCTTCATCCCTTTTTAGTTGCATTTATTTATTTTGAAACAGAGTCTCACTTAGTTGTTGAGGGTCTTTGCTAAGTTGCCCAGACTGGCTTTAAACCTACAATCCTCCTGTCTCAGCCTCCCAAGTACTGGGATTAGGGATGTGTACCACCATGCCTGGCTCAAAACAGCAATAAGTTTTAAAGACGTTTAGCAAGCCATGCATGGTGGGACATGTCTGTTATCGCAGTGACTTGGGAGGTTGAGGCAAGAGGATTGCAAGTTCAAGGTCAGCCTCAGCAACTTTAAAAAGGGCTGGGGGTGCAGCTCAGTGGTACTCGACCACTACGCTTGGGTTTCATTCCCAGTAACACACACACACACACACACACACACACACACACACACACACACACACACGATAACAAAAGAAAAAAGGAAGAATGGTAGAAAACATCCTTAAAAGAAATAAAAATGAACAAACTTAACTCTCATGCAAATATCATGGATTAAAAAATAACAGACATGAGCAAAGCTAAAGACTATTGCTTATGGATGCAAACACAGAAGGCAGTCCTAAAGAGGGAGGACCTGGCGGTGACATCTGCCTGGATGGTGTTGCTTATGGAAGTATGTGGCCAACCTGGTGGGTGAAAGGCTCACAGGAGCTTCTCGGCACAGTACCTCTTCTGTCTCTTGGCCTGGCAGGCGATACAGGTGTTTTATAGCTACTCTTTAAATCTTAACTGTAAACTGAGAGTGGTGGTGCACGCCTGTAATCCCAGTGCTTGGGAGGCAGAGAGAGGAGGACCACAGATTCAAGGACTACCTCAGAAACGTAGTGAGGCTCTCAGCAACCTAGTGAGAACTTTCAAAACAAAAAATAAAATAGGGCTGGGGGTAGAAATCCCCTGGGTTCAATTCCCAGCAAAACCACACACATGCACACACACACACGCACACACGCACACACCCTCTCTATTTAAATAAAATTGGCCTTTATTGTCTCTAAAGCATGAGACCTACAGGTCTACTTAGAGCGCAGCCACTAAGATTAACTGAGTTTATCAAGAGTTAATTTTCAAAACTAAAAGACTTAAATTGCGTATAGTAATCGAGCTTTTTTTTTTTTTTTTTTTTTTGGTACTGGAGGTGGAATCCGGGGGCTTTTCTACCTCTGGGCTACACTCCCAGACCTATTTTTATACTTTCTTTGGAAACAGGGTCTGAGAGCCTCACTAAGCAGCCGAGCCTGGCTTCGAACCTGTGCGATCCTCCTGTCTCAGCCTCCCAAGCGCGGAGATTAAGCGTGCGTCACCATGCCCGGCCTATTAATCAAGCTTCTGACGTGAGCTGTGCAGATATATTTTGTCAGTCACAAACATGGAGTGCCTGTTTGATGTCAGGCCACCATTTCAGATGGTCTGGTTAAGTTATGAGCAAGAAACACAAAGCGCTCTTAAGTCATCTTCACTTATTTTAAGAGTACTTTTTTACATCATCAAAATTTCTTATCGCTAATGTGTCAGGCAAAATATTTCTGTTTAAATAGTCACACTATTGGTGGCTCCACAGTACGTGTGTGTGTGTGTGTGTGTGCGTGTGTGTGTGTGTGTGTGAAATCTCCTCAGAGATTACACAGAAAATGAAAGAGTTAATTCTGTTTGTGTTCAATGTTGTAATGGAACTTTTTTCTTCCAGACTGTTCGCACATGTCTCTTTCCCTAAATACACCAAGGATTACGAATTTAGAATCAAATGTTTCTGAGCAAAGAAGTTAACTATCCAGATCTTTAACCACATTTAAATCTGCTTGAGGTTCAGGCAGGGAAATATTCACACATAGCAATATTTATTGAGGTAGAAATATATAATTACGAGAAAACCACCTAGACATCTTATAACACAGCATAATACTCCCAGTTTTCTTAAATTCTTGCTATTTTCCTGACTATAGTCACCATCAGTAATATTTTCCACTTAAACTTGTTTTACCGTATTTTGCTTATTTTAAAAGCCATAAAACTTAATTAAAGCTAAAATTTGGAATCATTTTAAAATTTCAAAATCAAGAGCCATTACATTTTAATTTTAATTTTAATTTTAATTTTTTTTGTGTTTGTGGTACTGGGGGTGGAACCCAGAGGCTTTCTACCTCCGGGCGATACTCCCAGACCTATTTTATATTTTATTTGGAAACAGGGTCTCACTAAGTTGCTGAGAGCCTCACTAAGTAGCTGAGGCTGGCTTCGAACCTGTGCGATCCTCCTGTCTCAGCCCCCGAAGCGCTGGGATGACAAGTGTGCGCCACCACGCCCGGCTCGAGCCATTGCATTTTTAAACATTGGTGAGTAGAAAGGAAGTCACAGGAGTATTAGACTGACATATATAGTTTGATTATTTAATATTCATGAACAGCGTGAAAAACTGAACATTTTAGGAAAAACAACCCTTTGAACAGTTTATCTTCCAACCAGCAAGAATTCAGATTAAGTTTTGTAATTTTTTCTTTTAATTTTTAAAATTGTGGGATCCATGGCATAACAGTCATTTTGCACATAGGTATTTTAACCCATATACTAAATATACCTACATTTCTGCCTGGCTTTTTTCATATGAGATTCATACAACATACACCTAGTAGGTGCCAGTTATGTGCCAGGTACCGCTCAAAGGCCCTGTGTAAGCACAGGCAGTCACGCTGTCTCTCCTTGTTTACCAGGAGACAGAAACACCAAATAATTACCAAACCAATAAGCAGTGTGTCTGTGCCAACATGGGATTCACATGTGCTAACTAAAGAGGGCGTGGTGGTGTGCGCCTGAAATCCCAGTACTTGGGGAACGGAGACAAGGAGGAAGAGATTGGAGGCCAGCCTCAGTAACAGACTCTCAGCAACCTAGGTGAGATACTGTTTCAAAACAAGAACTGAAAAAGGACTGGGTGTGTAGCTCAGAGGTAGAATGCCCCTGGATTCAATCCACAGTAGCCCCACATTATATATACATATATATATATTATATATATATTTATATTTATGTAAATAAACATGTATACAAAAGATGGGGCTTTGATCTAGTCAGGGAAGCAGGCCAGGACTGGCTTCTTGGGGGAGGCAGTCTGGGCTGAACCTGAAGGGTGCTGGATGTTACTTAGGTATGGTGGGAAAGGTTGTGCCCCGCAGGTCCCACATTCATGGCCAAGTCCTGCGGCTGGAGGCGGGCTGAGGTTTTGGATGTCAGGGTGGGAGCTTGCCTGTGCTGAGTCCAGGAGGCGGGTAAGGGCCAGGCCGGCCAAGGATCTTGAGGGCCCATCGTGTGTGAGCATTTGAGAAGCCTCCTCCTGTCTGCAGTGTGGCAGACAGATGGGAGGAGACCGAGGAGGACAGCCTAGCCAATCAGGAGGCTCTGCCAGTCATCCAGGCAGGAGATGGTGGTGGGGTAAAGGAAGTTACTCTGGAGTTGAATTGACAGGACTCTGTGATGAGTTGATAATAAGAAATCTGGATTGGATTTGTGGTCAAAGATGGTAATAATGAAATGTAATTAGCTATACAATTAAAGCTAACAGTGAAATTATATTGTCTAATTAGTACACATAAATCTTCATAGTAGAAAGATCAATAACTATATTGAGGCATTATTTCAGAAAAATGACTTTGGCTTTGTATACGGTTTGGAGTCACATCTCTTAAAAAGACAATGTATCTTGGCCAAATTGATCTTGATCTCTTTTTTTCTAAAATTTTTTAAAATGTAAAACTCGAATTAATATCAACATTAATTTTTTGGTCAGTGATAGTTTTTGAAAATATGAATTTTAGGATTATACTTTTCCCATTTAGTTTTGTGTAATTTTTGCCCCCCCTTTGAACATAAACTTTTTGTTGGAACTAGGGATTGAACCCAGAGACCTTCTACCTCCAAGTAACAACTGCAGCCTTTTTTTCATTTTTTGTTTTGGAACAGGGTCTCACTAGGTTGCCGAGATTCTCACTAAGTTGCGGAGGCTGGTCTTGAACCCACACTCGTTCTGTCTCAGCCTCCTAAGTACTGAGGTTATAGGCATGCACCACCATCCCTGGCATCATCCACATTTCATTAAACATAAAACTCACCAAGGGAAGGCAATGGTAACCATGTTGACTTAAAGTTATACCAGTTTCCACACACTACAGCGGGACTTGCTTTTGCGTTTGCCATACTCTTGTGCCGCTTGTGGACATAAGGCTAACATGACACTCCACCCACCCTTTCCTCTTTGAACCCAGTTGACTTTAAGAGAAATTGCCCGTGTACTGGCGGAGAGGAGGCTAATTAACGTGAAAGGCAGACTTGTAATGACAGGGCTCGCAGATTCTGTTCTCGGCCCACTTTTGAGCAGAGATTGCATGGCAGGGCAGCTTCCCTGTGGCTTCCTCCCTTCCCTTCCCCTTCCTCCCCCAGGATGGGGGGGAAATGCCGAGGGAGCCGGGTGTCCTGGTGCATACCTGTAGTCCCAGCTCTTAGGGAGACTGAGGCAGGAGGATGGCAAGTTCAAGGCCAGCCTAGACAAATTTGTAAGAGCCTTTCTCAAAGTAAAAGGGCTGGGGTGTAGCTTAGAGGTAAAAGCCCCTGGGTTGGGTTCCCAGTAAGATAATAAAATAAAACAAAAACAAAACAAAAACCCAACCAACCAAAAATCCCAAAATAAAATACCACCACCAACAACAACCAACCAACCAACCAACAAACAAAAACCCACGAGGGAACAAAGACAGGAAAGAGATTTACCAAATGTGGCTCCTTGGACGTGACCTTAAAGTTCTGCCAGGAGATGGGATGCTAAAAGCACCAGCTGTTTGGGGCTTAATTTAGCCTTTGTGTTTGTGATTTCATTAAGGTTTCCTCTCTGGTGAGAAATAATACCTTCACCCACTTGTAGAGGTTAGACGTTTAAGCAAGTATTTACATTTAATATTATAAAGTACTTTTACTTTTACAAAAGTTTAGATTATGGATATTCTTTTTTTTTTTTTTTTTCTTTTGAGGGTCTGGGGATGGAACCCAGGGGCATTTGGCCTTCGAGCTACACCCCCTGCCCTATTTTTTTTTCTTATTCTTTATTTTTTAATTTTGTGTGTGTGTGTGTGTGTGTGTGTGTGTGTGTGTGTGTGTGTGTGTGGTACTGGGGGTAGAGCCCAGGGGCTGTCTACCTCCAGGCTACACTCCCAGACCTGTTTTATCTTTTATTTGGAAACAGGGTCTCACTCAGTAGCTGAGGCTAGCTTCGAACCCGTGTGATCCCCCTGTCTCAGTCTCCCAAGCATGGGGATTATAAGTGTGCGCCACCACGCCCGGCTTGGTCTTTATTTTGAAACAGGGTCTCACTAAGTAGCGGAGGGCCTCACTAAGTAGCTGAGGCTGTCCACCAACTGCTATCCTCTGGTCTCAGCCTCCTGAATGCTGGGATTACAAGCGTGTGCCACCATGACCAGCTGGATATTTTCTTTTATAGTACGTAGGTGGGTATATCTTTCCGTTTTAATACTTTTTTTTTTTTGGTACTGGGTATTGAACCCAGGGCATTCTACCTCCAAGCTACCTCCCCAGCCTTTTTTATTATTGTGCTATTTTTTAAGTTGCTGAGAGCCTCACTGAGTAGCTGAAGCTGGCTGTGAACCTGTGATCCTCTGTTCAAGCCTCCCAAGTGCTGGGATTATGTGTGTTCTTATTTCAAAAAATAAAAATAAATAAAAGGGTCTGGGAGTGTAGCTTGGAGGTAGAATATACCTGAGTCTGATCCCCAGTAACCCCCATACACACACACAAACAAACAAACAAACAAACAGTTTAAGTGGAAAAGAAACAGAAAATAAAAGCAGACTGCTGTGGTCATGACGCAGGAGTGGAGCTGAGCATGCTGCAACCCCAGCACTAGGGAGATTGAGTCAGGAGGGCCACTTGTTCAAGGCCAGCCTCAGTAACTTAGGGAGACCCTGTTTCAACATAAAAACGAGAGGGCTGGGGGGTGTAGCTTAGAGGTAGAATGTCCACAGTTCAATCCTCAGCACCGAAAAAAGAAAAGAAAAAACAAAGATACAAACAAAGTAGGCGTGGCGTACGAGCCCAGGTAGGCACTCGATTCCCTCTTTTACACTGAGGGCCCCCTTTGCAGAATACCTTGAGAACCAAACTTTTAGTGCAGCCCTAATACTTTACAAATAAGGAAGCTGGCACTCATTAGTCCAGCATCTCACCCAGATCACAACTAGTTAATGTTAGGCGGAAGGGACCGAAATCTAACACCAATCCCTTCTACATTATTCTTTTTTAAAAATCAACTAATAATTATATATATTTACGGTATGCAGTATATTTTGACATATTTACACACTGTGGAGTGACGGGATCAAGCTATTTAACATAATACTACATAATTTTTGTGCTTAGCACACTTGTTAAAATCTACTCTTAGTCATTTTCAACTGTGCGATATATTGTTATTAAGCCGTAGTTGCTACAGTGTACTGCTGAATTTATTCCTCTAGCCTAGCTGAAGCTTCTACCCTTTGTCTGACATGTGGACGATCCCCTTCCCTCCACCCCACGTCTTGTCCCCATCACTGTGCGCTGCCGTCGTAGATCTTTTTAGATCCCACCTATAGGTGAGACCCTGTGACATTTGTCTTTCGGGGCCTGGTTAATTTCATTGAACATCATGTTCTCCAGGTTCATTTGTTGTCAAAGGACAGGGCTCCTTCCTTCCTAAGGCTGAATAGTACTCCCGGTCTTCTTTCCTACGCTCTTTCACCAGCCACCATCTGCCTGGCCGGGGCAGTGGCTCTGCCACCACGGTGGGCAGATCTTGGCTGGCATGACCGACTGTTTCTCCTTGGGGACCGAGCGTCACTGTCTCGGTTGTGCTTTGCCGGGGGCAGGCTGGTTTGTAGACTAGCTAGCCTTCCTGCTCATTACAGTTGACGGGCTCATTGGAAGTTTTTACATAAGGAGAACTGTGCAATGAAAAAGTTATCCAAGCTGGGCGTGGTGCACACGCTCGTAATCCCAGCATTTGGGAGGCGGAGTCAGGAGGATCGAGGTTCAAGGACAGCCTCAGCTACTTAGGCCCTTCATAAATCAGTGAGACCCTGTTTCAAAATAAAGAATAAGACATAGGGCAGAGGGTGTAGCTCAGGGGTAGAATGCCCCTGGGTTCCATCCCAGTACCACACAAAAATAAAAAGTTACCCAGGAAGTACAAATAGTTACTGGTATGGTGGCACATGCTTGCAATTCCAGCACTTGGGAGGCTGAAATAGAAGGATTACAGATTTGAGACCAGCCTCAGCAATTGAGTGAGGTCTTTAGTAACTTAGACCCTATTTCAAAATAAATAAATAAATAAATAGATAAATAGATAAATAATTAGGATTCAGGGTGTAACTCAGAGGTATAATGCCACTGGCTTCAATCCTCAGCACCACAAAGAAAAGAAAAAGTTTCAGTAAGTTGACGACCGTAGGCAATCAATTGAGAGAACCTTATTGTATAATTTTTTTTTAGTTTTACTGGGAGTATAAGACCTTTTTGTAGTTTTATTGGGAGTTATATCTTTAATATGCTTTTATTGGTGTATTATAGTCTTACATCATTATGTAACTCATGTTGATAGTGACCTACATGCACACAACACTTGGTAGCCTTCTGTCTTGTATAAGATCTAAAAAAATTGTACATGTGTACCAACATGCAAAATAAAATTATTACTCATAATTTAAAAATTAAAAGTTGGTACTGGTTTATATTTTTTAAAAATATGGCCATATTTCAAAACAAATAGGAGAGTAAAAATGCAGTGTTAAGCATACAAGTCTACAATACTACAAACCTCATAAAAGTGATAAAGCTTCACAACATATTACTTTAATATCAAAGCATGCAAAATTTATGTTGAAAGCTCACATAAAAGAGATATTAATATAGCAAATTTTATTATTTACTGGAATTTCTTTCCCATCATATCCAAAAATATTTATGTCATTATTTGGAAATTTTTTTTTAGAGCTAGACATGTTTGTAATCCCAGCACTTAGGAGGCTGAGACAGGAGGATTGCAAGTTCATGGCCAGCCTTGGCAACTTAGTGAGGCCCTCTGCAACTCAGTGAGACCCTGTTTCAAAATAAAGAATAAAATAGGGCTAACTGAAATTCTCAGAAGTAGAATGCCTCTGGGTTCAGTCGCCAGTGACAGACAGACAGACAGAGAGATAGACAGACAGACAGACAGACACACATACACACACACACACACGCACTCACACACACAGGCAAGAGAGTGGATATGAAAATATACAGAACACAGTTATGGGCACACCTTGTCCTTAGCCTGATGTGTACAGAATAAAAGGGCTTCTGAAAAGGAGACAAAAAGCAAGGACCCAGCCGGGCGCGGTGGCGCACACTTGGAATCCCAGCACTCGGGAGGCTGAGACAGGAGGATCACGGTTCGCGGACAGCCTCAGCTACTTAGTGAGGCCCTCTGCAACTCAGTGAGACCCGGTTTCAAAGTGAAGAATAAAAAAATAGGGCTGGGGGTGTAGCTTGGAGGTAGAATGCCCCTGGGTTCCATCCCCAGTACCACAAAAAAAAAAAGTCAAGGACATTAGTAGCATTTCTGAAGCTCCAGTTATGTGCTGGGAATTATATTTTGTAACGTTCTCTCTCCTGTAATTCCTGCTTGTAATGGAACGCCTTACTTCAGTGAGTAAGGCGGTTCTTAGTAACAGATGATGGGATACTAGCCGAGTGAGCCCCCTTGGGAAAGGGCCTGGAAGCCAGGGTTGAAGGTTTTAGGCAGAGGAACGTCCTATCCGAGCGGTGCGACCCTCCATTCACGGCACACCTGCACGCTCGCCCGTCTCCTCCCACGAACTAAGCCGCTGCTGTTACACATCCAGAAACCTGGGCCTGTGCTACTGCAGTTTTTTTTCCCATTGAAGATACCTTTGGTAATATTCAGTGTTCGCCTGTGTTCTAGACTTCTAACCATCCTATAGATTAGACTTCTTTTAAAATTTTGCTGTGAAAGCATTTTCTTACTTTTGGAACTTTACTTTTTTTTTTTTTTTTTTTTTTTTGCGGTACTGGGAATTAAACCCAGGGGCATTCTACCTCTGAGCTACACCACCAGCCCTATTTTTTATTCTTTATCTTAAAACAGGGTCTCATTAAGTTGCAGAGGGCCTCACTAAGTAGCAGAGGCTGTTCGAGAACCTGTGATCCTCCTGTCTCAACTTCCCAAGTACTGGGATTACAAGCGTGAGCCACGATGCCCAGCTTGAGCTGTACATTTTTTAGGTCTTTTGTTTTATTTAGGATTCCATTTAATTTGTCTGGGTCAAAGGAATCCAATACTTGCTTGCTCTTTCTTTTCTTTCTCTTTCTTTCTCTCTCTCTTTCTTTCTTTCTTTCTTTCTTTCTTTCTTTCTTTCTTTCTTTCTTATGGTACTAGGGATTGAATTCAGGGGCATTGTACCTTCCAGCTACACCCCTGGCCCTATTTTATTTTTTATTTGGAGGCAGGGTCTTGCTAAACTACTGAGGGCCTCCCTCACCAAGTTGCCAAGGCTGGCCTCAAACTTGTGGTCCCCCTGCCTCAGCCTCCCAAGTACTTGGTTTAAAGGTGCACGACATTGTGGCTGGCCAAAAGCCTTTTCCGTCTCGTGATTTTTCTATATCGTTGCACGAATCTTGTTGAAAGCCTTAACATTCCACATTTCTTTTTACAGTGCAGCTCTGATTCTGCTTTCCTGTTGTTTCTCTGTCTCTGTATCCAGATGCCACACTGTATTATCCATCACAGAACTTATTCTGAGTTTTCATCGGAGCTTTTGTGCTCAACTCTGATTGTGCCCGGGAGCCATTTCCAAACTGAAAACGCTCTGCTCTGCTCTTGTCTCTTTCTCTCCCCCCCTCCTCTATTTCTCTTTCCCCCCCCTCCTTCTTTCTTTCTCTCCTTCCTTCCCATGTTGCTACTCCAAGCTGAAGAACCGCTTCTCTGCGTGGAATCTGTCTTGATTATTCACTTCTGTTTACTCCCTGACTTACTATTTGACTCCCAAGAACAAACTGCTTCTAATGGACTCGGGGCCACCCACCTCCTTGTCACTAAGAGGATGTAAGAGCAAATTTTTCATACAATTATCACGTGAACGGACAAAAGGTGCAAAACGGCGGGACCTTCCATAGCATTTGGTGGCGTATGCATTAGGGAAATGGGAACGAAGCCCTTTTGGTTATTGATACCCTGAGGCAGGTCTTAGCTAGGACTGTAAACAGCGGGGTCTAAAAGGAAGCGGCGTGCACAGGAATGCTCCGGGTTTAGATTAGTGGACCTGGTAAGGTTGAAGGTCAGATGCAGCTTTGTTTAGCATCTTCATAAATAATCCAGAAGACAGATGTTAGGAAGCCCTGTAAGCACGTATTTAAGTGACTTCAAGCTGGGAGGCGTAAAACAGGATCTGAGGAGAAGGACCGGAAGGGGTGAATGGAAAGACGGATGGACACTTTTTCATCAATCAGGGAAAGTATAAAATGGTAGCATGCGAACAATGTCAGGTTATTAAAAGGAAAGAAAATCAATAAAGGAAGAGCAACATTGAAGGAGAAACCAGTTTGTCACCTGGCATTAAAATGGTCCTTCTATAGAGTTCTCATGAAATGACTGTGTGAATTCTCTTGTGGGAAACACATGAATCGCTCACTTAATGCCAGTATGACTTGGGGTCATTAATATTTTTATACTAGTCCTAAAATGATTACACAAATTCATTTATTTTTATATTTAATTTTTACTTATTTTATCTTAAAAATTAACATGTGGAAAGACTGATTGGGGATTATTATTATTATTATTATTAGTGGTACTGGGGGTGGAACCCAGAGGCTTTCTACCTCTGGGCTATACTCCCAGACCTATTGTTTTACATTTATTTGGAAACAGGGTCTCACTAAGTTGCTGAGAGCCTCACTAAGTAGCTGAGGCTGGCTTGGAACCTGCATGATCCTCCTGTCTCAGCCTCCCAAGCGCGGGGATTACAAGCGCGCGCCACCACATCCAGCTGATTGGGGGTTATAACTGTATGGTCAGATTCACATAACACCACTACGTTTGGGTGGCAGAAATCTCCCATCTGCTAAAAAACTTTTCTTTTGCATCTCTGCTCTAACCCCAAACCTCTGGCAATCACTTATGTTTCTTGTTACTATGATTCTGTCTTTTCAAGGAAGTTGTGTAAATGGGAACATACATTATATAACTTTTTTTTTTTTTTTTTTGGTGGTACTAGGGATTGAATCCAGGGCCATTCTACCTCTGAGCTACACCCCAGACCTATTTTTTTTTTTTTTATTCTTTACTTTGAAACAGGGTCTCACTAAGTTGCAGAGGGCCTCATTAAGTAGCTGAGACAAGCCATGAACCTGAGATCCTTCTGTCTCAGCCTCCCAAGTACTGGGATCACAAGCGTGTGCCACCACTTTCAAAACAAAACAAAAAAGAGGGTTAGGGGTGTAGCGTGGAAGTAGAATGCCTCTGGGTTCATCTCCAGCACTGGAAAGAGGAGGGGAAGGAGGAAGGGGAAAAGGAGGGGGAGGAGGAAAGGGAGGAGGGGGAAAGTTGAAGTCCCTCCTGGCCTTGCTCATGACTTTCACAAGAGAAACTCTGGCTGAGGGAAGGGGGACGAAGAGATTGGGGAGTGGGCCACGGGAATACAAGGTGGGTTCACACTAGAAGCGCTTGTGAGACACCCTTGCAGGACAGCTCCGCCGCACCTCTCAGACACGCTAGCCTCGTCCACTGAGATTTGACCAGGCGTGTTAACAAGTCCAGGCCAACCTTGTCTTTATACGCTTTATTTATTTATTTTTGTGATACTGAGGATTGAACCCAGAGACATTCTACCTCTGAGCTATGCCCGCAGCCCTTTTTATCATTACAATTATTTTTTGGTTTCTTTTGCTTTGAATCAGGGCCTTGCTAGGTTGATGAGAGTCTTTCTAGATTGCTGAGGCTGGTTTTGAACCTGCGACCCTCCTGTCTCAGCCTCCCAAGTTGCTCTTGAGATGTTTTTGTGTGTGTGGCAGGACTCAGGGTGGAACCCAGGGCCTTGCACGTTCTAGGCAAGCTCTCGACCATGGAGCCGCACCTCCAGCCCTTGTGATTTTTTAATCTTGAGACAGGGACACGCTAGGTGGCCGAGGTTGGCCTCAAACTTGTGATCCCACCTCAGGCTCCCCAGAAGCTGGGATCACAGGCATGTCCAACTTGAGTAGTTCTTTGATTTCAACTGTTGGCTGCTCTTTGGGTGCCCCCCCGAGAGAGGGCATAATCCTGTGCCTTCCTGAGTACACTGGCTGCCCAAGTGCTTTTCCTCTCACCAATGCTTGGGGGGTCAGTGAATTGTTAGACCCTGCACTACCCTCTAAACGGGGGTTTATGATTTTCTAACTTTTGGTGGTGTAGATGGCAAGACTTGTGCTTGTTTGATTCTCTTCCCTTGTCAAGGAACCACCCTTCCTTCCTTCTTGGTACTGGGGATTGAACCCAGGAGCATTCTACCACAGAGTTATGCTCCAACCCCCTCCCCTTTAAATTTTTTTTTTTGAGACATGGTCTCACTACGTTGTTGAGGCTCTTATTAAGTTGATGAACCTGAGATCCTCCTGTCTCGGCCTCCCAAGTACTGAGATAACAAGTGTGCACCAGCACGCTCAACTATGACAAGTCCTTCGTGACTGAAGCTCGTGACACTTCATCTTTGCTATACAGGAATTTAACCATAATGGGACCATGCATCCTTTTTTATTGTCCTGCTTATAACTCTGTGAGCTCTATCAATGCAAAGGTCCAAGTCTTTCTTCACTTGTCCCCTCCTAGGATCCCTAAAATGTGTAACAACTCTTCTCCATGGCTTACGAATCTTAGGAATCTACTCTGTGTAGTGGGATATATCCTCCATCCAATGTACTAAAACCCCAACAGAGAGTTCTGCAGTGATACTTTTATTTTTCAATTTATCTGTTGAATTTTAAAACGCACAGGTAAGTTCCACCCCTTTAGAAGACTTCTCTGCGCCCCGGGCATCCATCAGCACCGCTCCAGTGTTATCAAGGACCAGTTGTTCCTTCAGGTGAGTTCTTTTCTGAAGTTCAGCTGCTTTGGATACATGAGCAGATGTGCCTGTCCAGTCGCGGCTCCTCCTACGTGCTGAGTTCATTTCCATAGCCTCAAATTCCCTCCATTGGTGGGGAACTGAGGCTCCTCACCTGGCACCATGTGGTCTAGTGTCGGCGCCCTGGCTCGCCACGAAGCCTTTTCCAAGAGCAGCTTTTGAGCACCGACCTTGCGAACAATGCTGTTCTGAACCCGTGACTTCTGCTCCGGAACTCAAGTTCAGAGGTACGTGACACGGCTCTGGGCTTCAGCTCTAGGGCACAATTGTCCGAGTGGCCTTGAGATCAGAAGCAAAAGGAGTCAGAAATTTGAGCTCAAAATCCCTTTATTTATTTATTTATTTATTTATTTATTTATCTTTGCGGTACTAGGGATTGTAGTCGGTAGTCCTCCACCACTGTGCTACATCTCCAACCCTTTTTATTTTGAAACAGCATCTTGTAAGTTGTTTAGGCCGGCCTCGAACCTGTGGTTATCCTGCATCAGTCTCTCGAGTTCCAGGAATTACAGCTGTGCGCCACCACGCTCAGTTTAATTTTATTTTTAAGCCTTTAGCTTTTTTACTGTGATTGTGGTGTGTGTGTGTATGTGTGTGTGTGTGTGTGTGTGTGTGTGTGGTACTAGGGATTGAGCATTCTACTACTAAGCTATACCCCCAGCCCTATTTTTTTTCTCATTTTGAGACAAGAGTCCAAGTTGTTGAGAGTCTAAGTTACAGGGCTGGTCTCAAGACTGTCATCCTCAAAAAAAAAAAAAAAAGAAAAAGAAAAAAAGAAAAAAAGAAAAAAAGCCAGGCGTGGTGGCGCATGCTTGTAATCCCCGCATTTGGGAGGTAGAGACAGGAGGATCGCTGGTTCGGAGCCAGCCTTGCTGGCTTAAGAGACCCTGTTTCCAAATAAGAATATAAAATAGGTCTGGGAGTGTAGCCCGTACCACCAAAAAAAAAAAAAAAAAAAAAAAAAAAGACTGTGATCCTCCTATCTCAGCCTCTCAAGTGCTGGGATTACTTCCGTGCACCACCAGGCCCAGCCAAGTCTTTAACTTTCATTACACCCTAGAGCACAAGCACAAACTGTCACCATTATACAGAATTGTGTTGTACTTAAGGCTATAGAATATGCGGTTGCCAACACTGTGAGGCCTGATTGTGAGCTTTGGCCGTGACGTCTTGCTGGAGGAAGCCAAGAACAAAGGAGCCCATGAAAGGCATGGAGGAAAGAGGAAGGCCCCTGGCCACCACCCCGCCCTGCGATGACCTGGTCACTAGCTCACCAACCAGCAGCACACATCACTCCTGTACCCACTCCCGCTCCTTGCCCCATAAAACCCCTGTCTGTAAGGGAGGGGGCTCCTGACATTCAAGAACTCTCTTTCCCAGCTAGCCCCCCTCCCCACCAAGGCTTTACCCCAAATATAGCCTGTTCTGGTCTGTCCAGCCAAGCTTCCTTTACCCCCAAAGTCCCGATATTATGGTGTGGAAATCTGGGAGGGAGTTGGTGGTCGGGTCTCTCTAGCCTGGGAGATTTCAGTGGACCAGCGCCATTTCCCCTCCCCCTCCCCCTTTCCTTCTTCCACAGAGCCCAAGACTATAAGGTCGTTTTGCTGGTTCTGAATCCAAATGGCCAACTCCAACCAGATTCATTTTGGGTAAGTCTTGACTCCATCTGCCTCTTGTAGGTAGCAAAAGCCTTCTGGGTTCCTGCCCCACCCTTGGCTCCGAGGACTCCTGCCAGGTTCCTGCACCATCCTCAGCTCTGGGACCCCCCTCCACCAAAACAGAGGTTCTGAAGGCTTGGCTCTGTTTTGTCCCCGCCACCATGCAGTGGATGGGCTGTCTGGACTCACGCCTGTGGGCACTTTGGCTTACCGCTCCATGGTTCACATTTGACCATCAAATCCTAAAGGCTTA
This sequence comes from Muscardinus avellanarius, assembly GCF_963383645.1. NCBI lineage: Eukaryota > Metazoa > Chordata > Mammalia > Rodentia > Gliridae > Muscardinus > Muscardinus avellanarius. The sequence continues at coordinate 4,749,204 of NC_137806.1, forward strand.
GACATTGCCCAGGAAGGCCTAATGACCGAAGGAAGGTCTTGATCTTCAAGCTTTATATTCAAGCTTTCTCTTCTCTCCACTCTGTTTTCACTCTGTGAAAATCACTTTCTCTGCTGAGTCCTTTTCCTTGATGCAAAACTTCAAAAGGGGAGGGGAATCCTCTCCCACCCTGCGCTCTCCACATGAGCATCCATATTCCCCTAAGGTGGATGCTGTCAGCCTGACCTGCTGCCCACTGCCTTCCTGGGCCAGGCTGAGGCGGCTCCACAGCTCAGCTGCTAGGTTCGCTCCCCGTGGACTAACTTTCCCCGCTCCATCTCGGCTGTTACGGGGCCAACCACCTGCACCCCTATGTCTGCACTCCTGAGCCGCCCCTGCCCCTTTCTTCTCCCTATCGCCCCATATCCCCAGCTACCACCGCCCCTCCCTCCTTCTCTCCATCCTTCACAGGCTCCTGTGCTATTTTGCCCTTAAGAGATGTCCGGGCGCTGGGCATGGTGGCGCATGCTTGTAATCCCTGCGCTTGGGAGGCAGAGACAGGAGGATTGCGCAGGTTTGTAGCCAGCAAGGCTGGCTTAAGAGACCCTGTTTCCCAATAAAAATATAAAAAGTAGGTGTCTGGGAGTGTTGCCTGGAGGTAGAAGGGTTTCCAGGAACCCCAGTACCACCAAAGAGAGGGGGGGAAGAGAGAGAGAAAGAGAGAGGAGAGAGGAGAGAGGGAGGGAGGGAGGAGAGAGAGAGAGAGAGAGAGAGAGAGAGAGAGAGAGAGAGAGAGAGAGAGAGAGAGATATTCCGGTGGTGCACGATTATAATCCCAGCATTTGGGAGGCTGAGGCAGGCGGGTCGTGGTTCCCGGACAGCCTCTGCTACTTAATGAGGCCCTTTGCAACTCAGTGAGACTCTATTTCAAAATAAAAAATAAAAAGATAGGGCTAGGGGTATAGCTTGGAGGTCAAATGCTCCTGGGTTCCATCCCCAGTACCACAAAAAACAAACAAACAAACAACACCCCCCCCCGAAATATGGAACATAAAATCTCCCAAAATAGCCATCCACCCCACACTGATAGGAATCTCACGGAGAGATCCTTCTTACTCTATCAGTGTGCCTCAGTTGCCATTAAGCCCACCTAGTCCTCAGAGGCCTATTATTTCCTGCCTTCTATCTGCCCAACCTTTCATTCACACCTGTCCTCACAACAATTATTTGCCTTTACCTGGATGGATCTCGACCTCGGATACGCCCAGCAACTTGCCTGGACAGTTGTACCTCAAAGTTTCCATGATAGCTCCCACGTCTTTAGTCAGGCCCTCCAATTAGACTCAGAAAAGCTTAAGCTTAATCCTAGCACTGTTCTTCAGTACTGATTTGCTGTTCTGTAGTCAACCCAGCAAGACGGCATAATCCATGCTGTCTGTATTTACATAGCATAAAAGAGTCAGGCTTTAGGGCTCCTGACCCCTCCAGCTGGGGACCTTCTAATGGCATCTAAACAAAACAGAATAGTGATAGCCTTCCACATTTTCTTGTTGCATTATGACCATCTTTTTTATGCAAGGATACAAATGGGATTTGTTTTAGTCCTGATAACTGTTTTATGTTTTTCCTAGAAAACCACGTAACTGGAGTTTGTTAGTGTTTAACAAAAGTGTAACACCCACACCGTGTTTTGAGATAACAGCCATCGCCTGCAAGAGAGCTTAAAAGGATTGATGAAACTGACCTTTTGGGTGCTTAACAAGACCCAGAGAATGGCCAAGAGTTAAAAGGACTACGGAGCGGAAAAGTGTTTTACATGTCATATAGATGTGCAATTGTGTTCAATTTCAGTGTATTGTAAGAGTTTCACACAGGTTCAGAATTAGGATTACAATTAGCGTTAGGACTAAAATAACATTTAGTTTAATTTCTTAAATGTGTTAGTTACAGCTATGTTTAAAAGCTCGGAAAACTGTTTTACATATCATATATATCTGCAATTATGTTCAATTTCAGTGTATTGTAAGAGTCTCACATACGTTTAGAATTAGGATTACAGTTAGCGTTAGGACTAATATAACATTTAGTTTAATTTCTTAAATGCGTTAGTTACAGCTATGTTTAAAAGCTCAGAAAAGTATTTTACATCATATATATGTGCAATTAAGTTCAAGATATAAAATAAAAAATTAAAACAAACAAACAAAAAACTTTCATAAAAATATCTTTAAAAAAAAAAAGGATTACGGAGAATCAACCAATATGTTGACCCTATCCCTCCAAGGTCAAATAAGACCTAGGAAAGGACCTTGAGAAAAGCTCCTGCAATTCTGGTGAGTCACCTGACTCCCCAAACCGCGAGATTACAAAGGTCCCAGACACCGGCAGCCACCAGTACATAATCTGCAAAAAAGGAGCGTCATCAGAGGAGAAAATGTCCTCTATGCTTCAAGTAAAGTCCAGGGCCATCAGATATTACAAAAGTGGAAATTCCTATTCCTGTACTTTCCTGGAGGACCTGAGTTCTATCCGAAACCCCACAGACAAAAACCTGTTTAAGGTCAGTTATAAACAACATGCCCCCCCTCCAGGCTTTGTGCCCCCCAAATCCATGGGTCCTGCCCTTTCTAACTTCTTGGTTTCCTCCTCATCCTGCTCTTGGGGCCATCCGTAATCAACCCGATTACGTCAAATATGAAAAATCACTAACTGTTCTGGCAGCAAGCTTCTTCTCTTATAGACCAGAGAGGCCGATACATCCTGGGAGCAGCTCGAAAGAATTTGCTGCCCCACTTCCCAATGTAAGTGTTATAAAACCTCTAGACTGTGGGCACTGTGAAGTCTGGCCAGAGACAGATAACAAAGGGACCCAAGAAAGGCGCAAATGAAAAGGAAACACCAGCTGACCACTACCCTGCCCCGAGATAACTTGATCACTAGCTCACCTACCAGCGGCATACGTGATACTGCTGTAACCACCCAGCCCATAAAATCCCTTCTGCCATTAGGAAGGGGCTGACTTTCCTAGACTCTCTTTCCTGGTCAGTGCCCCCTCCCAGGCTTTACCCCATATAAAGCCTGTTCTGGTCTGTTGAGCTGTGTTTTTTTTTATCCCCCAAATTCCCCAACAGGCATAGCTGTTAAATATGTGTAATTAATTGAAGTATATTATTAGTTAAAGAATCATGATGAAAGAAAATTACTGTTTTTTTTTTTTAAATAACTGGGGATGGAACTCAGGGGCATTCTACCTCCTAGCTACACCCCCAGCCCTATTTTTATTTATTTTTTCTTTTAAAACAGTGTCTCACTGAGTTACAAAGTGTCTCACTAAGTAGCTGAGGCTGTCCACAAAATGCTATCCTCCTGTTTCATCCTCCCAAATGCTGGGATTACAAGTGTGCGCCACCATTACTGTTTTTAATAAATCGAATCCTAAACAAATTCTTTTGCTTAAAAATTAGTTTTTTGGGGGGAGGGGCTGGGCATGGTGGTGCACACTTGTAATCCCAGTACTTGGGAGGCTGAGACAGGAGGATCCCAAGTTCACGGCCAGCCTCAGCTACTTAGTGAGGCCCTATTTCAAAATAAAGAATAAAAAATAGGGCTGGGGGTGTAGCTCAGAGGTAGAATGCCCCTGGCTTTAACTCCCAGTACTGAAAAAAATTACTTTTTTAAATAAATTGAATCCTAAATACATTCTTTTGCTAAAAAAAGAGTTTTTGTGGCAAAGTCAGGATTATGTATATTTCAAATGCCCTTTAGAGATTAAAGTGTTATTTTTAATCTAGGACAGGGTTTGTAGTTTAAAGTCACCACGTGAGAGAACATGTATGTTGGCTTTTGAATAATTTTTACCCAAAATTTCCTAAGTTCATCAATAAGTTAACGTAGAAGGTGAAAATTTAACAGGCCAGATTTTTAAACTCCAAGACAAAGAGTTAATTACGGATGAGAAAACCACAGAGTTGTTGAGTTATGCATCCTAGACTCTGTTAATTCTAAGAGGTTTAATCATCCTGGTTCAATTAATGTCTAAATAAATTATAAGTTAACACAATGTTTGTCAGGCTAAACCCTGATCCGGTCTCGTCTCGCGTGAGGCCAGCAGTGGCCAGTGGCCAAGAACGCTCTGTGCTCTCCAGCTGAAATCTGAGCCGGCTCCGGGGAGGCCAGACAAGCTAAACAAACATCTGGGCCCTTCTCCGGGCTTACTATTTTCAGTTTTTATAACAGTCTTCTCTGGATTTCTGTATAAAAGCAAAATACACTGTTTTTACTTAGAAGGAGCCAAAACCTTCAGAGGGCAGCTCCAATTTGGTTTTGATCAGTAACGAGGCTTCTTGTTTGTTTTTTAAAAAATAAATTTTCTTTAGTCTCCGCAATCTTTTTATTTCCATTACCTTTTTTCTGTATTTTGATTTTTATTATATTAATAAAGGGTATTTAATTCATACCAATTAATGGCAAATGTGTGAGTAGGAGAATCCATCTGTCAGTAATAATTGACAAGCTTGGACGGCCAATGATTTAAGAGGATAACTGATAGGTAGGTGAGATAGTGCACACCTGTACTCCCAGTACTTGGGAGGCTGAGACAGGAGGACTGAAGGTTTGAGGAAAGCCTCAGCAACTTGGGGAGGGCCTTAGTAATTTAGTGAGATCCTGCTTCAAATATAAAAATAAAAGCCGGGCGTGGTGGCGCACGATTGTAATCCCCACGCTTGGGAGGCTGAGACAGGAGGATCGTGCAGGTTCAAAGCCAGCCTCAGCTACTTAGTAAGGCTCTCAGCAACTTAGAGAGACCCTGTTTCCAAATTTAAAAAATATATAAAATAGGTCTGGGAGTGTAGCCCGGAGGTAGAAGGCCCCTGGGTTCCATCCCCAGTACCACAAACAAAACAAAACAGAATAAAAAACCCAAAACAAATATAAAAATAAAAAAATAGGGCTGGGTCTAGAGCTCAGAGGTAGAATGCCCCTGGGTTCAGTCTCTAGTACCACAACAAACAAACAAACAAACAAACAACCCATCATGGGTACATAAAATAGGAGCAGTAATGCTAACAAATTTGAAAATGATTTGATTTTCAGTCTCCCATTAAAGTATATGTTGTTTTCAGTCTAATTTTCTAAAAATGTATGTGATAGAAAAACATTTTAGTTATAGAGAATTTTTTATATTTTGTAGTGCTGGGATTGAACCCAGGGCCTCACACATGCTAGGCAAGTGCTCTACCACTGAGCTAGACCCCTAACACCAAGATGTGTGTGTGTGTGTGTGTGTGTGTGTGTGTGTGTTTTGGTGCCGGGGATGGAATCCAGGGACATTGTACCTCTGAGCTACATCCCCAGTCCTATTTTTTAGTCTTTTTATTTTTGAAACAGGGTCTCGCTGAGTTGCGAAGGGCCTTGCTAAGCAGCTGAGGCTGTCCTCGAACCGCGATCCTCTGGTCTCGGCCTCCCGAATGTTTTCTTTAACAAAACAAAGTTCTCTCCGCTTCGTAATAAGGAAGAAGTCACTTAATTAAATCAAATTACGCTAACCTTAATCCAAAACTTTAAATTTAAAGTTTAAATAAATGATCAACTTCTTAGGTTCTAGGGGACCATCTAATTTACCATTACTGCCAGGTGTCGTGGTGCATGCGTGTGACCGCAGCAGCTCAGAAGGCTGAGGAAGGATGGTTACAAGTTCCAGGCCAGCTTGGGCAGCTTAGCTGGACCCTGTCTCAAAATCAAACAAAAAGGGCTGGGGGTGTAGCTCAGTGACAAAGTGGTCTTAGATTCAACCCCTAGTACTGTAGACAAAACGACTACCACCATTCTTTTGAAAATTCGAGATAATTTTCTTTAAAAATTGGTCTAGACTTTTCATTTTTTTGGGGGGGAACATTAACCTTTTATACATTTACTAGTGCATACATCATAGTGAGGTTTAAAGTGATACGTGAGTACGTGAACACATCCCTTGGTGCATTACCCTCCGTACCTCAGACCTGTCCTCGCTCCTGCCCTCCTCACACGTTAGTGAGATCCAGGTCTCTTATTTTCCCCTCCAAATGGATATCCACTTGGCTCAGCATCATTTACTAAGTGAGTTTCCCAGTGAGTTATGCCATTTGCCATAAATCAGTAACCAGATAACCATATTCCTGTCGTGGGGATTTCAGTTTCTCAGTGACACTCCATGTATCTCTTCAAGGGTGTGCGTGCATGCGCGTGTGCACAAGCATGCATGTATGTTCCTGGAGATGGAACTCAGGGGTATTCTGTGAGCTACACTACAACCCCATTTTATTTTATTTTTAGTCTTTTGAAACAGAATCCTGGTAGGTTACTGAGGCTGTCCTTGAACCTGCAATCCTCCTCTCTCAGCCTCCCAAGTACGAGGATTACAAGCACGTGCCATCATGGCTGGTTTATTCAATTACCACCATCTCCTAATCCCACTCTATTTATATCGCTTGACATCTGAGAATTTAAAAATTTCCCGCCGAGTTCAAGATTTCCTTAGCTATTTAGGTCTTTTGCATTTCCATATAAATTTTAGAATCACCTTGGCTGGAACGGTGGTTGAAGCTGAATAGAATTTACTGACCCGTTTTAGCAGAATTGATATCTTAATCTGTCACATGATACCTGTTATAGCTAGATATAAAATATTCCCTAAAGAGCGCATTTATGAATATTCAGGGTCGATAAAGTGGCATCATAAGGCCTGTAATCCCAGAAGTGGATGGACCCCTTGTGCCCTGCAGGCCGTTGGGTGCATCTGGAGGAGGCGGCCTGGGGGCGTGGCTTGGGGGATGCTCTATGGCCCCTCCCCCCTGAGATGTGAGCCCCGCCCAGGGCTTTCCATCTCATCTTCCTGCCCCTGGGCCTGAGAGCCAGGTCTCTGGCCTCATGTGGACTGAACCCGAAACCTTAAGAAAATAAATCTTGCTCTAAGTGGTCAATCTTTAGATTATAGCTGCAAGAAAGCTGACAGATACAATATCAGTCAATTTAAAAACATGATCTTTCCTTTATTTCAGCAAATTTTGAAGTTTCAGTGTAAAGATCACGTGACTTTTTCTTTGGCCTGCCTGCCTGCCTTCCCTCCCTCCCTCCCTCCCTCCCTCCTTCCTTCCTGTAGTGTTAAAGATCCCCAGGGGCATTCTACTTTGGAGCTACAACCCCAGTCATATTTTTAATTTTTTTTAAATTGGGAAACAGGTTCTCACTAAGGTGCTAAGAGCCTCGTGAAATCACCGAGGCTGGCTTTAAACCTGAAATCCTCCTGTCTCAGCCTCCCGATTACTGAGATTACAGGTGTGCACTACACCCCCAGTCCTATTTTTTTATTCTTCATACACGCGCTTGTAATCCCTGCGCTCGGGAGGCGGAGACAGGAGGATCGCGCAGGTTCCAAGCCAGCCATGCGCGCTGGCTTAGGAGACCCTGTTTCCAAATTTAAAAAAAATGTAAAAATAGGTCTGGGAGTGTAGCCCGAAGGTAGAAGGGTTCCATCCCCAGTACCACCAAAACAATCCTGATGCAGGATTGGGAGCCAGGGCGCGAAGGAAGAGGTCCGACTCTGCCCGCCCCTCTCAGCTCTAGGGAGCAGGATTCGCCACAGCTACCGATCCAGTGCTCTGGGGTTACATATTCGTTAGTACACTGGGCACCGTTAACATACAGAACTTGGCCACGAATGAGGTGGGGAAATGGCGCTATTTCCTGTTCAACCAGCTTAGTTGCCCGTGGGTTTTATCTTCTTATTGGAAAGTAAAAAGATTCACCTGTCGTGCAATGACAAAAGGGAGATTCACTCAATGATATCCTCGGGGGAAAGACCAGGATAGGGCCCACATCCTGTCCCGGCTAGCGTCTATGAACTAGAGACCGGTGGGGGGGGGGGGGCAAGGCGCTGGGAGGGGGCCTCCAGCCCCTCTGCACAGGAATGCACAAACCTTGCTTTTCCACACTGCTCCTGTAGTGAACCAGGCCAGTGTGTATGTGCAGAGACAGAAACCAAACGCCAGCACTGCACAGATCAGAGACTCTGTGACTTTTTCCTAATAAAGGTGCCTCTGAGCAACCCTATTCTTTATTTTGGAACATATATTTATTTGGAACATATATTTATATTTATTTAGGGTCTCACTTCCAAAATATATCATCTCCAATAACTGCTGGCTGACTTCTTTTGTTGTTGCTGGGCTTTGACAACACAGTTGAGAGACTGTGTGAACTGTAAGACTGAGGGACAGGCATCACAGCCTGTGTGTCCCCCTCAGGAAGCCAGCTCAGAAGAGGGGCTCAGCCTGGACACCCGGCCTAACGCTCCCCGCTCACCGGCCGCCTCATGCCCTTGGATGCGGCCAAGGGTGCTCTGAGACTCTAGTACTGAGCCAGCTACCACATCACTGTCCAGATGTGGTGGGCGCATCAAATCCAGGGTGGCAGTCGCTAGAATTGCCACAGCCATCTCAGTGTTTCATGTGGGGGGGGGGGACAACAGGCAAAATGCTTTAAAAAATAGTTATGGCCAGGCGTGGTGGCACACGCTTGTAATCCCCGCGCTTGGAGGCAGAGACAGGAGGATGGCGCAGGTTCAAAGCCAGCCATGCGTGCTGGCTTAGGAGACCCTGTTTCCAAATAAAAATGTAAAAATAGGTCTGGGAGTGTAGCCCGGAGGTAGAAGGGCTTCCAGGAACCCCAGTACCACCAAAAAAAAAAAAAAATAGTTATGTGTTAGGAGAAGTTTGCATGTACGTGCTGGTTGGTTTGCTGTTGGTTCATTTGATGTTGCTGCTGCCGCTGCTTAGTCCTGAGGATTGAACCCCGGGGTGTCCTACCTCGGAGGCACACCCCCAACCCATCTTACCTTTACTTGAAACAGGGTCTTGCCAAGTTGCTGAGACTTGCCTCGCGTGAACCTGCAATCCTCCTCTCTCGGTCTCCCAAGTCTAGATTACAGGTGTGCGCCACCATGGCTGGCTGGTGAGCTTTGTTCTCGGTTACAAACAGACATAGCTAATCATGTTTCTTTTGTTCCTTTGGTTTCCAAGAAACTTGAAGCAAACCTGCGTCATCACAATTCTATTTTTATGTCCATCATTTCCATTTACTATTCACTTTTTTTTCCCTTTGTGGACATAGTGTATACGTATCTGGTGGGGAGTGGAGGGTTGATGATATCGTGTCTCACAGCGTGTGTGTGCCCTCGGATCTTCTGGTTTACAGTGATTTTTTTTTTTTTGGTACTGAGGGTGGAACCCCAGGACATCCTACCTCTGAGCTGCACCCCAGCCTTATTATTTTTTATTCTTTATTTTGAAACAGGGTCTCACTGAGTTGCGAAGGGCCTCACTAAATAGATGAGACTGTTCAACAACCCAGATCCTCCAGTCTCAGCCTCCCGAATGCTGGGATTACAAGCGTGCGCCATCACGCCCGGCTCTTACAGTGGTTTTGCGGGTGAGTTTAGGAATTAACTCACCAGGACTGATCTGACACTAGCCCTGCTCAAAGCCAAACATCCCACAGGCCTTGATAAAAATAACTGATAGCACTTGTATGTAAAGATTTTCCAGGCCTAGGTGGGCTCTTCGGTGCAGAGGTCGGAGTTTCCAACCAAGGATCAGCGGGCATCGGAGCGACTTGAGCATGCTTCTCGAGAAGCCTGCTGGCTTTCCTGATCTCACAGGAATCGACCTCACCTTCTCCCTCCCTGCTCACTAGTCACTCACCTTTCTTTCCAGATGGCCAGAGGGCCTCCCTGAGCCCAGTTTGCAAATCTGTAAAAGGAGATAATAATAAAGCTGACTCAGAGGGGAGTCGATCAGTACGAAAGGCACGTGGGATTTTGTGACACTGTTGGTGCCTTCAGGATTTATTATCCTTCTCTTACTCAGCCTTTACAAACAGCAGTGGTCTAAGGTATGTGCTGTCTACATCCAGCCAAAAGTTCGGGTCTCACAAAGTTGCTGAGTGCCTCACTTAGTAGCTGAGGCTGGCTTTGAACCTGTGTGATCTTCCTGTCTCAGCTTCCCAAGCTGGGGATTACAAGCGTGTGCCACCACGCCCGGCCCTGTAATCTTACAGCTCTATCGCTATCTGAGAAGCACATGTTAAGATATGTTGTTTCTCTAGTTCTACCTGGTAATTAATTACCAGATTACCAGAAGACCACACACTTGGACTAATTATTTTGACTTTTTATATTTAATTATATGCTACCAATGATTTGAAACCCATATGTCTAATGAAATGTAAATTTTTAAGATTCATATCCAGGGAAAATATAGACAGAGGGAGAGATAAGACCGTTATGTGATTATAAATATTGGTGTTTCTGGAATTAAACTCTTATTACCTAATACCAGCTTGCCAATTTCTGCTTAGCATGTAGTTCTAAGAAAAATGTGTCATGTGAATAATTTATAATTTCTAATATAAATTATTTTATTTATAATGTAAATCATTTTAATAATATAATTTTATTTCTAACATAAACTGTATAAGTTACTTAAATTACAAGTAAAATTGAGTTCAGAAGTGAAAGGTAAGGTCGGGTGTGGTAATTCCAGCATTTGGGAGGCAGAGCCGGAGGATTGCTGTAAGTGGACAACCTCAGCTACTTAGACCCTCCGCAACTTAGTGAGACCCTGTTTCAAAATAAAGAATAAAAAATAGGGCAGGAGGTGTAGCTCTGAGGTAGAATGCCCCTGGGGTCCATCCCCAGATCTGCAAAAAAAAAAAAAAAAAAAAAAAAAAAGTGAGTAGTAAATGGAAATGATGGACATAGAGTTGTGATGACGCAGGTTTGCTTCAAGTTTCTTGGAAACCAAAGGAACAAAAGAAACATGATTAGCTATGTCTGTTTGTAACCGAGAACAAAGCTCACCAGCCAGCCATGGTGGTGCACACCTGTAATCTAGGCCTGGGAGACCGAGAGAGGAGGATTGCAGGTTCACGCGAGGCAAGTCTCAGCAACTTGGCAAGACCCTGTTTCAAGTAAAGGTAAGATGGGTTGGGGGTGTGCCTCCGAGGTAGGACACCCCGGGGTTCAATCCTCAGGACTAAGCAGCGGCAGCAGCAACATCAAATGAACCAATAGCAAACCAACCAGCATGTACATGCAAACTTCTCCTAACACATAGTTTTTTTAAAAGCATTTTGCCTGTTGTTGTTTTTTTTTCCCCCCCACATAAAACACTGAGATGGCTGTGGCAATTCTAGCGACTGCCACCCTGGATTTGATGCGCCCACCACATCTGGATAGTGATGTGGTAGCTGGCTCAGTACTAGAGTCTCAGAGCATCCTTGGCCGCATCCAAGGGCATGAGGCGGCCGGTGAGCGGGGAGCTTTAGGCCGGGTGTCCAGGCTGAGCCCCTCTTCTGAGCTGGCTTCCTGAGGGGGACACACAGGCTGTGATGCCTGTCCCTCAGTCTTACAGTTCACACGGTCTCTCAACTGTGTTGTCAAAGCCCAGCAACAACAAAAGAAGTCAGCCAGCAGTTATTGGAGATGATATATTTTGGAAGGGGTTAGATCGGATTGTAGTTTATTATTTTGAAATTTGTCTTTTATTGGGGCTTGGTAGTGGATAATATATGATAAAGTTGCTGTATGGTTTTTAAACTTCTTTTCAGGGCATAGTTTTTTTAATATCCTTTTATTAGATTCACATGGCACATTTTTTCTTAGAACTACGTGTTAGGCAGAAATTGATAAACTACTATTAGATAACAGGAATTTAGTTCCAGACACACCGAGATCAATTTTAGATTTAACATCTGAATTCCTTTCACCTAGCTTTTTTTTTTTTCAGAATAACTCTCTTTTTCTTTTCTTATTTAGTGCTGATTCTGATGCCCTGTTTGAATGGTCCTATATTATTTGTCATGTTTTTCTATGCTACATCAGAACATTTTTCCAAAGAAGGGGAGCCAGGAATTGAAAATTAAAAGTGTGATAATATTTTATGATGCATTTAATATTCCACTAAGTGTGTTAGTATTAGTTTCGACTGGAAGTAACACAAAACCTGATACAATATTAACTTCAAGAGTTTGTTTTATAAATAAGGAGTGCAGAAAAAGCTATTCCAGGGCTGGGTACTTACAAGGGCTGGAACCCAGGGGCATTCTACCTCCGAGCTACACCCCCAGCCCTATTCTTTATTCTTTATTTTGAAACAGGGTCTTACTGAGTTGCAAAGGGCCTCAATAAGTAGCTGAGGCTGTCTGCCTCCTGAATGCTGGGATTATATGCGTGCGTCACCACGCTGGGCTTTTTTTTTTTTTTTTTTTTTTGTGGTACTGGGAGTTGAACCCAGGGACATTTTGCCTCCAAGATACACCCCCAACTCTATTTTACTTTTTCATTTGGAAGCAGGGTCTCACTAGGTTGCCAAGAATCTGGCTAAATGGTTGTCGTAGGCCGACTTTGAGCCTGCGATCCCCGGGGCTCAGCCTCCCAAGTACTGGGATGAAGGTGTCCGCGACCATGCCTGACTTCCCAGGGTCTTTCAATCCTTTGACTGTACCATCTATATGTGGGGCTTTCGCCTTTGTGGTCAAAGGCCACTAGCTGCTCACACCTCAGCCATAAGCATCTTTTTTGCATACCAGACAGGAAGAACAGGAAAGAAAGATGGAAAGGTTCCAAGTCGAGTGGCGGCTGGATCTGTTTGGTCTAGAAGCTTTCTCAGAAGCCCCTCACCCCACCCCCAGCCACCTCTTCTATGTCACCTGCTAGAACTGGGACACACACACATTTCTAGCTGCCAAGGAATTTAGGAAGATGAATATTTTACTTGGACACATTGCTTCTTAAAGAAATGCATGGTTCTGTCAATAATTTAGAAGGTAAGAATGGAACTGGGCGTGGTGGCGCACGCTTATAATCCCAGCATTTGGGAGACTGAGGCAGGAGGATCGTGGTTCGTGGACAGCCTCAGTTGCTTAGTGAGGCCCTTTGCAACTCAGGGAGACTCTGTTTCAAAATAAAGAATAAAAAATAAGGCTGGGGGTGTCGCTCGGAGGTAGAATGCCCCTGGGTTCCATCCCCAGTACTGAAAAAAAAAAAAAAAAAAAGGAAGGTAAGAATGGTTAGAAGGTAGGTATTGAGGGTCAGCCATCTTTCCTCCTTTATCTGAAGCCCTTTTTGTTACGAACTTCTAACTCCCACATGACAGAGAACATTCAACTGTTAGCTTTCTAGGACTGGCTACTCTTTCTTAGCCTGATTTTCTCTAGCTCCGTCTATTTTCCTGCAAAGGACACAATTTTGTTCTTCTTTAGAGGCAGTAAAATTCCATTGTGTGGAGAGCCGGGCATGGTGGCACACACTTGTTATCTCAGTACTTGGGAGACTGAGACAGGAGAATTACGTAGGTCCGAAGCCAGCCTCAGCTACTTACTGAGGCTCTCAGCAACTCAGTGAGACCCTGTTTCCAAATAAAGAATAAAAAATGGGGCTGGGGTGTAGCTTGAAGGGAGAATGTCCCTGGGGTCCATCCCCAGTACCACACACACACAGAAACCCAATGTGTGTATAGACCACAGTTTAATAATCTGCTCACATGGCCCCTGCCTTTAAGATTTTGCTGAGGTGGGCTCTGCATGATGCCACACGTCACAGGCTGCTGGTGTGGTTCAGCGGGTAAGGCACGGGCAGGAGGCAGGATCCCGTCCCACCAAGGCCCTTCAGTATTTGCATCATCTAGGCGATTTAATTAACTTTAAAAAATCAATTGGCTTTTTCTTTTGAGACCCAATGGCCTTCTTTATAAAATGAAGGCATGAGCCAGGCGTGGTGGTGCACGCTTGTAATCCCCGTGCTTAGGAGGCTGAGAGAGGAGATCGCACAAGTTCGAAGCCAGTATCACAAAAAAAAAAAAAAAAAAATGAAGGCATGAACCACATGATTTTTAAAAATCCGTCTGTTCTGCTCTTCCGCTTATTTTAGCCTCATGTCAGGACCCCTCAGTCCTCAGTATTCAGTATTCATGGCTTCTGAAGTATTCATCTTGGTTATTTATCCTTACACCAAAATATGAAAATGTGTGTGTGCACATGTGCACGAGTGTGTGTGTGTGTGCTTGTGTGTGTGTGTGTGTTGCTAGGGATTGAATCCAGAGGCATTTCACCTCTGAGCTACATCTCCACCTTCAGCCCTATTTTTTATTTTGAAGCAAGGTCTCGCTAAGTTGCTGATGCTGGCTGCGAACCTGTAATCCTCGTGTCTTAGCCTCCCAGCGCTGGGATTACAGGCATGGCCACCGTGTCAGGCTCCCTTTCAGTTTTTTTGAATGTTTCTTTGCTCTTCTGTGCCTGGCTTCCCCTTCTCCTTCGGGCTGGAAGCGTGGACGAGTCGGCTCAGCCCGGGCTCGTTTCTCTGTGGTCGTGTCCAGCTGTGCGACCGTCTCTAGGCTCAGCTGCACATTTCCACCTCCTGGGAGCCCGGTGGCATTTGCATACACTGATACCATCAGACACCTAACCTGTTCCAAACCAAGCTCCTCTCTGTCCCCAGGTCAGTAACCCTCCCACCTTTCCAATTTTTGTTTCGTTTTGTTACTGCTCTGATTAGCATCATTTTTTTCTTAGTTTCTCAGGCTTGAACCTTAAAGGATGTCCTGCCTGTCTTACCTGTCACATAAAATTAAGATGAAATACTTTTTTTTTTTTTTTTTTTGGTGGTACTGGGGTTCCTGGAAGCCCTTCTACTGCCGGGCGACACTCCCAGACCTATTTTATACTTTTTATTTGGAAACAGGGTCTCTTAAAAAGCCAGCGCGGCTGGCTTTGAACCTGCGCGATCCTCCTATCTCCGCCTCCCAAGCGCGGGGATTACAAGCGTGCCCACCACACCCGGCAAGATGAAATACTTTTAATTTTTCACTTGGAAGGATTTTGTATCTACCCTTTCCTTCCTGCTACCGTTGAAAATATGTAAAATTAGACCACCGTGGTCACCTGCTCGGATACAAGAGTTCCCCCCCAGGAGTCTCCTTGTGTCTGTCTACCTTTCTTCCAAAGCTGCACGCCACATCTGAATCGTTTCTTCAAATTTTATTGTCATTTCCAAATCTAATCAGTTGACCGAGCCCTTAAGTAGATGTTCTCTCCCTCTGGAGACTTCTGCTTTTCCTGTTATTACTAAAATTTCAAAAAGATCAAATAGAGCCCTAAGACAAAGGAAAATGTACAACCAACAGAGGAGAGACATAAAGACCCTCCCATGGGCATGGTGACACAGGCCTGTAATCCCAGTACTTGGGAGGCTGGGACAGGAGGATCACAGGTTCAAGGCCAGCCTCAGCAAATGAGTGAGACCCTCTTTCAAAATAAAAAATAAATACAAATAGGCCTGGGGTATAGCTCAGAAGCAGAATGTCTCTGGGTTCAATCCCTAGTTATCCCCCACTCACATATACACATATTCTACATGGTTATTTGTGTGCCAGTACCCCTCTCACATTATTCTATGTGCATTTGTTTATATATTTCTCATATTACAGAAATAATTCCAGGAAAAGAGCAAAACTAACAGTAACAAAACACAATGCCTCTAATAATATTTTTAGAAATAGTTGGGAAAATATTTCATCTTTAAAAGAAGAATACAGCTGAGCGAGGTCACGCACGCTTGTAATCCTGGCATTTGGGAGGCTGAGACAGGAGGATTGTGGTTCCTGGCCAGCCACAGCTACTTAGTGAGGCCCCTTGCAACTCAGTGAGACTCTGTTTAAAAAATAAAGAATAAAATATAGGGCTGGGGGTATAGCTCAGAGGTAGAATGTGCCCCTGGGTTCCATCCGGAGGAGGAGGAGGAGGAGGAGGAGGAGGAGGAGGAGGAGGAGGAGGAGGAAGTTGCTTTGGAAAAATAATCTTCACAGAATAAAGAGCTATTGGAAACTGAAAATATAATTGCCCAAAGTAGTAATAATAGTAAGGGAAATGTATAAACCGCTTTCCAAATGCTGAACAAAGAACAAAGGGGGGAAATATCAGGCAGGAGTACATCCAAGAGGCTAGCATCAAACTAACAAGAATTCCAGGAGGATGTAATAGAGGAGATGAAAGAGGAGGCTTAACAAACATAAATTTCCCAGAGAAGAAGGTCATAGAAAGATTAAAAAGATCCTAGCATAAGGAATGGAAAAAGGAAAAAGACTCCTACTGAGACACTTAATTAAAAAGTTTCAGAGCATCAGTGATAAAAAGAAGATACTAAAATTTCTGGAGCAGGGAAAAACCCTAGAAGATCTCATCCCAAATAAAACATCAAACGGGCCTCTTCTGCTCATCAATTTAGAAAAAATGGACAAATGTCTTCAAAGTTCTGAAGGAGAATATAGTTTCAATCTGGACCTTTGTAACCATCTAAATAAATTATCAAGAGAGAATAAAAAGCACTGCAAAGCACTTACGAGCCCTCCAAATGGCTTCTTCTCCCAAGGTTATGTTTGAGATATGTTCCAGAAATAAAAAAGTAAACAAATTTGATCAAACCAAGTTTGACAACACATAACTTCCATAACAGCGAACACAACTCTGGAGAGAAATGAGGGGAAATCCGAGAATGAGCGCCAGGCAGCAGCGGTACGAGGATTAGTCCAGGCTTCAGGAAATGGATAGAAGGGTCCAGAAGGGATGTGTCGCTCAGCTTCTTGCAATGTGACCACAATACCTGATAGCACAACCTAGAGGAGGGAAAGCTTGCTTGGGCCGTGGCTTCAGGGTCTCAGTCCATGACTGGTCAACGCCATGGCTCTGGGCCCCGAGTGAAGCAGAACCTCTTGGCCAAAGGGCTTGATGGAGAAAGCTGCTCAGCTCATATGGCTGGGAAGGAGAGAGAGAGGGAGGGAGAGAAGGGGGGAGGGAGAGAGAGGAGAGAGAGAAAGGAGAGAGGAGAGAGGGAGAGAGAGAGGAGGAGGAGAGGAGAGGGGAGGGAGAGAGGAGAGAGAGAAGAGAGGGGAGAGAGGAGAGAGAAGGAGAGAGGAGAGAGATGGAGAGGGAGAGGGATAGAGAGAGGAGGAGAGAGATGATAGAGAGAGGACAGCAGGAGAGAGGAGGAGAGAGGTGAGAGAGAGAGAGAGAGAGAGAGAGAGAGAGAGAGAGAGAGAGAGAGAGAGAGAGAGAGAGGAGGAAAGAACGAGGACAGATGCAGTGCTGAAAGCTATGGTGCCATGAGTGACTTTCTCCAGTGGGTCCCACCTACTTACTGTTTTCACCACGCCCCAGCAAGTCCATTACAACGACTCATTCATAAGTGGCTTAGCCCACAGATGAGGTCCTTGCCCTCGGAGTTCAATCTTTTCACCTCTAAACATTGCTGCCTTTGGGGGCATCCAGACCCACTCAACAGGGGAGCAAAGAGGATCGTTTAGAGTTTTTATAAGGTCAGAACCTAGTAAATGTAACAAATAGACAAGAAAGATAAGTAAAATTAGCACAATAAAAGCCGGGCGTGATGGCGCACGCTTGTAATCCCCACGCTTGGGAGGCTGAGACAGGAGGATCGCACAGGTTCGAGGCTAGCCTGGGCTACTTAGTGAGGCCCTCTGCAACTTAGTGAGACCCTGTTTTTTTTTTTTTTTTCCCCCAGTACTGGGGATGTAACCCAGGGGCATTCTACCTTCGAGCTACACCCCCAGCCCTATTTTTTATTCTTTATTTGGAAACAGGGTCTCACTGAGTCGTGGAGGGCCTCACTAAGCAGTGAAACCCTGTTTCAAAATAAAAAGTAAACCGGGCTGGGGGTGTAGCTTAGAGGTAGAAAACCCCTGTATTCTATCCCCAGTACAATAAAAGAAAAAAAAAAGAAATTTTAATTCTGATTCTAGCCTGGAAGATAGCTAAAAGGATTCTAAATGAATAATGCTCAAGAGGTCTGATGGGAAGGTGCTAAGACCCACATGGGCACTGACAGCGCTTGGTGGGCAGGGAATACACGGTGGTACAGAGAAGCCGAGTCTTCCTCCAACAGAGAAGATGCTGAAAACTGAAAATGTCAAAAAGGAACATATAAACATATACATATATATGCCATTTTTTGTGTGTGGGTCTGGGAATGGAACCCAGAGGCATTCGACCTCCGACCTACACCCCCTGCCCTATTTTTTATTCTTTATTTGGAAAATGGGTCTCAGTGAGTTGCAGAGGCCCTCACTAAGTAGCTGAGGCTGTTCGTGAACTGCCATCCTCCTGTCTCAGCCTCCCGAATGCTGGGATGACAAGCGTGCGCCACCACGCCCGGCTACATATAAACATATTATTCACAGACATGAACAGTTTTTCAAAAATCTAAAAGCCAGCCATGTGTAGTGGCGCATGTTTATAATCTCAGCATTTGGGAGGCTGAGACAGTAGGATGACGGTTCATAGACAGCCTCAGCTATTTAGTGAGGCCCTCTGCAACTCAGTGAGACCCGGTTTCAAAATAAAGAATAAAAGATAGGGCAGAGGGTGTAGCTCGGAGGTCGAATGCCCCTGGGTTCCATCTCCAGGACTGAAAAAAAAAATCCAAAACAAAACAAAACAACAACAACAAAAATAGATAACACTTTGACAAAGGCAATTAAATATTAAAAAATAAAATTAAAATTATCATTATTTTTATTTTACTTTGATACTTGTTCAGAAACTACTAGTGTTTCTCATCACCTTCAGGATAAATCCAACTTGCTTCCTTCATGTACTCGTGGCTGTAAACCTTTTCAAATGACTGTTTTTAGGTCAATTTTTTTCTTTGCTTATGACCCTTAAGTTGACTTTGACTTCCTCATGGACATATTATGCCTCATGTAAAAATTCAGTGGCATTAGGTACATTAATAATGTTGTTATAATAATGTTGCTATTAATCTGGATATGATGGTACATACCTGTAATCCCAGTACTTGTGAAGCTGAGACAGGAGAATCGCAGATTCGAGGCCAGCCTCAGAATACAGCAAGACTCTCAAAATGTAGCAAGATTCTGTTTCAAAAAACAAAAAATAAAAAGGACTGGGTGTGTAGCTTGTAGGTAGAATGCCCCTGAGTTTCCAGAAACACACACACACACACACACACACACACACACACACACACACACACACCATGTTGCTATTAATCATGTCAAGTGTACAATTCAGCGGTAGTATGGATATTAGTAATGTTGTCATAATAATGTTGCTATTATAAATAATGTTTATAATATTACATAATAAAGTTATATAACAGCGCTATTATTTTAAATAAAGATGCTAGGCATTGATATTCAAGCCTTTGTTTAAGTCCTGCTTCCAACCCTTTGGGCATTTACTTACAGGTGGAATGCTGGTGATTGTATATTTAATTTTTGAGGAGCCACCGTAGGGCTTCCAGTAGCAGCAAAACCATTTCACATTTACACCGGGATGAACAAGCGTTTCCATTTCTTCATATCCTTGCCAATCCTTTTGTTTTGTTTTGTTTTTATTCTTATACAAGCCTTCCTAATTGGCGTGAAGTGGTACCTAATAATATGTATACGTATCTATTTTTGGCACTAGAAGTTAGAATCCAGAGGCATCCTACCTCTGAGCTACCCTCTCCAGCTCCGTTTTACTGTTAATTTGAAGCAGGACTTATTTAAGTTGCCGACGCTGGTTTTACCAAGTTGCTGAGGCTGTCCTCAAACTTGTGATCCTCCTGTCTCAGTCTGTGATTACAGGTGTTCGCATACCTTTTTAATAGATCAAGAAAACTAGTTAGAATAAAACAAGATCCCTATTTCTCACCTCGCAACTGAAAATGGACCAAAGACCTAGGAATTAGATCAGAAACCACAACTGCTAAAATAAAATGTCGGGTCAAGACTCCAATATATTGGCACAGGCAGAAGCGTACTCAGTAGAATTCCTACAGCTCAGGAAATAGCGCCAAGAAGCAATAGTGGGATGGCATTAAATTAAAATCCTTCTGCACAGCAAAGGAAACGAGAGTAAAGAGAGAGCCCCAAAAATGGGAGAAAATCTTTGCCAGCTACTTTTCTGATAGAGGATTAATATCCAGAATGTATAAATAAATAAAAAGTGTACCACTAAAACAACAAATAACTGTCAATAAATAGGCAAGTGAATTAAACAGAGATTTCTAAAAGAAATATACCTGGCCAAAAAATATATGAAGGAATGGCCAACGTCGTTAGCAACCAGGGAGAGGCAAAAAGAAATGACACGGAGGCCAGGCGTGGTGGCGCACACTTGTAATCCCAGTACTTGGGAGGCTGAGACCGGAGGATCAAGTTTCGCGGACAGCCTCAGCTACTTAGTGAGGCCCTTCGCAACTTAGTGAGACCCTGTTTCAAAATAAAGAATAAAAAATAGGGCTGGGGGAGTAGCCTGGAGGTCCAATGCCCTGGGTTCCATCCCCAGACCCACAAAAAAAAAAGTTAGAAATAATGAAACTATTTTATTCATAATAGCAACATAAGCACAAGAAACCAAGTCTAAGTATAAACTTAATAAGAAACAACGAAAACTTTAAACTACCACTGGAAAAGGTCTTAAAAGTAGACTTGAATAAATAATACAGTTCTCGTCAGATCTGTGTGTTTCATGTCTGTGAATTCCACTAACTACTTATTGAAAATATTTGAAGAAAATGACACTTGTACTGAACATGTACAGACCTCTCTCTTGTCATTATTACCTAAACAATATAATAGAATAACTACTTCATAGGTATTATAAGTAATCCAGAAACAATTTAGAATCTATGGGAGATATGCATGAGCTATCTGTAGATACTGTACCATTTTACATACAGGCCTTGAAAATTTATAGATTTGGGTATCTATTAAGGGTCCTGGAACCAATTTTCCTGTGATCCAGAGGTACAATTCTACACTTAATCAATGGATAGGATGAGTTAATATTGTAAAGATGTTACTATTTTCTAAAAATATCTATATATTCAATTCTAATCCTACTATATCTTTTTGGAGAACCTGGTAAATAATTCTAAAGTTTGTCTGGAGGCATAAACATGGCTGGTGGCCAACAGAGTTATAGAAATAAAGGGCAATGAAGAAGGGTTGCCCAACCAGAAATTAGAACCATCTATCTATTATTTATTTATTGGTACTGGGGGCATTTTACCTCCAAGCTATACCTCCAGATTTTTTTTTTTCTGTACTGGAGATTGAACCCAGGGGCATTCTACCTACGAGCTACACCCCAGCTCTATTTTTTATTCTTTATTTTGAAACAGGGTCTTACTAAGTTGTAGAGAGACTCATTAAGTAGCTGAGGCTGGCCTCGAACCTGTGATGCTCCTGTCTCAGCCTCCCAAGGACTAGGATTACAAGTGTGCTCCACCACACCTGGCTCCTCCAGATCTTTAAAAAAACTTTTTAAAAATTTTGTTTTGAAACAGGGTCTCACTAAGCTGCTGAAGTTGGCCTCATACCTTTGATCTCCTGTCTCAGCCTCCCAAGCATTAGGATTATAGGCATGCACCACTGTGCCCAACTAAAACATACTTAAAAATTACAGTGTTTAAGGCTTCACTAACTGGTATATGAACAGAAAGAATGTGGAACAGAATATAAGTTCAAAAATCTATTTACATTCACTTGGGATCTTAGGATATAATAAAGGAACCATGTGAATGGGGGGGGGGAAGATATTCTCTAATAAATGTTGTTTGGCCAAATTGGGGGAAAAATGAAATCTGGGTGTCATTCTTACTTTTATATCAAAATAAGTTCCAGACGGAGTTGGTTTTTTAAACGTTTAGCTTAAGTTTTTAAGTGGGAGTTGCATATCCAATAACAACAAATGCTGGCGAGGATGTGGGGAAAGAGGAACTCTTCTACACTGTGGGTGGGAGTGCAAACTAGTTCAGCCGCTATGGAGGTCAGCGTGGAGATTCCTTAGAAAACTGGGAATGGATCCGCCATATGATCCGGCCATACCACTCCTGGGTATTTGTCCAAAAGGGTTTAAATCAGAGAACTCCAGTAACATATGCATACCCATGTTCACAGCAGCACAATTCATAATAGACAAAATATGGAACCAACCTAGATCTCCATCAACAAATGAATGGATTACAAAATTATAAAAAATACACACAATGGAATTCTACTCAGGTATAAAGAAGAACAAAATCATGTCATTGGCAATGAGATGGAAAGACCTGGAGAACATTATGTAAAGTGAGATCAGCCGAGCACAGAAAGAGAAGGGACTTATGTTTTCTCTAATGTGCTTAAATTAGGGAGTGTTAGGAATACCAGAGGGACTCCAGGTAATGGAGGGGAAACCTCAGCAAAGCTAGAATGGAAGGATGGGAGACGAAGAAGGCTGAGGGTGATTAATGGAGGAGCTACATTCAGATATGTGTATAAGTGTGACTGTAGCGTGATCAACCTGGGGAGGGGAGAAGGGGAGGTGGGGAAGGGTACCAAGTGCAGTCTGGATGTGTGCCATTTTCAGTATGATCCACATAAAAATAAAAAAATTAAAAATGGGAGTTGCATATATGTGGTAACAATCCTAAGTCTCTACGCGACGTAGTGGAAATTCTCCCTCCATCGGGTCCCGCTTCCCAGGTGCCCCATCCCCGGGGCAGACACTGACATCCCCACTCGCTGGTTTGGGTGGGACTGACTCCAGCTGTAAGAGTGGGAGAGCCTTTGGCCTAACGCAACCAGCCAATCAGCGCAGAGCACAACCAGTCCTCACGTGTTTCCTTGGGGTGGCTTGGCACGACAGTGGTCCGGAGTAAAGGTTGGAGCTCTCCTTTTGGAAGCTTTAGTCTGCGGAGGTAAGCCTAGGCGATCACAAAACAGGCAGCCCGAGCCACCGGGCAGCACAGGGAGAGGGAAAACCCGACCAAGACCCAGCCAAGCCAGGCGCCGAGCCCCCAGAGGAGGGGCCTCCCCAGGACAGAGCCCAGACTCAGCCGCTGGAGCAGAGCCAGCGCAGAGCATCCTCTTGGTAGGCTGTTGGAAAGTAATGATAGATTCGAATGTTTGAAATGAGCTTTAAAAATAGCTCTTGGGCCCGGTGTGGTGGCGCACGATTGTAATCCCCGAGCTTGGGAGGCGGAGACAGGAGGATCTTGCTGGCTCGGAGCCAGCCTCGCTGGCTTAAGAGACCCTGTTTCCAAATAAAAAAATATAAAATAGGTCTGGGAGTGTAGCCCGGAGGTAGAAGGGCTTCCAGGAACCCCAGTACCACCAAAAAAAAAAGCTCTTGGGGGGTTTGTTTTGCTTAATATATAAACATCATACATGGTTATTGCAAGCAATCCAATAAAAGCAGAAAAGTCTACAGGAGAAAAATAGATCAATCATAATCCTCTCCACCCAGAGATGAGAGTTACTGATCTATCAAGACTTTATTGATATATATTTGTATGTCAATGCAAATAGGTAACATATATTTATATATAAACAATATTGGCATGCATAATATTTTATTTTATAAAATACATATTTTATTTAGTCACTTTCATATTGGAAGTTGTTTATTGGTATTTCCAACTTTTTTGGTTTTTAGGTTGAGGGACTAAACCCAGGGTTTAATCTACCTCTAAGCTATACCTGCAGCCCTTTTTATTTTTATTTTTTTATTTAGAAACAGGTATTGCTAAATTGCCGAGGGTCTCACTAAGTTGCTGAGGCTGGTTGTGAACCTGTGATCATTCTGTCTTAGCCTCTGTTGTACTGGGATAACAGGTGTGCACCACTACACCTTGCTGGTATTTCCAGCTTTTTTTTTTTTTCCCAGTACTGGGGATGGGGGATTCTACCTTTGAGCTATACCTCCAGCCCTATTTTTTATTTTTTATTTTGAAACAGGGTCTCACTGAGTTGCAAAGGCCCTCCCTACGTAGCTGAGGCTGTCCGCAAACCATGATCCTCCTGTCTCTGCCTCCCAAATGCTAGGATTACAAGCGTGCGCCACCACGCCCGGCTGGTATTTTCAATTTTGATCCAATTTTCCTTAACATGTTTTATAGCACAGGTCTGCTAGCAATGATTTATCTTAGTTTTCTGGATTATTAAATTTTGCTTTGATTTTTAAACTATTTTTACAGTACAGGTCTATGGAATAATAGTGTTTTTTTTCCTGTTAATATCTTGCAGATGTCAGTCTGTTGCCTTCTGGTTTGCGTGATTTCTGACATAAAGTCTTCTTCAACTGCTGTCTTTGTTTCTCATGTTCCCGCATCCTGGTTGCCCTCCAGATTTTCTCTTTCCCTTTTATTGAGCTTGGTTATGATGTGCATGAGCTCTGAGATTCTGAATGAGTAACTTGACGTCTTTCGTCCTTTTGTACAAATCCTCGGGCATTGTCTCTCTAAATATTTCTTGCATCTCTGTCTCATCTTCTTCCGGAACTCCACTACGCGCATGCGCGCTCACTGGCGGGTGCATAAGACTTGAGCACTCGGCTCTGAGTTCGCACTCTTTGTTACCCTTTGTGTTTCAGTTCGGGTAATTTCTGTTGTCCTGTCTTCAAGCCAACCGATGCTTTGCTCAGCTCTGTCAGAGGAATAAAATTCCATCAAAGGAATTCTTCATCTCCGAGCTCACAGCTTACATCTTTATTTCTAACATTTTCTTTTGTCTCTTTTATCATTTAGGTCTCAGCTGAAATTCTCCATCTGCTCACGCATCTTGTCCACTCTTTCCACTTGGTCCTTTAACAATTATTTTTAAATCTCTGATTTTTTTTTCAACATCTGTATTGCCTTTGAATGTCAGGTTGTTTTATCTTTTGATAATGGTTGCTTTTCTTTTTTATGTGACTTGTGATTTTGTGTGTGTGTGGTACTGGGGGTCAAACCCAGGGAATTCTTCCTCCAGCCATTTATGTTTTTAATTTTTTTAATTTTTAATTTTTAATTTTTTGTGGTACTGGGGATGGAACCCTTCTACCTCCGGGCTACACTCCCAGACCTATTTTTATATTTTATTTGGAAACAGGGTCTCTTAAGCCAGAGAGGCTGGCTTCGAACCTGTGCGATCCTCCTGTCTCCACCTCCCAAGTGCGGGGATTACAAGCGTGCGCCACCACGCCCGGCTGTGTTTTTTATTTTGAAACAGGCTCTCCCTAGGTTGCTGAGGTCTCGCTGCGCCGCTGAGGCTAGCCTTTCACGTGGGATTCTCCTGTCCTACCTTCCCAAGTCCTGGGGTTACAGGTATGCGCCACCACGCCTGGCTGTGACTTGTAATTTTTTAATGAAAGCTGACACTGGTCTGGTGAATCGTATGCCAGGCTGGACGTGAGCACGCTTCTTCTGTCGGGCTGTTGGTGTGAGGGCTTGCGGCCATGCGGTGAGAAGTTAAGATGGGTCTTGGTGTTTCCACGGCTAACGTTGGTGTCCCACCAGCCCCAAATTCCTCTAAGATCACCTGTCTTCAAGGTGGGCTGGGGTACAGAGGGCAGCGCTGGGTTATTCCTGTTATACTGTGTCCAGAGGGGCGGGAGTGACTGTCTGTGCTCAGTCCTTCCTTCCCCCGGAGATTGTTAGTGCTTGTTTACTCAGTGCCCAGCGCGGGCGGGGCAGGGGATGATCTCTGTTGCTCTGGCCCAGTCTGCCTCTTAGCATTCCTGCGCCTTGGGTTGGGGCGTCTACCATGTCCTCGTGACAGTACTGCTTCATATCTGTGGCCGGTCTTGGTGGGGATTTCTTATCCTCCAAGGGCTATGAGCTCTCTGTTTCTCTTGGTGCTTCTGTGTGTGTGTGTGTGTGTGTGTGTGTGTGTGTGTGTGTGTAGGGTGCTGGTGATGAAATGTGGGGCCTTTGACGTGCGAGGCATGTGCTCTGCCCCTGAGCTACACCCCCAAAAGGACAGATGTCCGACGGCAGTGCTGTCGGATCTTGGGCCCAGGACAGCCTCCGTGCGCTCCCCCAGCAACTTGATGCCTTTGTCCTATGTAAGAGAAGAGTCCAGGCAAAGCTTTCCCTCCTGTGTCCTGCCCTGACCCTTCACTCTCTCATATGTCAGAAAAGGGTCTGCGATCAGCTGTGAGTTTCCTCTTTATCTTGGGCCTCTGGCTATTCCGGACTGCCACGCCGGCTTACATCTGGCCTCAGCTTTTACCGATTTCCTCTGCCCTGATGGTTAAGTGCTTCCTCTTTGCCCCTGTCCCTTGCACTTGACCACAGGTGAACCAGTCGGTGTGAACTTTCCTGGGAGAAGCCTGCCCCACCCTGGAATTTAGGCTTCTTGATTCTCTTGCCACTTGGATCTGTCGGGATCAGGAAGAGTGGTTCTGAAGTTTATCTGCTTGCCCTCGTTGTTAGGTGGTCCCTCATCCTTAGGCTTGCATAGCAGGAAGAAGAGGGGAGGACAGGTCTGCCCTTCCCTCCCCGCCAGAGATCCCTGAGGCTGTCCTGCGTGAGGGCCAGAGGTGACGGCCAGTGCGACTCGCTGGGAGCGGGGAGAGGCTGGACAGTGACGCTGTCTTGCTCTGCCAGGCGCTGTCTGTCTCAAGGTGCTGATAAACTTGCCTCTGCTCACCACTTGAGGCCTCGGGTGATAACGCTGCCCTCCTCTTTCTAGCCCTGGATTATTACATTATCTGTTGTGATTTCTCTAAACCTTGCTTACCCATGTGTAGTGGTCCCTTTATTAAACTCTGCAAATACTCAGTTGGAGTGTGCCATCTGTTTTCTGCCAAGACACTGGCTGATACAGAGTTGGAATTTATTTTCCAAACACAAACATCTTTTTAGACTGTAAAACGATTAACTGCTGTTGTAAAAACACTGCAGAGCAGTTATAGGAAGATGAAAAAGAAAGTGTAAATTACCCCAAACTTTATTACCCAAAAGTATTCTTAACATCTTCTACACATAAAAACCTCTCTGTACATATTTATATATAATTTTTATAACAAATGGAACATTCTATGCATTCTTTTTGTGATATTCTTTTTCATTTAACATTGTTTATTGATAGACATAGACAACTTTCTTTGTGTGGTACTGGGGGTGGAAGCCAGGGGCTTTTCTACCTCCAGGCTATAGTCCCCGACCTATATATATATATATATATATATATATATATATATATATATATATATGTATATTCTTTTTTAATTTTTTAAAGTTTTACTTTTTGGTGGTGGTACTGGGGTTCCTGGAAACCCTTCTACCTCCGGGCTACACTCCCAGACCTTTTTTTTTTTTTATTTTGGAAACAGGGTCTCTTAAGCCAGCGAGGCTGACTTTGAATCTGCGCGATCCTCCTGTCTCCGCCTCCCAAGCGCGGGGATTACAAGCGTGCGCCACCACGCCCGGCCCTATTTTTTATATTTTATGTGGAAACAGGGTCTCACTAAGTTGCTGAGAGCCTCACAAAGTAGCTGAGGCTGGCTTTGAACCTGTGCGATCCTCCTGTCTCAGCCTCCCAAGCGCGGGGATTACAAGCGTGCGCCACCACGCCCTGCTTTCATAGACATTTTTAGTGTGTGTGTGTGTGTGTGTGTGTGTGTGTGTGTGTGTGTGAGAGAGAGACAGAGAGAGAGACAGAGAGAGAGACAGAGAGAGAGACAGAGAGAGAGACAGAGAGAGACAGACAGACAGACACTGGGGCTTGAATTTTTAAATTTAGGCCTTCTGCCTCTTCACTACAACCCCAGACCCATTAATTATTTTTATTTTATTTTGAAACAAGGTCCCGCTAAGTTGCTCAGGGCCTCGTTAAATTGCTGAGGCAATTCTGGACACTGTGACCCTCCTGCCTCAGCTTCCCAGGTACTGGGGTTACAGGTGCGCCACCACGCCTGGCTGATGCCATGTTTAATGGCTCTATAGGTCTCTGTTAATTTCATGAGCCATAAGCATTTAGTTAGTCCCATACTAATGCAAATTAACATAGCACATGTTATACTGATAATGGACATTACTTGGGGTATATAGTATTCAACCTGCAGATAATATAAATGACACTGTGGCCGGGCGTGGTGGTGCACGCTTGTAATCCCAGTACTGGGGAGGCTGAGACTGGAGGATCACGGTTCGTGCATAACCTCCGCTACTTAGTGAGGCCATCACAACTTAGTGAAACCCTGTTTCAAACATAAAAAAGGCTAAAAATATGCCAGGGGTGTAGTTCTTATACTCTTTATAGCATATTTTAAAAATTATGCAAATATGTCTTTCTCTCTCTCTCTCTCTCCCTCTCTCTCTCTCTTTTGGTACTGGGGGTGGAATCCAGGAGCTTTTCTACCTCCGGGATATGCTCTCAGACTTATTTTATACTTTATTTGGAAACAGGGTCTCACTAAGTTGTTGAGAGCCTCACTAAGTAGCTGAGGCTGGCTTCGAACCTGTGCGATCCTCCTGTCTCAGCCTCCCAAGCGCTGGGATTACAAGTGTGTGCCACCACGCCCGGCCTCTGTCATTTTCTTTATGATTTGAAATTATAGAAATATTTTTGTAATACTCCAAATTATAGTAATATTTTATAATAGTTACTCAGAACTTTTCCACTTCACTTTTATTTATTCATCATGTATTTATTTTGGTACTGGGGATTGAACTCAAGGACATTCCACCTCTGAGCCACATTCCTAGCCATAGTTTATTTTTATGTTTTAGGGCCTCACTAATTTGTGGAGGGTCTCACTAAGCTGCTGAGGCTGGCCTCAAACCCGCGATCCTCCTGTGTCAGCCTCCTTAGTACTGGGATTACAGGCGCGTTTCACCATGCCTGGCTTCCACTTCATTTTTACTTTATTTTATTAATTAATTTATTTTTTTGGCACCGGGAATTGAACCCAGAGGCATTTTTACCTGTGAGATAAACCCTCAGCTCGTTTATTTCTTATTTGGAAACAGGGTCTCACTAAGTTGCGGAGGGCCTCCCTAAGTTGCCGAGGCTGGCTTTGAACCTGCGATCCTTTTGTCTCAGCTTCCCAAGCACTGGGAATACAAGCATGCACCACCATGCCTGGCTCCATTTCGTTTTTTTTTTTTTTTTTAGTGATTGTACTGATTTTATTTCTTTTACTAAGCCATTTGTCTTCCTCACACTTAATGCAAATAAATAAAACATAATCTAAAGAAATATATGTCATTATTATTCATAATAAAAAGGGTCTGCTGCATTCTTTCAGGCCTGGGACTACTGTACAACAGGGAATACTTAATGGTGTAAGTGGACCAATGTACCTTTTTGATTCGGATCCACTGAATAGAGTCTCGTTCATGTCTGGTACTGGGAGTAATAACTCCACGGGAGCTAAGACGCAGAACCATTTCTGTGGTATTGCAAGATCTCACCAAATTTTAAAAAGTCCTTATATAAGTAAATATAACAACCCATCTGTAAATTATAGACACTTTCTTTAGGATAAGGTGAAAAAGTGGCCCTTTTGTTTTTTGGTGGTACTGGGGTTCCTGGAAGCCCTTTTACATCCGGGATACACTCCCACAGGCTACACTCCCAGACCTATTTTTAAACTTTTTTGTGTGGAAACAGGGTCTCTTAAGCCAGCAAGGCTGGCTCCGAACCAGCGCGATCCTCCTGTCTCCGCCTCCCAAGCGCGGGCATTACAAGTGTGCGCCACCACGCCCGGCTGGCCCTTTCTTGAGTACATGGATAAAAGTATCATTGTGGTCTCAAGATTGCTGGGTTGATAATTGTCATAATGAAGACAAGGTACACCATGAAGCCACTGTCAGATTAAGAAACTCCCACAACTTTGATCAATTCTTCAAATGATGGAGCAAGTTCCTTTTCCAGGCTGACAGTCCAGCATTAGCACCGCTGCTAGCTATGAGACTCACCACCAAAGGTAAACGATTGAACCGAACCACCTGGTAGGTGTTCTAGTAACAGATGATGCTTTTGTGCTTTGAAAGCCCAAGTTTGCTCCCTTGGTCTGTTGCAAGGGCAAAAGTAGACAAGAAGCCAGGTCTCCAAGCAAGCCCTGGAGCATTATCACTGGCGACTTTAATAACAGGTACCCCATCTCTATCTGGCACAACAACAGCATGGACACTTAGTAACTTCTTATACAGGAATCGCTTTAGGTCCTCCGCCACGAGGAAAACCTTTCTCCCACAGGATGCGTCTCCACGCCTGGGTTTCTGGACCGCCCTTTTAGCTCCACTCCAACACACATCCCCAGCCTTCCAGGTGCCCGCTGTCGACGCGGCCCTTGGAGCTGCGGCTGCTACTCGCTCTCTCCCTAGAATTCATGATCCTTAAAAACCGAACCCCCAAATTATGTAATTCTCCTGCTTTTATCCCTCCCATCACTGATGGAATACAATCTACAGTCCTCACCAGACGCCAAGTCTCTGCAGGGTCTCTCCTGCAAGCAAGGCCTCTGGGCCCAGCCCCTTCCCCTGGCTCCATCTTCTGCAAAGAGCTTCTTCAGCTCCGGCTGCTTCTGCGCAGTCTCCTCCTTGCGGACCTTCCCTTCAGGTCTGTGAGAATGTCTCCTCCCTGGGGAGAAGTCCCTGCCCTGACTCTAGAGAAGCCGTGGGCTTTGCTCCTCCTGGGATTCAGTGACAGCACTTGTCCAGGCTCAGCATTTTCTTTATTTTTAGAGTCACGTATTTCCTAATGGTGGGGACACACCTGAGAAACGCGTCATGAGTCGACTGTCATGTTGAGTCAACATATTAGGGTATATGTACTACGCGAGCCAGGTGGTGCGGGCCAGTGGCTCAGTGTACAATCACTCTTGGTACCACCAAGAGATGCGATAAACATGAGATGCCGCTGCCAGCGTAAGGCGGTATGCTCTACTAACGTAAACTTAAAAAAATATAAGTATGAAGCTGGGCGTGGTGGAGCACACTTGTCATCCCAGCATTCGGGAGGTGGAGATTGGAGGATCGCGGTTTGCAGACAGCCTCAGCTACTTAGCGAGGCCCTTTGCTATTCAGTGAGACCCTGTTTTAAAAATAAAAGGACTAGCCAGGCGTGGTGGCGCATACTTGTAATCCCAGCACCTGGGAGGCTGAGACAGGAGGATCGCACAGGTTCTAAGCCAGCCTCAGCTACTTAGTGAGGCTCTCAGCAACTTAGTGAGACCCTGTTTCCAAATAAAGTATAAAACAGGGCTGGGGTGTAGCCCGGAGGTAGAAAGCCCCTGGGTTCCACTCCCAGTACCACACAAAAAAATAAATAAAATAAAAAAACTAAAAAATAGGGTTGGGGTGTAGCTCAGAAGTACAATGTCCCTGGGTTCCATCTCTGGTACCGCACCAAAATATATATATGTGTGTGTGTGTGTGTGTGTGTGTGTGTGTGTGTGTGTGTGTGTGTACAAACAAATACAAACTCTATAATAGTAAAAAGTATAGTAAACACATAAATCAGTAATAGAGTTAGTTCTCATGATCATCAGGTATCACGTAATGTACATATTTATACACACTATACTTTGTAGGGTAGCAGCACTGTTCAGCCGGGTGTGGTGGTGCACACCTGTCTTTCTGGTACTTGGGAAGCTGAGACAGGAGGTCACAGGTTCGCAGTCAGCCTTAGCAAGTTAGCAAGGCCCTCTGCAACTTATTGAGACCCTGTTTCAAAATAAAAAATAAAATAGCGCTGGGGGTGAAGTGTAGGGGTAGAATGCCCCTGGGTTCAGTCCCCAAAAGCATGTGTATGCTCGTGCGCACGTACACACACACACACACACACACACACACACACACACACACACACACAGCATTGTTATGCCAGCATCAGCACATACACGTGATTAACGTCATACTATGATGTTGTAAGGCTGTAACGTGACAAGGGATTTTTCAGCGAGGTCCTACAGCTGCCCTGATGCCATGGTGCAGATAACAGCCCGCGCCATCCTCTGTGTGGTCCATCACTGATGAAAATGTCATTCTGAGCCACATGAGTGTGCATTCTGAGGCCAGCCGGTGTCTAGTCTCTATTAGGTGGCACCAGAGAGCTGTAACTGGGCTACTGTGGTGGGACTGGTGCTTTGGAAGCCTCACTGGTGTAAAAGGGCTGCAGATGGGAGGGGGCAAAAGTAGGGGACAGGGGAGGCCAGTGGGGGCCTGCAGCTCTCAGCCCCCCTTGGTGCTTCGCAGCTGAATCTGAGGGCTCCAGCCCCTAGAGGTCGGCGGGAGCCCGCTGCTTAGGTCCCTGGACACTGCCACAGCAGTGAGAGGTGCCGCGGAGGTCAGGCCCAGCAGGAGGAAGCCCTGCGTTTCCTCTGGGTTGTTTTTCTTTTAAAGACTCAAACTTGAAGAAAAAAAATCTAATAAATATATTCTCTTTTGAATTTCCTGCCTGCCCCTTAGCCAGCTCTCAGCACGAACGGCCAAGTTCTCCTGACCTCAGCGAGGAAGGCCAAGAGGCTGACAGCTGGATACCAGTATTTATGTTCCGTTATCACATCTGTTGAGGAACCTCAGGCCTAAGTGGCTAAAATGAATTAGTCTAGTTTTATCTCCCAACTGCCGGGCTCCAGAAAAGCATATTTCCTCTTTGTGTGTGTGTGTGTGTGTGTGTGTGTGTGTGTGTGTGTGTGTTACTGGGGATGGAACTTAGGGGCCTTCTACTTCCAGGCTATACCCTCAGCCTTATTTTATTTTTTATTTGGAAACAGAGTCTTGCTAAGTTGCTGAGGCTGGCTGTGAACCTGTGATCCTCCTGTTTCAGCTTCCCAAGGACTGGGATTATAGGTGTGCACCACTATGCTCAGCCATATTTCCTCTTTTTGAAGACATGGTTTTTGTGAAGGCCAATATGTATGTATGTATGTATGTATGTATGTGTGTATATATATGTGGGTATATAGAGAGTATATATACTATATATGTGTATATATACACATACATGTGCATTAATATATATATATACTGTACTATATATCTTACTATAAAATATACACCATATATTTTACTATAAAATATATACCATATATTTATATAGAGAGACATAATTTTTCCTCTAAAATACTGTGACACTATCTCTTCCCAAAAGTTAACTCTTCTCTGGCTTCTCTGGCGCTCGGGAGTTCAACACACTAACTGTCGTGCCAGCATCAAACGATCTTCCCCCTGCAGGCCACATCTCCACCCTGGTGCAGTGGCTGCGAGGAGAGGACGCTGCCCACCTGGAGCGCTGGGGGCTGAGGTTCTGCCCTAAAGGAGGAGCCCGTGACTCTTGAATACAGAGCAGCGGCCGCCCGTGGAGGCAGGCCTGGGCTGCTTCCACACTGATGGGGAGTTGCCAGATGTGCACTTTCACTGAAAACCAAAACAAAAAGGAAGAAGCCCTCTACAGCCAGCGCCCTAGGCTCGATCCTGCCACGGGAGCGGAATGCCAGATATCGTAAACGATTTGCCGTGCGCAGCGTCAAACCTGCTCCTGTCTAGATCTCCACTTTCCTCTCCCATTCTAATCTGCGTGAGCTACGCTTAGTCCTCTTTACCTCAGTGCTGTTGTGTAGACACTGTCTCGCTTTGTGCGCTCTCTGTGGACTGGGTCACACAGAGGCAATACTTAGCAAGTAGTGCTGCTAGCAGATTAAATAAAATGTGAATATTGTCGATTCCATTTCCTGACTCTCTTTCCAATATAGATGTAGTAGTTTACAAATGTACTGTCTTATAAAGTATACAGACACATGCACATATGTGTGCACTTATATAGTGTATATACATATATACTATCCGTGATATATTTATTCTTTACTTTTATTTTTTGTGGTACTAGGGACTGAACCCAGGGGCCTTCTACCTTCAAGCTACACAGCCAGATCTATTTTATTTTGAAACAGGGTCTCTCTAGGTTGCTGAGAATCTAAATTGCTGAGGCTGTGATTGAACCTACAATCCTCATGTCTCAGCCTCCCAAGTAGTGAGATTACAGGCACGTGCCACTACAGCTGAAATTATATATATATGTATGATCGCTGTTTTTAATTTTTTTTAGAATCCAGAGACCTTCTATCTCTGAGCCATACCCACAATCCTTTAAATTGTTTTTTGTTTTGTTTTGAAATAAGGATCTCACTAGGTTGCTGAGAATGTGGCTACATAGCTGAGTCTGATCTTTAATCTGTGAGCCTCCTATCTCAGCCTCCCAAGCGCTGGGATCACAGGTGTGCACTATCCTTCTCTGGTTTTCTGTTTCAACTCTGCAAGCTGCTACCTTTTCTCTCCATTTTAATTATAACGAGGACTTTCCAAAGCTATATCTTACTCATTTTACTTAAAAATGGATCGTTCTCAACAGCTGAGAACAGAGGGGTCAGGGACCAGCAGCCCTCGCCACCCACCAGAGAGGGGAGGATTGGCACCGCGCATGTGCCTGCGGCTCCCTGCGAGCGCAGTGCTGCGCTTGGACGCGAGTCAGCCCGCGAGAGCTGCACCCTGGGCTGTCCGCAGAGTGGAACAAGCACCTGCTTTGTTTGGTGTCCACGCTCAGGCTCTTCTAAACATGACCTTTATTTTCAAAATAATAATTCTTCAAGTGGGAAATGTATCAAGGTAACAGTGTTCCCCTGCGGAAATCCTCTTGAAAAGGACTTCTGCAAGAGCCCAGGAGTGTTTTCTGAGAGCTGGCGACCGCATCCACCTAACTAGCTCACGGCCTCGCCTGGCTCATCTTCCTCTCCAGCCGTCTTCTGCCCACCAGTCCTGCCCCTCAGTCACCACTGCTGCAAGCCGCCGCTGTGAAGTGGCCCCTCGACTCCTGGACTCCATGCATATGAATATTGCACCTGAGGGCTGGGGATGTGGCTCAGTGGGGAGCACTTGCCCGGGCCCTGGATTTGATCTCTGGCACTGCAATCAATAAATACACAAATATTTGGAATGATTAAAAGTGAAAACAATAGAACCAGGTGTGATGGCACGCTTGTAATCCCAGCATTTGGGAGGCTGAGACAGGAGGATCGTGGTTCAAGGACAGCCTCAGCTACTTAGTGAGGCCCTCTGCAACTCAGTGAAACCCTGTTTGTGTGTGTGTGTGTGTGTGTGTGTGTGTGTGTATGTGTGTGTCTGTGTGTGTGGTACTGGGGGTGGAACCAAGAGACTTTCTACCTCTGGGCTATACTCCCAGCCCTATTTTATATTTTATTTGGAAACAGGGTCTCACTAAGTTGCTGAAAGCCTCACTAAATAGCCGAGGCTGGCTTCGAACCTGCGCGATCCTCCCGTCTCAGCCTCCCAAGCGCGGGGATTACAAGCATGCGCCACCACGCCCGGCTTGAAACCCCGTTTTTAAAATAAAGAATAAAAAATAGGGCTGGGGGTGTGGCTAGGAGGTAGAATGCCCCTGGGTATCATCCCCAGTGCTGCAATAAATAAATAAAAACTAGAGGTAAGAGCCAGTTTATATAATCCTGCTTACATTGAAGTGTGCCATTTGTGTATTTATTTATTTTTGTGGGACTGGGGATGAAACCCAGGGGCCTTCTACCTCCGGGCTACACTCCCAGACCTATTTTATATATATTTTTTGGAAACAGGGTCTCACTAAGTTGCTGAGAGCCTCACTAAATAGCCGAGGCTGGCTTCGAACCTGCGCGATCCTCCTGTCTCAGCCTCCCAAGCGCGGGGATTACAAGCGTGCGCCACCACGCTTGACTTATATCCAATTTTTAACAACTGAAGTTTCTCATACTCTTGTCAATTTCAATGAGTTGCAATTGCAAATCATTGTTCAAGGTTTGATTGACAAGTTTCCACACCCATCATCCACACCTATCAGCTGCTTCCTCACCTGGGCTCCCCGCTCTCCCTCCTGCCCCTTATGGGCCCTTCTCACAACCCCCAGAAGAGCCTGTTCCTATAAAAACATGACTACTTTCCTCGAAGATGTGTGAGGATCCCCTCTCCCACAGCAGGCCCTGGGCTCCCTCTCCGCCTCTGCTGTCCTCCCTGGGTAGATGACTTGCTGTTCCCGCCTCCTCCCCCAGGCTAGACATCTCCCGCCCAGGAATTGGTCTCATCCTGTTGGTTTCATCACTATCCCCACCCAAACCCCTGGCTTCCCCTAGGTCTCTGCTGTTTGTTTTGCACTTTTATTGGTGCTGTGTAGCGACACATTGTGGTGATTTCCAAAGTGAGGGGAAGACACAGGCACCGCGCTTGGCGTCCCCTCCACACCCACACGCCGGCGCCCCTCTGCCGACCCGTGCCTGGTGGTGAGATTGGGCGGAACCTTCGTGTATGGACGGAACCCTAAGCTGATCCTTGGCCCCGTCCTGTCCCCTCCGGCCTCCCTCTGTCAGTCCCTCCACTGTTCTGCTCCCCCTCATTTGACTCAGTCCCTTTTGCTTTCAGGGGAGAAAACATAGGACCCTTGGGTTTCTGGGACTGGCGGTCTCAGTACCGTGTTTTCTAGTTCTGTCTCTTTTCCTGCAAATGGCATAATTATGTTCTTTAGGGCCGAGTCAGCTCCACTGTGCGCATACACACATATCATTCATCGGGTGCTGGACACCTAGGATGGCTCCATAAGTTGTCTCTGTCCCTATTTCTGTCTCATTTGTCCACCTTTCCGTTGTTTCAAGCCTGGGTGTGGGGGGGGAGGTGTTACTTACCCGGTCCTTCCAAGTCCTAGGAGAAGCTTTTAAAACCTATTCTTTCTGAGCTGGACGTGGTAGCCCACACTTGTAATCCCAGCATTCAGGAGGCTGAGACCGGAGGATTGCGGTTCGCAGACAGAGTCAGCTACTTAGTGAGGCCCTCCGCAACTTAGACCCAGTTTCAAAATAAAGAATAAAAAAACTAGGGCAGGGGGTGTAGCTCGGAGGTCAAATGCCCCTGGGTTCCATCCCCAGACCCACAAAACAACAACAACAACAACAACAACAACAACAACAACAGCAAAATACGTATCCTTTCTGGTAGGGGAGAGGGAAGACCGGGGTTCATTAATGGAAATACTACCACCGACTACGTGTGTACATGTGAATATACCAATGGCATTCTGGGTACTTGGTACTGGGAGGGAGGGGGAGGCGGGGGGCAAGTACTATGTGCACGCATGTCATTATCAGCATACTCACATTAGGACGTGAGACTATAATGCATTAATAAAAGCATAAAATAGTTATCATTCCTAAGCACCTCGGTGGTGTGTGTCCAGGGAGGAGGGTGAACCCCACAGCCTTCTAATAGTCCCTGTGTGGATTTCCTCCCAGTGCCTGTGCTTTCAGTCCTGCCACCTGAGTTAAGCCGGGCTTGTTTCCTTTGCGAATTTTCATCTTTCATTTCTATTACTCGTCGTACTGGGTGGAAGAACGTGGAGCAGCGGCAGTGATGCCTGTTGTCTTGTTCCTGACTTTAAAGGGCACACTTTGAACTTCTGTGCTGCCAGATTATTAACCAATCTGTTAGGCTAATTAACCACAGGCAGTCATCAAGGGCACCTGGCATGGTTTTACCACAAACAAGGGTTGGAAACGCAGCACAGGTAGTGGTCTTTGCCCCAGCAGGGAGGGTCCCTGCTCCTGGGCGGGTGGCCTTCGGGGTTCCAGCAGGAGCCCGTGGGAACAACTAATACGCTGGGCAGCGGTGAGCGCTTCCTTTCTCCCAGCCAAGGTATTTCGTTAGATTCGATTCATACACCTAATCCACACATCTCCAGTTGTTCGACTTACACTTTTATTGGTGCATTACTGT
This sequence comes from Muscardinus avellanarius, assembly GCF_963383645.1. Taxonomy (NCBI): domain Eukaryota; kingdom Metazoa; phylum Chordata; class Mammalia; order Rodentia; family Gliridae; genus Muscardinus; species Muscardinus avellanarius. Next base: position 4,786,801 of record NC_137806.1, read on the forward strand.
CTCGCGCATAACATAGTTCGCAGCGATGGTGACGTATATGCACACACTTGCCGGGCTTCCCTGGCTCCCTCCCCATCCCTCCTCCCATTCCAGATATTGAGATTGGCATTGGTGTCCCACATATACATACAATGTCAATGGAAGTGTTTTTCTTTTCTTTCTTTCTTTCTTTCTTTCTTTCTTTCTTTCTTTCTTTCTTTCTTTCTTTCTTTTTTTTTTTTGGTGGTACTGGGGGTGGAATCCAGGGGCTTTTCTACCTCCAGGCTACACTCCCAGACCTATTTTATATTTTATTTGGAAACAAGGTCTCACTAAGCTGCTGAGAGCCTCACTCAGTAGCTGAGGCTGGCTTTGAACCTGTGTGAGCCTCCTGTCTCAGCCTCCCAAGAGCGGGGATTACAAGTGTGTGCCACCACGCCTGGCAATGGAAGTATTTCTAATCTCCCATCAATACTGTTCTGGCTATTAATTACACCCTTCTACCTCTGAGCTACACCCCCAGCCCTATTTTTTATTCTCTATTTTGAATCAGGGTCTCACTAAGTTACGGAGGGCCTCTCAAGTTGCTGAGGTTGTCCACGAACCTGCGACCCTCCTGTGTCAGCCTCCCAAGTATTAGGATTATAAGCGTGCATCCCCAACCCCGCTTGCATTCAGTTTTAGATTAGTAATCTACAGTCTGTCCTAATGCCGCCATCTCACTTTTTTTTAAGTCCTGGGGGTTTTATTCAGGGGCATTCTACCGCCTAACTACACCTCCCCCCTTATTATTTTTTATTTTGAAACAGAATCTCACTAAGTTTCTGAGAACCTCAACTATGCAATCCTTTGGCCTCAGCCTCCCAAATGCACAGATACAGGCGTGTGCCTCCCGTGCCTGGTTCATCTCACTTTTTATTATCTAATTTTGTAATATATCAATATCTGTCAGGGTAAGACTGATTTCATTCATCTTCCATATGCTTATATGATTTTTAAAATCTCCCAGCAAATACAAGAAAAGGAAACTTCCTCACTCTTAAAAAGTGTGCCTACCAAGAACCTTCAGCCAGGGAAGCCCGGCAAGTGTGTGCATATACGTCACCATCGCTGCGAACTATGTTATGCGCGAGACAGTAATGCACCAATAAAAGTGTAAGTCGAACAACTGGAGATGTGTGGATTAGGTGTATGAATCGAATCTAACGAAATACCTTGGCTGGGAGAAAGGAAGCGCTCACCGCTGCCCAGCGTATTAGTTGTTCCCACGGGCTCCTGCTGGAACCCCGAAGGCCACCCGCCCAGGAGCAGGGACCCTCCCTGCTGGGGCAAAGACCACTACCTGTGCTGCGTTTCCAACCCTTGTTTGTGGTAAAACCATGCCAGTAACCCTTGACTGCCTGTGGTTAATTAGTCTAACCCATTAAATTACCGAGTTGTGTAGTAAGACACAGATTGGTTAATAATTTGGCAGCACATCAAAAAGAACGCCTTATATAGCCTCTATCTCAATTTCTCATCTTTCCCTTTAAAATGTAATGTATTTCCCCCACAAAATCTTCAACTATTCCAAATATGAGTTTTATTTCAGAACTCTTTATTCCTCTCCACTCAGGAAGACACTGTGTTCTTTACCTTCGGGGGACATTTTTGAGTGAATTAAACCAAGTGTTCATACCAAGAGTTTAGGCTTTGCCAGGCGTAGGAGGCGGAGACTGAGAATCAGTCCGTCTTAGCGAGGCACTTCAACTCAGTGAGACCCTGTTTTAAAACTAAAAAGACAGCCGGGCGTGGTGGCGCACGCTTGTAATCCCTGCGCTTGGGAGGCGGAGACAGGAGGATCGCGCAGGTTCAAAGCCAGCCGCGTGCGCTGGCTTAGGAGACCCTGTTTCCAAATAAAAATAGTCTGGGAGTGTAGCCCGGAGGTAGAAGGGCTTCCAGGAACCCCCGTACCACCAAAAAAATAAATAAATAAAACTAAAAAGACTAAAATATAGGGCTGGAGGTGTAGCTCGGAGGTACAATATCGGTGGGTTCCATCCCCAGTACCTAAAAAAAAAAGAAAGAAAAAGAAAAAAAGAAAAGAACTGTAGGCTTCGAACCGGGCTTTCCCCAGGAATGACCGACCGTTTGCCACAGTCCTGACCGTGGGCAGAGCTGTGTTTTCCAGGCCCGGGTCCCATTGTTGAGAGGCCGTGGTGTGGACACCACGAGGGTTGTCTTGTTCAAGCGCAAGGCTGGGCCTGGAGGAGGATTTCGGTTTTGCCTGAAGGTGTCCCTGTTCCCATTCAGAGTAAGCCAGGGCTCCCTCGTCTACGTAAACAATGGCTTAAGCCTTGCCACTTTCCTGACAGAGAAGCAGAAATGACAGCCACACATTTTGTGAGATTATGTCTTGAAGAAGCAGCCATTGCTGCAAAGCAGAACCTTGAAGCAGTACTCGCGACTGCATTCTGGCGTTTCGCTGCCGTCAGGAGCTAATCTGACTGGGGAACTGGGAAGGAGAATCTGGGCATGGGCATGGGCATGGAAGAAGTCCTGCCCCCAGCCTCCTGGGCCCTTTGTGGGGCGCTCCCTGCCCAAGGCTGCCTGCACATGGCACACCCTGAGATTCCGTCGCGGGCGCCCACCGGTCCACACGACCAAAATCAGCCTCATGCGTAGGGAAGGGGAGATTCGTGTCCTCAGTCTGCTGGCCGGGGCGTTTTATTTTTCAGTCAATTATGAATGTGGTTGGTAGAAAGGGGTGTCATTTATGGGACCCTCTGTAACACCCAAAAGCTCCTACAGCCTGACTGAGCAAAGCTGATAGGTAATGAAGGCAAATCCCACGCCAGACACGTCTTAGGGCTGTAAAACTTTCACTTGAAGATAAACCTAGAGAATATGAACAAAGGTCCTCTCAGAATTGTCTTCACTGATCAGGTGTGGTGGCGCATGCCTTTAACTCGGCACTTGGGAGGCTGAGACAAGAAGATCACAAGTTCAAGGCCAGCCTCAGCAATGTAGCAAGACTTGCAGCAACCTAGCCAAAACCAAACAAATAAATAAATAAATAAATAAATAAATAAATAAATATAAATAAAGGGCTGGGAGTGTAGCTTGGAGGTAAATAGGTAAAATAGCTTTGAATTCAATCTCTAGTACCCCACATTGTCTCACCAAGCTAAACATGAATGTTGACTTTTTACTGGACATCACTATAAAACGAGCTTCAGTGTAGAGACTGTTGAGGACAACACTGTGGATATGTGGCCGTCACTCAAGACTTCTCTTAGTATTATTTTCTTATTATCATTGTCTTAATATTATTATTCTACCTGGTAAGTCTCTTTAAGAACTGAGAAGCAGGAGATTGTTGTCATCTTGAAATCTGGTCTGTTTACATAGCAAGATAAAGAGAACTATGTAACCTACCATTTCTCTCTTTTGACTTCACTCTCAAAACAATCTCATGGTCTGGTGGCATGCTGACTGTAAGGCCGGCATGAACAGCATCCGTGTCCTCATTTTCATGGCTTTAATTTCTAATTTCCATTTCAGTAACACGCTCACAATCGGTTCTGCAGGCCACCCCAAGTTCTCTAAAATATGGATCAGACAACACCGTTGAAATAAAATCATGGAAAGATAAAAGGGAGGGACTCGGGGTTTATAATGCAACATTTAAGAAGCTCAGAAGCCAGCATTTCTGAATTCATAACAGCAACAACAAAAATAACCTGAACAAAAGGAAAATCAAGCCAGGTGTGGTGCCGCACACCTGTAATCGCAGTACTTGGGAGGCTGAGACAAGAGGGTCTCGGTTCTGGACAGCCTCAGCTACTTAGTGAGGCCCTTTGCGACTTAGTGAGACCCTGTTTCAAAATAAAAAATATAGGGTTGGGGTTGTAGCTCGAAGGTAGAATGCCTCTGGGTTCTATCCCCAGTGACACACACACACACACACACACACACACACACACACACACACATCATCTTTAACATGCACACATCTCACAAACAGCATTAAAATATCTGAGGCCCAAACTACAAAGAGAAATAGATGACTTCACCATCATGGCTAGGGACATCAGCACCCTCTATTAGATAAATCCAGCAGGCAGAAAACTAGAGGAACAGAGTTGAAATGAATCATCGATTCACTAAATCTAATTGATATCTATAGAATACTTCATTCAGCTGGGCGTGGTGGCACACACTTGTAATCTCAGCGCTTGGGAGGCTGAGACAGGAGGATGGCACAGGTTCGAAGCCAGCCTCAGCTACTTAGTGAGGCTCTCAGCAACTTAGTGAGACCCTGTTTCCAAATAAAAAATATAAAATAGGCCTGGGAGTATAGCCTGGAGGTAGAAAAGTTCCTGGGTTCCACCAAAAAAAAAATACTTTATTCAATAATACTATTATCATTATCTTTTTCCTTTATAATATGGAAGAGGTCATAGAGACTGGTACATTTTTTTCCATAAATATTTGGTAGAATTTATCCACGAACCACGTTTATCATTATTGTCTTTTTAATTCAATAATTAATTTAATTCAGATAGTATTGTCTTTTTAATTCAAATTCCAGTTGCTTATGACTTGTGTCCTCCCGTCCAATATAATCATTCTAAGACACTTTTGTTTTAGAATCTTTGTGGTTTTCTACATACACAATCCTATCATTCTTACCAAAGACAGCAATTTTTTTTTAATATATAAAACTTTTATTTCTTTTTCTTGTCTTATTAGGTAGATCTTCCAATATAATTTTCTGGAAAGAAATGTCAAAGGGGAATAGACTTACCATTTACTTGATCTAAGTGAAAAAAGCTTTTAGTCAGCCAGGTGTGGTGGCGCTTGCCTGTAATCCCAGTACTTGGGAGGCCAAAATAGGAGGATAGCAGATTTGAGGTCAGCCTCAGTGACTTAGTGAAACTCTCCACAACCTAGTGATACCCTTTTTTAAAATAAAAACAAAATTGGGCTGGGGGTGTAGCTCAGAGGTGGAATGCCTGGGTTCAATCTGCAGTATCAGTAAACAAACAAACAACAAAAGCTTTTAGTTTCTCGCCATTGGGTATTACATTAGCTGTATTTCTTTATAGATATTATTTCTCAAGTTGAGGACGTTCTTCTCCAGTCATAGTTCACTGAGAGTTTTCTTTTTTCACAAAGGTTACCATGATATAATTTGATATGAGTGGGTGTTGGGTTTTTATAAAATGTTTTTTCTGACTCTATCAGTATGATTAATTGGTTTTTCTTCTTTAGCTTGTTGATGTATTATTGCTAAACTTACATTAGCAACATAAAAGAAAAATATTTTGGTATAAATCTAACATAATATACACAAGGTCTATCTGTGAGAGCTACAAAACTTTGATGAGAGAAATCAGAGGAGATAAAAGTAAGTGGTTTTCATGGATAAAAACCCCCAATATTGTCACGATGTCAGTGCTAGCCGAGCATGGTAACATACGCTTGGAATCCCAGTACCTGGGAAGCTAAGACACATAGGCTGCAGACAGCCTCAGCAACTTAGTGAGGCGCATTCTCAGTGGCTTAATGAATGCCTGTCTCAAAATAAAAAAATAAAATAGGGCTGGAGGTGGAGCTCAGAGGTAGAAAATCCCTGGGTTCAGTCCTCAGTACAAAAAAAAAAGTCAGTTTTTTCTAACTTGACCTATAGATTCAATGCAATCTCAATAAAAATCCCAGCAACTTATTTTGTAGACATTGACAAAAACTGATTGTAAAGTTTATAGGAAGAGGCAAAAGACCCAGAATGGCCAACACAATGGAAAAGAACAAAGTTAGAGGACTGAAAATATCTGACTTGAAGACCCGTACACAACTTCAGTTGTCAAGCTAGGACGGTACTGATCAAAGGACAGATGGATCGACAGAACAGAGGGGCGAGTGCAGGGATAGACCAAGACCAGCCTAGAAAATCTAAAGCCATCCACTGAAAAGTAATTTGAACTAAACATGAAAGTTCAGCGAAACATTAGAAGAATGCACAAAACCCCCAGATAACCAGTGATTATGTAATTAGAAATAGAGCCTTCCAAAGCAATAGTAAAAAGGACTATCAGAAATACCCAAAGAGATCAGTAGAATCTTAGCCATCGCAGGTGCTAAGATCCTCCAGCAACGGTCCTCAGACACACCAAGCTGTGTTTATCTCAGCGCCAGCACCTTCACAGATGCTAAGGAAACCAGGTGAGAAGCCAGAGAGCTTGCCTTTAGCAGAACAAAATAAAAAGATATCGAAGGCTGCAGGAAAGAGTCGCCTAGTCACCTCCAAGAGCCCGGCGTGGAGAGAGACACTTCCTCTTGGAGATGGGGAATAGAGCCCAGGCCTAGACGTGAGACCCAGCGCCAGCGTTGCTGTAAAAGCCAGTTTTGGGAGGAGCCCCATGCCCTCCTCCTCTTAGACGTGAAACCCAGTACCAGTGCTGCTATAAAAACAGTGCTGAGCCTGCGTGGTGGCGCACACTTGTAATCCCAGAATTTGGGAGGCTGAGACAGGAGGATCTGGGTTTGTGGACAGCCTCAGCTACTTAGCTACTTTGCAACTCAATGAGATTTTGTTTCAAAATAAAGAATAAAAAATAGGGCTGGAGGTGTGGCTGGGAGGTAGAATGTCCCTGGATTCCATCCCAGTACCACAAAAACAACAACAACAACAAACCCCAGTGCTGGGCAGGGCCCCATGCCCCCTACTGCCTGGCCAAGACCTATGGAATGAGTCGCTAAAACTCTGTTAGGCCAGACAGCTGACGCCAACCATGAGCTCTACTCTCGAGTGGGGCTGCTGGGGGCAGGGCATGGCGGCTAGCACAAGGCCCTCCACGCGAGACTCAGCATCTGATAGACACTGAGGGCTGCTATGCAGGCCTGAGCTCACAGACACAGCCTCGAGCCTGGCTGGCATCCCGTGGGGGACAGTACACCGGTAGGACAGATCTAGGCGTCCGCTGTATCGATTCTAGCCCTGGAGTGGACCTGGGGCACAGCCTCTCTTCTCTCAAAACTGTGTAGGTCACTGTGGCTGTGTCTCTGAGACTCAGGGGTGACCAGGCTTAGCCTAGGTGGCCAAGGGTCTGCCTTCACCAACATTACCCCAATCTTGGACAGCACAGCCTGGTGCAGGACCCATTTGTGGGGGTGGGCAGAGTAGTAAGCACAAGACTGGGCTGGTGAAGCCCACCTAACACTGCATGTCCCGACGGTCCTCATCCTGAAGCTGCCTACAGACGGAGCCTCTGGAGCACTCCCAGCACCAAGGAAGACGTGTGGCCCCAGTCCACTGGGTCTCACAGCACCTGTGGCTGCCCACGGCGCTCTGGGCAGCGGTCCACTTCAGCACTGGGCAGACCGCGGCATGCGGGCGGGGGTGTCACCCACTCTTGGGCTGATCTTCATGGCTGTGGACTCAGGGTGTGACCGCTTGGCAGCACCGACGGCCACACGTGTGACATACAAACCTAGGGTCCTTCGTAGTGACTCTTCCCAGAGTTGAGGAGAATCCTGTAGGGTCCGAGCACAAGCCAACAATTGGAGGTACGGAGAAGCGTGTAGGGCAGATGGGTTTTTTCTAGTACTTTCCTGGTTCTTTCTGAACACTAGAACAGTCGTGACAAACCTGGGCTTGGATTGCCCTTTAAGACTGACACAGAGACCCCACGCCAATCGCTGATGCCCAGGAAGTCTAACCTAGGCGCCATCCGGTGTCGGAATGGTGAAAGTGACTACAGGCTCTGAGAAAATAAATAAGTAGCCTGCTTAGAATTTCTGGAGAGATAGACACAAACAGAGCCAGCCCGGGAAGACTGCAATAAGAGCCTAGTGCCCAGGCAAAGCTGTATACAACGAGCACCAAGAATCTTCTAGAAATGAGCCTTCACCTAGTAAGGTGCCAGGAACCGACCAGAGAGTAATCAGCGTGGAAGAATTCTCAGAAAATCTAAAACAGCTGTTTTAAGGAAATCCAGAAAGCTTAAAGAAAACACAAAGAAACGTTTTAATACTCTATGACCAAGAGATGGAAGCAATTAAAACCAAGCATCAATTCTTGGGCTGAAAATTACACTTGGCAGAATAAAAAACGTGATAGGAGGCAGCGATCGCAGGATAGATGGAGCAGAATGAGCAGTCAGTGAGCTCAAAGCCAGGCTGTGTGAAAATACATAGTTGGAGGAGAAGAAGAAGGAAGAGAAATGCGGAGTTTATGGGAACTTTGGAACAGTTTTAAAAGGGCAAATTTTCAGGTTATTGGTGTTCAAGAAGGACTTGAGAATGTCAAAGGGGTAAAAGGCTTATTCAAAGGTATAATAACAGCAAACATCCTAAACCTAAAGAGGGACGCAAATACTCAGATATAAGAAGGTCAAAGGTCACCAGTCAAATTTAACTCAGTGTCTACTCCAAGATAAAAGAAAAAAAAAAAAAGAAAGATAAAAATAAGATTCTCAAGGGTGCAAGAGAAAAGAAACCATACATACAGGTTTCATTTCACCCGAGAGCAGACTTCTTCGCAGAATCCTTACAGGCCAGGAAAGAGTGGCCTGATATTTTTACATTATTTTCAATAAATGGTGCCAGGGAGATTGGCTAGCCACATGCAAAAGAATGAAACTAGATTCCTCTCTCTCTCACCAGTAACAAAAATCAACTCAAAATGGATGAAAGGCTTATATGTAAGACTGGAAACTATAAAACGACTAGAAGAAAACACAGGTAGAATGCTTTAGGACATTGAAACGGGCAAGAATTTTTGGGGCAAGATCCCAAAGTACAAGAAACAAACCCAAATGTAGACAAATGGGATTATATAAAGTTAAGAAGCTTCTGCACCATGGAGGGGAAAGAACCTACGAAATAGGAGGAAATATTTATGAACAACGCATCTGGCAAGGGGTTGATCTCCAGAATATAGAAGTAACTCCAAACTCTTAGTAAAAAACCAAATAACCTGATTTTAAAAGGGGCAACAGATCTATTTCTCAAATGAAGTCATACGGATGGCCAACAGGTACATGAAAAAATGCTCAACATCACCAACCATCAGGGAAATGCAAATCCAAACCACATCAAGAAATCGCCTCAATCCAGTAAGAATGTCAAGTAAGAAAAAGATTTTTAAAAATATCAAGTGGCCGGGGATGGGGCGCAGATCTGTAATCACAGCATTTTAGAGGCTGAGACAGGAGGATCGTGATTTGAGGACAACCTCAGCAACTTAGTGAGACCCTGTTTCAAAATCTAAAAAGTAAATACATAAAAAACAACACGTGCTGGCAAGGACATGAAGAAAAAGGCAGGTCGCACATAACCAGGGAATGTAAGTCGGCAGAACTGCTATGGACAGTATAGAGGTCTCTCAAAACATGATAACTACCCCACGATGCACACATGAATTGAAACATTACCTTGGGTCCCGTTAAGATCCACGACTTTTATGTTTTCATCTATCAGTTAAAATTTTTTAAAGGTTTTAAAATACCCTGAGGATAAGCTTAACAATAAGTGTGTAAAACCTATGTGAGAAAAACTATAAGACTCTTTGAACAATATAAGAAATACTAGAATACTATGTGTGACCAAATAAGCCAAGTTTCTGCATCAGAAAAAAATTTAAAATTGTGAGGATGCCAGGGTTCTCCATATTAACATATAAATTTAATATATAATCACAGTCAATTTCCCCTGGAATTTTCTATTTGGCTGATTCTAAAGTTAACTGGAAAAGTAAATAGCTGGAATCATTATGGCTAAGTATAATCAGTTATCGAAAAGCAAACAGTATGATAGTAGAGAATTTTTCAATGTGTTAAAAAAAAGTGTCTGGCTGGGCAAGGTGGTGCAGGCCTGTAATCCTAGTACTTGGAAGGCTGAGACAGAAGACTCACAGGGTCAAGGACAGCCTCAGCAACTTAGTGAGACCCTGTTTCAAAATAAAAAATAAAATAGGGCCGGGAGTATAGCGCAGAGGTAGAATGCCCCTGGGATCCATCTCTAGTACCATAAAAAACAACAAACTAACCAAACAGACAAACAAACAAACAAACAAACAAACAAAAAGAGTGAGTATCTGGAACAGACTGTGTGTGTGTGTGTGTGTGTGTGTGTGTGTGTGTGTGCGCGCACGCATGCATGTGTAAGTATTATAGCATAAAAGAAAAATTTCAAATTTACTGATAAATAGGGTTGGAACAATTTGATACCCATCGCAAAAAAAAAATGGAATTGGTTGAATTAAATATTTAAAACAGGGAAAAATCAAAAGAAATTGGGAAAGACTTGAGTACTTTTCATATGATCTGGGAGACAGTAGAAGAGAAAAGTCATCTCAAAAGAAAAAGGCAAAGGCAGAAAGAGCGAATCAATGGCAGAATTGAGCTTAACCGAATTAAACATGTGTATTTGTAGAAAACAGACTGCAGGGGTCTTTTCCTCTGTATATTAAGGGTGATATTTATTCTTTTTCACATTTTTAAGTTTTTTCCCAATTTTCTCCAAAACACATTGTCTTTATAACCAGAAAATAATGATGATAAATAATACCAATTTTAAAATAAAGGTGTTAACCAGCACACTTCCATGAATCTATCACAAATTTGACCAAGGATCTCCCAGTGGGAAAATCTCTCACAATTTCATTTGACAATTTCAACTTACTACCTGTTTATATCTTTAATATTTATCCGTCTACCTCATATTGAGATTCACCGGTCTTTCTTATCTGAGACTCAGAGGGAGAATTAGTTCTTAAAGACATAAGGCCTCAGCCGTAAATAACATAAAGCTTCTCTTTTAAGTGTCTACAACACTGTTTTGTACCATCCTAGAAGAAATGATAATGTTACATTGTTCAGAAGAGGAAACTGCCTTAAAAAGGCACTTATACTGGAGGACTTGAAATGGTCTGTTTCTTCTGGAACTGGGTCAGCACAGGACGGGAAGGATGTGTGTTAGGTGCTTGGTTGGTGATCTGCTCCGTGCTGGACTGGAATCTTACTGGCTCAGCGAGAGTCTTTCCGTTCGAAAGCCAAAGAACTCCTACTCTCTCTATCCACGTATTTCAGGGACAAAAATAACACAAAGAAATTTGAACAAACTGGGCATTTGAACCCCATAAGCAGTTAATTCAGGAAACTGGAATCCGGGGAGAAATGTGTGGATTTGCATCACTGCAGAAAGAAAAACAATAATATCTGTCAATGCTCAGGCTTTTCCAAAACCGCGTTAACCAAATCAGTATTAAATACAGCACGTGGCCACCTTCTGGCCTCGATATGGTAAACTACACAAATAGAAAGTTTGAGCCAGAATTTTGGGCAATTTTTCATATATTTTTTAAGTATTTAATGTGATCAAGTTGCTTAGGCAAAAACAAAACATAAAAAAAAAAACACCTAGTTGCAACTGGGAATGAGGTTAAACATCTCGGATAAGTTGTTAACATGATTTATTTTGGTAACATTATCTCTCTTAGGAGGCCGAAAATCAGTTCAGTGAATTATTTATGTGAACGATGTGGATCCCAGCAGTCACCGTGAAGTTAAGGACCCGAGAGTGTAATATCCTGACCTTAATGTTTCCCACGCTTCGCATGAATAATGTAGGTCTTTTCTTCCCTGTGTTATAGTAACAACTTCCGTATTCATCTCAGACCTTCGATACCCCGGTCCAAGGCTGTGAATGATCGATCCGTCCTCAGGGTCTCTAGTCTCACGTAGCACATGCTTCTCCATTAAGTCCAAAAGGGAAACACTCATCTGAGGACAGACCCATGTGATGTCCAATTCATGCACTTTCAGTTCTGCGGATATTCTCAGGTTTCTGGACACACATGGGAATGTATGTTTGTTTGTTTGTTTGTTTTGTTTTGTTTTAGGTGGTATTGGTATTGAGCCCAGAGGCATTTTATCTCCAAGCTACACTCCCCGCCCTTTTATTTACTTATTTATTTATTTATTTATTTATTTATTTATTTATGTTTTGAAACGGGGTCTTGCTAGGTTGCCTAGAGTCTTACTATATTGCTGAGGCTGACCTCAAACCTATGCTCTCCCGTCTCAGTACTGGGATTGTACCATGTCCCCCTTTCTATAGGATTCTTTTCTAAGGCTGTACTGATTAGTAAAGTCTCTGTCTTTAACTTTTTATTTCTATACAGTGTAGAATTACAGGGGGAAAGTGTATGTGTGCACGCGTGAGTGTGTGTACGTGTGTGTGTTCTCGTCTACAATTTAATATACTAGCAGGATAAAGCAGGTATAAATTTTTGCACATTTTCCTAGAGAATATCAGATTGCACACTAGCCACCAGAATTTGTTGACCAAAAGCGAGCTCCTTTTACAGTATACTAAAAAGCCTCTTCACTCAAATTACAGCTTTTCAAATGACTGTTTGTGACAAGGTACTCATTTGAAAAACAAAATCTCTTTCAAACTAAAGCAATTTTGCATAGTGCTGCCCTTAATTACATCTCCTTTTCATTCAGTTTTAAAACTTATTTTAATGAATGATTATGATAGAAAATCCATACTGCACCAAAATGTAGTTAGCATAAGTATTCAGAAATGAGTGGCAACGCTGCTTGAAGGATTGCCCGTGAAGAGGAAGTTTTGTGGAACTCTAAAAATCTGAGATGCCAACGTAAAAAGTGTTAGTAAGGTTTTTATTGAAACATACAAAATTATAGTGGAGATAGCCCGACTGATTGAGATAACACTATTTTCAACTCCAAACACAGTAAAGAACAAGGAGCGTTTTGATTAAATTAAAAGTGACTTCAGGGAAGGGAAAATGCTTAGGAAAGGTCCACAGAGTATGAGAACCGCCTCTCAAGTCTCCCCGCATAAAAAATAAATTTATATGAGTAAAAAACAATGTGCTATTTTGAAGAGCAAGGTGACATTTAACAAATGTTACAAATAAATATTCATCATATATTTACTAAGCTCTGGCTGTGAGTAAGACTGTCTCTTTTCCCGTTGAACTTATGTTCTACCGGGAGAGATAGAATAAATGAATCAAGAATCAAATAAGTCATATAATTTCAGACTATGATAAATGCCATAAAAACAAAAAGCCAGGAAATAAGATAGAGGTGAGGGGGGAACGCAGGGAGGTGGGGTGCAATTTTAGACACTGTGGTCAGAGGGAATTTCCCTGAGGTTATATTGGAAGAGAGACTGGGCAATGAAATGACAAAATACATGCAAATATCCAGGGTGCATTTTTCTAGACTAAGAGCTTGACAGCTATGAAGGCCTCATAATAAGTGTGTTGATCAACTTTTTCGTCACTGTGACAAACCGTTTTGGTTACTGTGACCAAAACATCCGACATGCAGAAATTAAAGGAGGAAAGAGTTGTTTTGTGTCACGTGTCTGAGGTTCAGTCCATGGTTGGCTCACTCCACTGCCCTGGACCGCGGGAGAGCAGATCATCATGGTGGAAGGGGGGGAGCAATGGGAAGGAGAGAAAGAGAGAGAGAGGGAGAGAGGGGGAAGAGAGCAAAGAGAGAGAGGAAGGGGCAGGGAACTAATGTATAGTAATACGAAACAGATCTGTGGTTTCCTGACTGTGGAGGAAGGGTAGAAAGAACAAATTGGAAGCAGGAAGAAGCTTTTGGAAGTGATTGCTACGTTATGGTGATAGGACCTTGGGTGACTATCTTTATAATTACATTATGTAGAGTTTATTGTATGTCACTTATATATCAGTAAAGCTGTTAAAAAGTTATAAATGGCCTGCCGTGGTGGCGCACGCTTGTACTGCCCGTGCTTGGGAGGCGGAGACAGGAGGATTGCACAGGTTCGAAGCCAGCTGCGCGCGCTGGCTTTAAGAGACCCTGTTTCCAAATAAAAATATAAAATAGGTCTGGGAGCATAGCCCTAAGGTAGAAGGGCTTCCAGGAACCCCAGCACCACCAAAAAAAAAAAAAAGTTATAAATGCTTCCATTTGAAATAATGGGCGCTTTTGTTTAAGAAATAGAGGGTCAAGGCAATATGTGGTTTTTAAATTTTTATTTGGAATTTCAAAGGTTCTCTTTAAGGTATAATGTAATCTAGATCTTTATTTTTCAAAAAATCACGATTCATTTAATGAGATGGTACCCAGGATAAAACCAAGATTCATTAACCTCAGTGGGTAACGGTGAAATTTCTCCTTAGGAAAATACACCACGTTGAGCGACATAAATATTTATAGCTATTGTAGAGGACTTCTGATGCCAAATACTGTAAAGTGAGAGGATACAACTTTTAAAATATGTATAAAAAAGAACATTTCAGGGTGCCAATAGAGGAAAGTAAAAAGAAGAAACACACAAGTCTGGAGACTTACACGATGAGAAGCTGTTTGAAGGCACTCGGCACTTCGGTTTGGCAGAAACGTGAACATCTGCGTGCGCTCTGCTACTGCTTGCAGCGTGTCTTGCCCGTGTGCACATGTTGCACACGTCGTCCCTGGAGCCAACTCTGGTGGGATTTGGAGTTGGGGCATTTGGGAGGTGGAGCCTCTTCAGGGTTAGAAGGGGTCATACGTGGGACCCTCATGATGGGACTGGTGGCTTTGTGGGATGAGGGGAGACCTGAGTTGGCACACTGCGCCCCTCACCATCAATGCCCGCCCGTGCTGTGGCACAGCAAGAGGGCACTCACCAGGGGCTCACACCCTGATCTCGAACTTTCTAGGCTCCAGAACCGTAGAAATACCTTTCCTCTTTATAAGCCACCTAGTCTGTGGTATTCCATTATAGCAGCAGAAAACAGACTAAGGCAAACTCCATAACTAGAATAATAATAAGATAATGCTCAGGACATTTATCCTTTTTGCCTACAGGCCCTTTACTGTTTATCAGAGCAAAGAACTCCGAGAAGGATTTTTTGTTGTTGTTGTTGTTGTTTGTTTTTTATTTTTGTGGTACTGGGGATAAAACCCAGGGGCATTCTATCTCTCTACTACACCTCTAGCCATTTTTTTTTAATTTTGAAACAATCTCACCAAATTGCGGAAACTGGCCTCAACCTATGATCCTTCTGTCTCAGCCTCCCAATTACTGGAATCATAGGCATGTGTCACCATGCCCAATGGCAGTGGTTTTTAGAATCAAGAGTTGAGGATCTTTATGATGCTTGAATGGAGTTTTTTGTTGTTGTTTTGTTTTGTTCTGTTTTAAGCAAGCAAGCTGAGGGTGGCACATGCCTGTTATCCAGTATTGGAAGCCTGAGACAGAGGATTGCAAGTTCAACACTATAGTCTCAGCAATTGAGTGAGAACCTGTTTCAAAATTAAAAATAGGGATGGGGTGTGGTTTGAAGATAGAACACCCCAGGGTCCAATCCGCAGTCCTCCCCTCACCCAAATAATAATAAAGCAAACAAAGCCAAGTCACCTCCAATCAAATAGCCTCATCCGAATGGGGTCGGGGCATGGGCTCAAGACAAATCATGCTTATCAACTGAGCTCATCAGTACTGGGTTAATTTATTAATCAGTATTTACTGGACATCTACTAGGTATTGGCTTTGACCTAGTGCTCTTCACAATTCTCACTATAATCAGCAGATTCTTCTCTTTTTATCATTCTTCTCTCTTCTCTGGATGATCTCATCATAATAAATTCTAGGTGTCCCCTTAGGGATGCTATCTATCTACTTCTGCTCTAGTCCTCTCAAATAAAGAATCTACTTAGAGCCGGGCGTGATGGTGAGTCCCTGTAATCCCAGTATTTGGGAGGCTGAGACAGGAGGATCCCAGGTTCGAGGACAGCCTCAGCAAGTAGTGAAACTCTCATCAACCTAGCGAGATCCCCTGTTTCAAAATAAAAATAAAATAGTGCTGGGGGTGTGGCTCAGAGGTAGAATGCTCCTGGTTCAATCCCCAGTAAAACACACACACACACACACACACACACACACACACACACACACACACACGTCATAGGGGTTCTTTTGTGGAGGACCCAGAAGTTGAGGCTGGAAGTTTGACCATTAATCAATATAAAAGAACATTTTGTATATTTTATTGGTGCGTTGTAATCATACATCACAGTGAGGAGCCACACCCCCAGCCATTTTTTATCTTTTATTTTTGAAACAGGGTCTCCCTAGGTTGCTATGCGTCTTGCCCCTAGTACCACCAAAAAAAAAAAGAAAGAAAAAAAAGAAATCCCTTTTTACTTCTAATTTATACACATTTTATATAAAATGGGGAATATGCATCACCCTAGAGTACTACCCTACAAGTAAACATTTATATCTACTTTAGTATTTAATTCCTAAGATAATTTATTCATATCTAATATAAATCACAAAGTAATCTCTTTTTGACTAGAGAAAACAAATATAGATATTTGCCTATATTCATAATCCTAAATATAGCCATTTTTGTGTGTGTGTGTGGTGCTGGGGATGGAACCCAGAGGCTTTCTAACTTTGGGCTACACTCCCAGACCTATTTTGTATTTTATTTGGAAACAAGGTCTCACTAAGTTGCTGAGAGCCTCACTAAGTAGTTTAGGCAGGCTTCGAACCTCTGCGATCCTCCTGTCTCAGTCTCCCAAGTAATGGGATTACAAGCATGCGCCACCATATCCGGCATAGCCAAGTTTTAATAATTAGAATGTCGGGTGTGGTGGTACACACTTGTAATCCCAGCATTTGAGAGACTGAGACAGGAGGATCGCGGTTCAGGAACAGCCTCAGCTACTTAGTGAGGCCCTCTGCAACTCAGTGAGACCCTGTTTCAAAATAAAGAATAAAAATAGGGCTGGGGGTACAACTCAGAGGTAGAATGCCTCTGGGTTCCATCTCTAGTACCGAAAAAAATTAGAATATGAAAGAAAACAAACAGATATATATTGAAACAAGGAGTGTTCCAATACAATATGGCAGTATATATTTCAGTTAATTTTGGGGGGATTGCAGCATCTCAAAACACACAGCATTTTGGAAGAAAATAAAATAAAACAGAAATCACACTTCCAAAGACTACTTCTTCAAAGTAATGGAAAGTGGATATAGATGTAACTAACTGACATAAATACACATAAGACAGGGGAGAGGTCAAGTCCTGCGACCCTGACTCCAGTGCTCTTCGAGTTGGGGTGCTTAGGAAGTCTCTGCAAGGGACGAAACAGGTCCTTGAAGGTTTTGGGGCATAGAAGTAAGGGAGAGAGAGATAACCCCACAGAAAATCGACAGCTCATGCTTGGGGAAAAGCGGCTGGTGGGCAGGGAGAGCGTGTGCCTAGGGTGACCAAGGCAGGACTCACTGAGACCCAGTGTTTTAAGGCTGAAAATGCTGGCTGAGGTCTTCACCTGCCCTAAGGAGTTTGGGCGTGATGCTGAAGCCGGCACCTGAGGGTAAAGGGGGTGAAGGGGAGCTTGACAAGAAGACAGCTCCTCCAGGGCTGGGGCTGGAGCTGGGTGCCAGAGGGTAAGCTTGGCATGTGCAAGACCCTGGGTTCAGTCCCAGCACCCCACCCTGATGGAAATCCAGGGCTACTGAAGGCGAGTGTGGGGTTACAGTCACTAGGATATCCATGGCTCCAGTTCCTAATGCCCCCGTGCCCTATGTAAAGTGGTGATGTTTTCAAACGAGGACGATAGGCAATGCTTGCCGTCTCATTATGGATGGAGACTAAGGTATTTTGTAAAAGTTATTATATATAAAAAATCATCATGAAATAACTCTGCTAAAACATAGAGCACCAAGGAAAACTCCCAGAAGGAACTGTTGCCTTCAGAGATTCTCTTGATCCAATGACATAACGACGGGGACATTAGGATTTATTTTTAACCTTTATCATTCTGTTCAGAAGAACGGTAGCTGGAACTGGGCACGGTGGTGCATACCCGTAATCCTAATACTTGGGAGGCTGAGATAGGAGGATCACGGGTTCAAAATCAGCATCAACAGCCTAATGAGACGCTCAGCAACCTAGTGAGACCCTGTTTCAAATAAAAAAAAAAAAAATTAAAGGTCCTGGAATGTAGCTCAGAGTTAGAATGTCCTGGGTTCAGTCCCTAGTACACTCCCTCCAACATGAGATGCTTAGATATTCGAGATGAAGGGGAACAGAGAAGCCTTCTCTGAAAAATGAGTATCTAAACTGAAGCCAAAGTTAGCCAGAAGCAGAAATTTACGGTAAAACCAAATTTCAAGTCTGGTTAACTGTATTAATTTACAAAATGGCGTGACCCTTGTCTACGCCCTACTGGACCTAGAGGTACATCATGAAACATTACAGATCAGCTAACGATATGCGAGAATGTCACTCATTAATTTCAAATGGCAATTTGCAATACTATGGTTATAAACTGCCTCAAGGAAATATATTTCCATGTCTTATAAAACTATTCATTCCCATTAAATGCTAATTATCTTTACTGCCAAGATTAGAGCTAATTAACTAATCCTTTCACCTACATTAATTTATTGGTTACTCATGGTGAATCCCGTAAGTGTTTCTGTGTTAGGTGGCCAAAGTAAGTTTTACAGGCCAGATACCGACACCGTGCATACATGTAAACAAACACTTTGAAAAGCAAACATTGCCATCCGCAAGCATGAAAACAGGGCCCAACGCTCGGATGAACTGAAGAGCCATCCACTTGCCATTACTCGGGTTCCTAACCCCGTTTTCTCCACAGTTACAGGCACTAGCGTATGACAGTGCTGGTGAGCAGGGCTAGCTCATCACCGCTCGAGAATCAAAACAGGGTCACGGAAAATGATGAGGCTGTTAACACTGAATTCCTTGAGCTGAAGGCTCACAGTAGGTAGAACTGCTCTTGCAGATAATGTATAGAACCAGGGAGATTTCCAGCTAAGCAAGCCAGCGATGAAGTCACTCTTGGCCGGAGTAGAAGGAAATGTGCTTATGAGTTCTGCAGAGCAGCGGTCCCGAAGCATGCTCTCAGGCAACATCACCTGGGAACCTGTTTGAAATTCCCATGGTAGGCTCCCTCGCAGGGCCACAGGATCCATCTGCAGGAAGGCCTGGGGCTGCGCTCTCTGACCAGGTGACCAGGATGCATTCTGACCTTTGATGTTCAAGAGCCGTCCAGCAAGAGAAAACCTCCCTGTTGAAAAGCGCAGACAGGCTTGAGAGCTACCCTCAATTTCCTTGCAATTTTCTAAGAGCTATTTTCTTTCATTTCAGAACAAATTGAAGCCAGTAATAGCATACCATTTCTAGCTACTAACTCAAGAAGTTAGCAATACATTTTAATTGCTCAAGTTTGAATGAGCTGAACTTTGATCTTGGAATATTTTATATGTATGATAGGTTTAAGTTTCTGAGGGTTTCATGGGGTCTGTGCTATCATAAATAAGTTTTCAGTTAGTATGACTAAAATTCCATGGTAAATAAAAATATGACTTGTATTAGACTTTCGTTTGAAAATTTTTGTACCTTTGAATATATCTCACAGGGTATGTGAGAGAGAGAGAGAGAGAGAGAGAGAGAGAGAGAGAGACTGCAGATTGAACTCAAGGGCATTTTACCTCTGAGCTATGCTTCATCTTTATTTTATTTTGAAATAGAGTCTTGCTCAGTTATTGAAGGCCTCCCTAAGTTCTTGAAGCTAGCCTTTAGCCTTAAACCTGTGATACTCCTGTTTCAGTCTCCCAAGCACTAGGATTACAGATGTGCGCCATTGCACCCAGATTATATTGCCTCTTTTTAAGAGTGTCTGATATTTAATTATTTAAAAAATATAGGACCACAAAAAAAAATACAGGAAATTAAGCTGAGTGTGGGGGTGCATGTTTGTAAGCCCAGTACTTGGGAGGCTGAGACAGGAGTATCACAGGTTCGCAGCCAGCCTCAGCTGTTTAGTGAGGTCCTCCGAAGCTTAAAGAGATCCTATTTCAAAATAAAGAATTAAAAAAAAATAGGACTGGGGGTGTAGCTCAGAGGTTAGAATGCCTCTGGGTTCAATCCCCAGAACCGAAAAAAAAAAAATATATATATATATATAATTAAAAAACCATTAGAAATGATTCTGACTTATGATGGTTCAACTTATGATTTGTCCACTTTATGACGGTGTAAAAGCAGAATGCATTTCATTGAAACCACAATTCGGTTTTTGAATTTGGATCTTTCCTGGGTATCACATGCTTAGAACGCCCTGTCCACGCTGGGCCGCGCACCAGCTCCAGCTCCCGGTCAGCCCTGGGATGACCAGAGCGGGCACTGACACTGGTTCGCTGTGCCGGTGAGCTGCGATGTTCAGTAGGTTAGGTGCAGTAATAACTGTACCTTTATTTATAATGATTTGAACTCATCATGGGTTATTGGAACATGACACTATGGCAAGTAGAGAAGCATCTGTGATTACTCCACCTTGCAAAAAAGAAACACCTTTGCTGTTGTTTAAAAAAAAAGTATTTTCAGCCAGGCGCAGTGGCACACTCCTGGAATCTCGGTACTTGGGAGGCTGAGCTTAGATCACAGGTTTTAAGCCAGTCTCAGTAAATTTGTGAGGCCCTCAGCAATTTAGCAAGACTGTTTCTAAATAAAAAATAAAAAGAGCTAGGGTGTACCCCAGAGGTAGAATAATCCTAAATTCAATTCCCAGTACCCTTCCCCAAATGTAATTCCATGCACTTTAAAATCTGTTCATAAAAATTCTGCAACCCTACAATTTTTCTAGTACATGTATAATATATCAATTAAGTCAACCATGCCAGAAGCACACCAAGTTTTAAGTTCTAAGTACTCTTTACACACCCCAGCACTGGGCTAGAAGCCCTTTGGAACCTCTGCCCAGGCTACGCGGATGCATTCCTTACGGGACCCCGCCTGGCTTCCTCCAGGAGGATACGGCCTGATCTTTTCCCTGCTTCATACACGGCAAGTTGAGAGGTCTCCCGATGCTATGAACAACTAATTAAACAAAAATATTGTAATTAAACCTGTGTGTGGAAAATGAATTGGGCTACGTTGCAGCAGACCTTTCCCAGTGCCACAGGCATGTGAGCAAACGTTCCAAGCACAGGCTTCGAGTCACTGAAAATTAAGAAATTAATAGCACATCCAATCACATAGAGAAGTGTCTCCTCTCTGAGAGGGGCGAAGACCCGTCCCAGTGAGCAAAGGGAGGCAAGACACCGTGATCGTTCTAGGAATCTGATGAACAAAGTGTTGGAACAGGAGAGGCGGGATTTCCTATTCTTTCTCTTACAAAATCCCAAGGATTCCCCAGAAAGAATACGGAGCTACAGGAGTTAATGAAGATGTGTTGCCTAACTATAACAGAAATAATGTTTTCTTCCTTGTTAAAAACAAAAACCTGGAATAAACTACCAAAAAAATTCTCAGTTGGTATACATGTATACCAAATTTCATTATTTTAAAAATTAATTAAAGTAGCCGGGCGTGGTGGTGCACGCTTGTAATCCCCGCGCTTGGGAGGCAGAGACAGGAGGATCGCGCTGGTTTGGAGCCAGCCTCGCTGGCTTAAGAGACTCTGTTTCCAAATTTTAAAAAAATATATAAAATAGGTCTGGGAGTGTAGCCCGGAGGTAGAAGGGCTTCCAGGAACCCCAGTACCACCAAAAAAAAAAAAAAAAAAAAATTGATTAAAGTAGATCTTATGGCCTGGAACGTGGTCTCTTTGGGCAGTGTTCTGTGTGGCCTTGATTAGAACGTGTGAGGTTGCTGGCTGTAGATGGCAATTACGCCCAGGTGATGGATGGTGTTGGGGCCCACCGTGGTCCTTCTGATTTTCTGCCCGCTGGACCTGTCTGCTGTGACGCGGCGTTAAAGCCTCCCAGGCTGCCGCCGGGCTCGTCTGCTTCTCTGCAGCTGGCTCAGGTACTTTGCTGATCTGTTGCTAGGTGCATCCACATTAAGGACTGTTATGTCTTCGTGGATAATCGACCCCTTTA
This sequence comes from Muscardinus avellanarius, assembly GCF_963383645.1. NCBI lineage: Eukaryota > Metazoa > Chordata > Mammalia > Rodentia > Gliridae > Muscardinus > Muscardinus avellanarius. Next base: position 4,808,686 of record NC_137806.1, read on the forward strand.
TCATCATGTTATGTCCCTCTTTATCCCTAATAACCCCCTGCTCTGATGTCTGCTCTGTCTAAAATCAAAATAGCTACGGTGCTTTCTTCGGAGTCATGTTAGCATGGTGCATCTGTCTGTCCTCCTACTGTAAGCAGGTTGCTTACAGACAATATTTGATCTTTTTTTAATCCACTCAGATAATCGCTAATTATTGTTTTTGACCATCATTCAAGATGATAATTGATGCTGTGGCATTAATACCTGCCATGCTCATTATTGTTTTTGTTGTTGCTGTTAACTTTGGGTTTTGTTCCTATTTTATTTTTTTTAGCTTTCATGGTTTTGACTGAGTATTTTATACAACTGCATCTTCTCTCTTTTCTTAGTTTGCCAGTTATACTCTTTCTCTCTTACTTTTGTAGCCGTGGCACTAAAGTTCACAATGTGCATTTGCAGCTGAGTCCTGGGTCTGCGGTCTGGCGCCTGACATCACTCTGGGGAGGCTCTCACCTGCTGTTTTAACAGTTCCGTGTCCTCCTCTTCCTCTCTCCTCCTGGCTTCCCGTGACTTCCCGCAGCTGCCCTGAGCTCCTGAGCTCTCTGCTGTCGTCCTTTGTTCCCTTGCTTTTCGGCGCTGTTCTTATCGCTAGCATTTCTCTTTGGGTCTTTCCCAGGATTTCTGCTGCTTACGTTGTTCATCTGCTTTTGCATACTGGCTATTTTATCTATTAAAGTCCTTTGCAAGCCGGGCGTGGTGGCGCACACTTGTAATCCACGCGCTTGGGAGGCAGAGACAGGAGGATCGCGCAGGTTCGAAGCCAGCCGCGGGCGCTGGCTTAGGAGACCCTGTTTCCAAAATAAAAAAAAAATGTAAAAATAGGTCTGGGAGTGTAGCCCGGAGGTAGAAGGGCTTCCAGGAACCCCAGTACCACCACCAAAAAAAAAATAAAAAGTCCTTTGCATACTAATTACAACTGTATTTTAAATTATCCACCTGATACTTTCAACATCTTGTGCTGGTTCTGAAGCTTGTGCTCTGTCTCTCTGAACTATTCAAAGTGATTAATAATGGTAACTCGGGCCGGGTGTGGTGGCGCACACTTGTCATCCCAGCATTCGGGAGGCGGAGATCAGAGGATCGCAGTTTGCAGACAGCCTCAGCTACTTATTGAGGCCCTTCACAACTCAGTGAGACCCTGTTTCAAAAAAAAAAAAGACTAAAAAATAGGACTGGAGATGTAGCATGGAGGTAGAAATGCCCCTAGGTTCCATCCCTAGTACCAAAAAAAAAAAAAAAAGTAACTAGGGTATTTCAATTCAAATAATATTTTATATAACAAAAAAGTTGAAAAAAAGCTGAGCATGGTGGCACACACTTGTAATCCCAGCATTTGGGAGGCTGAGACAGGAGGATTATGGTTCGCAGACAGCCTCAGCTACTACCTAGTGAGGCCCTTTGCAACTCAGTGAGACCCTGTTTCAAAATAAAGAATAAAAAATCGTGCTGGGGGTGTAGCTCAGAGGTAGAATGCCCCTGGGTTCTATCCCCAGTACAGCAATAAATAAATAAATAAATAAATAAATAAACAAATAAAAATAAAAAAGTTGGAAAGGAAGCCGAGCATGGTAGTGTTCACTTGTAATCCCAATACCTGGGAGGCTGAGACAGGAGTGCAGGTTCACAGCCAGCCTCAGCAGCCTAGTGAGGCCCTCTGCAGCTTAGTGAGACCTTGCTTCAAAATAAAAAGTAAAATAGTGTTGGGGGTGTGGCTCAGAGGTAGATGCCCCTGGGTCCCATCCCCAGAACCCTCCCCAACACACACACACACACACACACACACACACACACACACACACACACACACGAGCACAGAGAGGGCTACCAATATGGCTGAGTGACGGAGCACTTCCCAGCAGGCTCCAGGCCTTGGGTTCGATCCCAGGACCAGAATGAACGAATAAATGAACTGAACGGAAATGTGTTTTCTGTGTAAACACTACCAAGTCCCTCATCACGCAGAAGTGTATGAACATACACACTGTATAGCACTGTTTACCTAAATGATCATGTGTACTCAAGTAAATATTTACTTTAATGACCATGAGTAGTAAACCAACTCTGGTTCAGATTGCCAAAGGATAGTTATGGGACATAATTATCTTCTTTTTCAACGAATGACCTAATTTGTTTAATTCATTGAGAAAGAAATTAAATACATGTTGCGATGCTCCCCCACGAGGGTCACTGACACGCTCGTGTTCCGGGGCCCGGCCCTCCTTTCCCTGATGGCAATGTGCATTTGGGGAAAGGAATTTGAGAATATTTTTTTTCAGCTTATCAATTGATATGCTTATATTTTTTTTTTTGCCTACACAACCCACTCACAAAACAAACCATTTTTTCTCTTCCTAATATAGCTACAGCATAAAAATACAGTTTGATAAAAATTCAAACTTGAGTTTCACAAATTGAATATAAAAGTCACTGTTATCCTAGGGACAATATAAATACCAATACAGTCAGTTTTCTCTCCCTCTCTCTCTCTCTCTCTCTTTATCTTTCTCTCTCTCTCTTTCTCTTTTGCCAGAAATTAAACCTAGGGGCATTCTATCTCTGATCTACCCCCTAGCCCCATTTTTTTTGGAAACAGGATCTCACTAAGTTGCTGAGACTGGCCAGCATCCTGCAATTCTCCTGTCTCAGCCTCCCAAGTACTGGGGTGACGGGTGTCTCCTTACGCTCCTCTTCCTACGGGCCTGAGAAGCATCCCCTGTGGGGTCAGCCCTCGTGGAGGAGCCTATCTGCCACACAGCCTCGTCTGCTCGGTGGCCTCACCATGTACCCAGCTCCCAGCAGGCTCTGTGGTGTTTGCATCTGTCTTGTTTGTTTCTTGGGTTCCCTCTTTAAAACCTGTTTTCCATGGAAAACATCAGTGAATTTATCCAAGAGTAAAAGAAAAGAATAGCCAGGAATAAAACCTGTATCATAACCATGACTGTTCTCTAAACGTCTTCAGCTGCCAGGTTCAAGAATAAATAAATGTGACCCGACGTGGATAAGGACAGTGTGGTATATTCACACATGGACGTTTACTCGGCCATAAAGAACAACAAAATTATGTCACTTGCAGGAAAATACATGGAACTAGAAAATACGATGTTAAATGAGATTAGCCAGTCTCCGAAAGCGAAGGGTGGTATGTTTTTCTCTCATATAGGAAGCTAGAGAGGAATTGGAAAAGACTTTAGATAAATAAGGGAAAATTCCCATAAAGCAGTGGAAGGAGGAGAAGGGGGAGGAGGAGACTTGTTGCAGGAGATGGTTCCGCCAATGCATGTCCACGTGTGAGCTCATCAGCACCAACCTCCATAAAGTGTCTGGGGCCGGGGAGGGCCCGGGTGGGGCGGGGACTCTTTACTCTCACTTTACTGTGATGGTGCATATAACTAACATGCACCAGTGAAAGTATAAAAATGAATAAACTTCAGATTTTCTAAACTTTTGTGTCTTTTTTTTTTTTTTTTTAGGAAACACAAAATTGCTGGGCTCCGTGGTATATATACACTTGTAATCTCAGCTACTTGGGAGGCTGAGGCAGGAAGATTGCAAGGTTGAGGTCAGACTGGCAACACAACAAGGCCGTGTTTCAAAATAAAAACTAGAAACTTGGGGGTGTAACTCAGAAGTAGAGTAGCCCTGAGTTCAATTCCTAGCACTGGAAAAAAAAAAAGAACAAATTCTAGAAAGACACTAAAGTTACTAATTTGAATCTTATTATCACAAAGGAAACAGAACCAAGCAGGTTGTAAAACAAAACAAAACAAAACAAAACAAAACAAAAAATCAAAAGAAACCAATAAAATCAAGAAAGGACAAAAGAAAAGCAACAAAGCCCCAAATCTCTAAAGAAAATTCATTCTCAAGTATTTTTAGTTCCTCCTCCTCCTCCTCTTCCTCCTCCTCCTCCTCCTCCTCCTCCTCCTCCTCCTCCTCCTCCTCCTCCTCCCCTCCTCCTCCTCCTCCTCCTCCTGGTGCAGTACTGGGGTTCCTGGAAACCCTTCTACCTCTGGGCTACACTCCCAGACACCTATTTTTTATATTTTATTTGGAAACAGGGTCTCTTAAGCTAGAGAGGCTGGCTTCGAACCTGCACGATCCTCCTGTCTCTGCCTCCCAAACGCAGGGATTACAAGCGTGCGCCACCACATCCAGCGCGAACAAGGTGGGCTTTTCTAAAGATGTGGTCATGCTGGGCTGTCCATCTTAGCCCGGTGGTGGTGCACACCTGTGGGCCCAGCTGCCTGGAGCCTGAGGCAGAAGCTTCACCTGCGCCATGAGTTCAGGACCCACCAGGCAGTAAAGCAAAACACTGCATCTGCCTGCCTGCCTATCACACACACACACACACACACACACACACACACACACACACACACACACACACACACACACTTTCATTTATAGCTAAAACTTCATAAGGAGTCCATTTTATTATTTTTTTATGTTTTATTTCTATTTATTTATTGTTTTGGTGGTACTGGGGATGGAACCCAGAGGCTTTCTACCTCCGGGCTGTACTCCAAGACCTATTTTATATTTTATTTGGAAACAGGGTCTCACTAAGTTGCCGAGAGCCTCACTAAGTAGCTGAGGCTGGCTTCAGACCTGTGCGATCCTCCTGTCTCAGCCTCCCAAGTGCAGGGATTACATGAGGAGTCCATTTTTCTGGTCTGGGATTTCAATCCATGGAAGTCCCACTCCTAATCTCTTTGGTTGTGTTTTCTTGTTGAAATTACCTTAACTCAAAATAATTCCTTCAATCTACTATGTCTTACATTTTTTTTTCTATTCTTATATAATCTTTTGACTTTTCTTTCCTGCGGTGCTGGGCTGACCCCAGGGACTTGCACACGCTAGACAAATCTCTACTGCTGAGCTACACCCCCCAGTCTCGCTCCTTCTGCAACATTGATATTTCTTCCTTACCCACTCCACCCAGGAAACAAACCATTTTCTCTCTCGATATTATTACAGCAAAATGTTTTATTTCTATTTATTCTATGATTTATTTCTATTTATTCTATGACTTTCTATGATTCGTTATTATGACTTCAGATCTGCAGAGCTAAGCCCTCCAAGTTTCTATGATAACTTTGCCCCAGGTATGCTTCTTTTCTCGGTTTCCTTCTGCTCCGTCTCAGTCACCCACTCCCTCTCTAGAACAAGCCTTCAGTCAGGAGAAGCAGCCGCTCTGCTCTGCTGTCAGGTGAGCCGGCATGTCTCCCACTTGGCACACGCCCTCCTCACGGGCTCTGCTTCTCAGTGTTCTGTGTCTTCGTGGAGGCTGCAGAGGGGCGACGGGCTTTGGGCTGGCTCTGCCCCCAGCCCTGGCTTGCAGCCTCATTCACACCATGACCCCATTCACACGTCACCCCACTCCTTGGCTTTCCCAATCTCCATCTTTTGTTTCTTGTTGTTTCCTCCCACGTTCTCTTTGTTCTGTGGGTTGTCTCTTTTTAACCCTTTAATATTGTTTTAGAGTGCTTTATAAAGGGCTTAATCCACCATGTTAACTAGAAGTCTTGGTGATTATTTGTTAAGCTTGATTTTCTGTTGTTGTTGTTGTTGTTTTTTTTAACATAATCACACCCATTTCTCTTTTGTCTGCTTAAATTTGTCTGGAGATAAGTCTGATTAGCTAATTGAAACAAAACTTTATAAAGTGGGAATGACACTCAGACCTAAGCAAAACTGTAAAATCAATGGGTCTCATGTCTCATGTTCAGCACTTTATCCTCTTTTTTTTTTTGGTGTGTGTGGCACTGGGGTTGGAACTCAGGGGCCTTCTATCTCTGGGCTATACTCCCAGCCCTATTTTATAATGTATTTGGAAACAGGCTCTCACTAAGTTGCCGAGAACCTCACTAAGTAGCTGAGGCTGGCTTCAAACCTGTGCCATCCTCCTGTCTCAGCCTCTCAAGAGCGGGGATTACAAGCATGCGCCACCACGCCCGGCTAACCTCCCTATTCTGTTCTGGTCCCCATTAATAGCACCCTTCTCTGTGAGCCTTATCTTCCTGTTCTTCCCAGAAAATTAGGTCTGGGGGTGGGGCACAAACCTGAAAACATATTCACGCTAGAATGTGAGTGACTGGCATCATTATAAAGTGCTTTTTGCTTTTCTCTATTAGTATAATGAGAACTTCTAACCTGAAATGAATGTAATCTGGAACTTCTAAAGATATATTTTGGAAACTTTCTGGGGGCAAAAAATAAAATGTAAAGGGGCCACAGAGAAGATAGATTGGTTATAATGTCCAATTTAAAGAGATAACTCATCATTATTTTCCTATACTTTCAAATCTCAAAAATGCCCGGGTAAAGACATTAAGAAAACCAAATCCTATGTATTCAGCTATGACAAGAATAACAGCTCTTGATTTACAGGTGCGGATCTCATGAAAATTCTTGTGTCTTGTGAACAAATCATAAAATAAAAAAGTGTCTCCAGTTCCATTTCCATTCCTGCTGAGCTGGGGTTAATAGCTGGCCTGACTTTTCTGATTAATGGAATTAGCAGCTGAAACACTGAGGTTTGGGATAGGGAAATTTTTATGGAGTAGTCCAGCATAATTATAAAGAAAAAAAAAAAGCTTTTGTTTCCTGGAAAGAACACTGTTTTAGAGGTGACCAGGAGGGAACTCTAGTGAGTCCCAGAAATGACTCCTGGATCTCTCCAGGAATATGATCTGAGCTGCTCTGGCAACGCAAGCAGAGAATTGAAGTAATGTGTTCTTAAGAGAAGAAGAGGAAAGTCCTCATTTTTAAAAATCAACCTTAATATGCTTCTTTCTTTTTGGGGGAGCAGATTACTAGGGGGTTGAACACAGGGGCATTCTACCTCCGAACCACACCCGCAGCCCTTTTTAAAAATTATTTTGGAACAGGTTCTTACTAAGTTGTGAGGCTGGCCTCGAACCTCTGATCCTCTTGTATCAGCCTCCTTAGTACTGGGATTACAAGCACTCTACCACATCTGGCTTTAATATACTTTTTTTTTTTCAGTACTGGAAATGGAACTCAGGGGCATGCTACCTTCGAGCTACACCCCCAGCCCTATTATTTAGTCTTTTTTTATTTTTTGAAACAGGGTCTCTGAGTTGCAAAGTATCTCACTAACTAACTGAGGCTGTCCGTGAACCGCAAATATACTTCTTAAAGTATGTTTAATTTTATTTCAAGAGGAACTTTAATTTGCTTCTCTATAAATGAACAGATTGTCCTAGATCTGTGGTTCCAAATGCAGGCTGTGAACCTGTCCCCTTCTGTCATTAAATTTCTACCGGTCCACAGCATAATAGCAAGAAAATAAGGACCAAGTCGTGAACTGTTCTTTAAGGCAATTTTCAGTTTAAACGATGGTCCTTCATTCTAAAATCATGCCTGTGTCTTTATGAAACAGGGAGGGCGATGGCCAGCAGCTTTTCTTTTCTTCCTCATCTCCCCTCCCTTCTCCTACTTCTTTGAATCATTCCTACTTAACAAAATTAAAAAGCTGATGAATTTCTAGCGGTCACCGACATTGTAAAAATGTAAAACACCCACAGATGGGTGATGTCTAGAGTCTCTTCAAGGTTAATGCAAACTAATTCAAAACAGTCCTCTGGTGTTTCTTGCACCAGAGAGCCTCAACATGCCTGGGCCCAGCGGCATTCTGCCTCTGAGCTACACCCCCAGCTCTATTTTAATTTTTTAAAACAAGGTCTCACTAAATTGCTGATGTGTTCACTAAATTGCCGAGGCTGTCCTCTAACCTGCGACCCTCCAATCTCAGCCTCCTGAGTATGGGATCACAGGCATGCACCACTATACCCAACTGCAATACAATTTGTTTAAACCTCAGTCTTTTGCTTACATTGTTATACCTCTGGTTATCTATGTTTAAGTTGTGGAGGAAAAAGTAAATTATTTAAAATGCAGCAAGTGCTTAGCTGAAGGTCAGCAGTGGCGGCTCTAGGACCCACCCAGGTGCGTTGGTGATGGCCACCTAAGAGGGACTAGTCTTGCAAATGCAATGACACGGTGAGCATATGCAGTTTGCTTAGGCTGTGTGTTAGAGAGTAATTAAACTAGTATTAATAGGTCTCTAAAAATGCTTTTCACTTTCCTCATTAGATTAAGAAAGTGTCAGTTGTCCGTATCAAAGAATTGTACATAAGGTCGCGTCAACATACAAGTCTTCAAAACAGCGACGCGCACCTTGGCTTTGTTCAGGCTGCGTTACATCGTCTTCCCCGCTCTCTGCCGGGACCTGGCTCCAACATCCGCCTCGGATACCCAAATCCTCAGGGGCTCAAGCTCCTTACGGGAAATATATATATTTACATACAATCTACATATATCTTCCCACATACTCAGAAGTCATTTCTAGATTACTTTTAATGCCTAATACAATGTAAATTCTGTGGAAATATTTATTGTTCTTGTATGAGTTAGGGAACTATAACAAAAGAAGCCTGTATATGATCAGGATAGATGCAACTGTAGTAGGCCTATCTACCTAGAATTCTTAAATGTGGAGGGCTGACTGTGTGCGTGTGTGTGTGTGTGTGTGTGTGTGTGTGTGTGTGTAGATACACACATTACATGTATACTCCAGGAAGTCCTCCTTGGCTAATGACATCAAACTAATCTCCAACAGGGCTGGAAAATCCAGTGTCACAGTGTCAATACTGGACAAGAACAGATGTTTTATCATATCATTTTTAATCTTAAAGATCACTTTATCCCATAAGTATTAGATAAGGATTGAAAGAGCTGAGCGCCTTGCCTGGCTCCGTGACGCACTTTGGGACCTGGACAAATAATCTCACCTTTTTTATGCCCTCGGTGTCCTGGTCTGTAAGTGAGGAGAACCGTATCTTACTAGATCCTCAAGACGCTCTCGTAAGAGAGATGGCAGTCAGGAAAGTCCCTTTACAACTCTAAAATAGTACAGACTCACATTCAATAAACATCGTTTACTGGTGGGACTTTCAGAATCAGCTTTATCTGTGTACACATCTAATCAAATGCCATAAATCAACACAAATTCCTAATTACTCATTTAAGGAATATGCCTTCCATATCCTTTACTGTGTCTACCAACCCACTGGGCTTTATACAAGTCTGTGCCTCATAAAAAATGGCTATAGAAAGTAATTTCCTTATGATTGTTAATTAAGGGATACATTGTCCTATGAAGGCCACTGAAATATCTAAACTTTGGAATGTATTTTCCTAATTCATTGTTGAGTTTACAGGAAAAAGTCAAAGGATTCAAGGTCCAGAGAACAGATGACAGTGGCTCATTTGAAGAAATAGTAGCAACTGCCAGCAGCAGCAGCAGCAGCAGCAGCAAGACTTAGGGGCCTCTGCCACTGGTTCTCCAACATCTCCGGCCTGAGAACTGTTGTTTAAATGTCAAAATACCTCCACAGCCAAAATGCATATAATGACAAAACCACCACCCAAAAAGCCTTCATTGTGAATTTGTAATGCTTTTGGTTGCATTTGTACTTCCTAAGCCAGAACGGCATCTGAGAGTCAGTGCACACTAACCATTGGTGAGAGGTCAAGGGACCGCACCAGCTTTGGGCCACGGGGGAGAACACCGGCTAGCCAATTCTAGCCATGTTTTTCTCTTCCAGTAGAACATAGTTTCTTACTTAAACAAAATGGGAGGAAATAAGAAAAATGCGGAAATTGATGCATTTTTAAATCTAGGAATTGAATAGTTTTGAATCCAAATGATGTGATTGCATTAGAACAGAGTAATTGAAAACCTGCAACTTGTTAAAAATTTCCCCCCCAGTACAGGGGATTAAATCCAGGAACATTCTTCCTCTGAGCTATACCCTCGTCCTATTTTATTTGAAAATAGAGTCTCACTAGGTTGCTGAATCTGGCTTTCAAACCTGTGATTCCCCTGACTCGGCCTCCCAAGCGCTGGGATTGCAGGCGTGTAGCCTGGCTTGCTGAATCTTTTCAATTATGAAGTGTTTACTGTCTGTGGCAGTAGTTTTCAACACTGTGAGATTTAATACCCTTTTATAACAAATATTCTATAACATGTTCTCTTTTGCAATGAAATGGACCATCTCGAAGAGTAATTAATGACTGCCTGTGATTCCACAGTTGGCTGGGCTGTTCTTGGGAGCTCTGGGATCCCCCGACAGGTCCAGTGGCCTCCCTTGGGGAGCTCAGCTGAGGCTGTTGGCTAGGGCCTCCTTTCTCTCTCAGAGGTCAGCCTCTCCCTGTGACTTCCGGAGCTCCTTCATAACACGGCAGCTGGATTTGCCAAAGCAGAG